>NC_092098.1:5910002-6250002 GCF_045679555.1 Salvelinus alpinus | reverse complement strand
ACATAATGCACTCAAATGGCCTGACTGATGTAACATGCGCAGAGAGAGCGGTTGCCAAGTGCGTCGTTGGAGCATGTGTCGATACTGATAGGATCGAAAGAAAGGGGATGTTGCTCTCAGATCAGCATTCTCAATTCAAATCTTACCTTAACATTATAATTATTTCACAATACTGGCGACAGATCAGCTCCTAGAGAGAAATATTACCACCTATGGCTGCAAATATTGCGGTGGTTTACTCTAATGCTTATCCCTCCCAAAATCTTGACAAAATGACAGATCTTGCACATGACTGCACACGTTAGGCTGCACATCATTAAATATATTGAGACAAATTACAGTCAGTAGCCTACTAGTAGCAAAATATAACTACATTTATTGAACATTAAATATATTTCAATATGATTGAAATATGCCTATAGCCTACTATATTTACATTTTAATGCAGCCATCTCGGTTTATATTTTAAGCGTCTTTTTATGTCGCTTGTTTTTAACCATTGCAAAGACATTGGAAACTTTATACTGAATTTATCGGCTGTCACAGAGAGATGGATAAACCATGCGATTCTATGTTTAACTGATATATTCTGTGTATACAGTGACGCAGGAGGGCAAAAAAGCATCTAACACACTTAGCTGTTCTACGAGTGGTCTGAGGCAGGCGTTAGATTACTAGCGTTTTCAAGTGCAACGTTAATTCATGTGTTTTTGGGAAACAGCTTTAACGATGCTCCTACGAAATTTGTAACGATGAACTTAGACTTAAGACGCTATTGGGAATCTGGGCCCAGTCCAGCATCTCTTAAAGTTGAAATATATAACTTTTTGGGGTAACCCGACCAAATCCGCATAAAAATGTGAGTTGTAGACCTGTCATTCTCATTGAAAGTAAGTCTAACAAGAGGCATATCTGTTCTATGTGTGCTATTTCTATGCTTCCCTTTCTTAATTTTGGTTTTTGCGTCTTTCACTTTCGGTTGTGTACACCAGCTTCAAACTGCAGAAAATGCAACCTTTTTGGTTTTGGAAATTATATTTCACTGCGGTTAGATAGTTGCTTGTTTTGTCACATAAACTGAAATTAGGCAAACTATTAGAATTTTAGCAACCAGGAAATGGCAGAGCGATTTTTGCATAGTGCATCTTTAAACATTCCTGGATGCTTTTTCATGTGTGCTTGAGGTCGTTGTCCTGTTGGAAGACCCACAACCTTCAATGGAGACCCAGTTTGTAGACACTGGGTTGAGCATTGGACTACAAAACACATGATAATCTGCTGATTTCATGATGCCTTGCGCACATTCAAGGCCCCCAGTACCAGAGGCAGAAAAGCAACCCCACAGCACTATCAAACCTCTACCATCTTTGACTGCAGGGAGGGTGTTCTTTTCTTTGAATGCTTCATTTGGTCATCAGTAAACACAGCGTTGATCTGTATTGCCAAAGAGCTCTAATTTTGTTTCATTGGTCCACATAACATTTACCCAAGAATTTTACTTGTTTCGGTGTTTATGTGGGTTTTTGAATCAAGCTTTCTTGTGTCTCCTTCAGCAATGGGGTGTTATTATGTTTACCAACGACCAAAATACGTTTTCAAAGAAAAGATCACCCTCTATACAATCAATTATGGGGGAGGTTCGATAATGCTGTGAGGTTGCTCTGCTGCCTCTGGTACTTGGGGCTTGGGGCCTTGAATGTGCGCAAGACGTCATGAAATTAGCATATTATCAAGGTGTTTTGGAGTGCAATGTTCAACTCAGTGTCCAAAAACTGTGTCTCTTTTGAAGGTTGTGGGTCTTCTGGTAGGACAACAATCCCAAACTCACATAAAAAGCAACCTGGAATGGTTCAAGATGAAACGCTGGACTGTTCTGTGGTGGCCAGTGAAGAGTCCAGATCTGAATCACATCCGTTACCTATGGTGAGAGTGGAAAAGAGCAGTTGGTGGAGGGCACCCGTCAAACATTGAAGAATTAGAGCAGTTTACTGCTGAAGAGTGGGACAAATTGCCAGTAGGAAGGTGCAGCAAGTGTATTGATGGTTCAAAGAAAGCATTTGTTGGCAGTTATCTTGGCCAAAGGATTTGCAAACCAAGTAATAGCTCCGGGGTGCCAATCATTTTATTTGCCTTTATTTTCTACTTTAAAATTCTAACTTTAAGTTTACAAAAATATAATTCGTCCTGCAATGTTGAAAATCCAATAAGAAGGTGTAGAGACCAAAAGTTTGTAGGGATTTTTTTTTACGAAAAGTGCAAGGGTTCCAATATGTTTGGCCGTAACTGTACACTGATATTTATGAATCAAACAGAAAACACAATATTGTCAGGCAAACAGAGGTCCACCATTTACAGTACAGTAGTAACACTTACGTACCATCGAAAGGTTATTTATTTCAAAATAATTTACAATATAAACAGAGCCCAGATTGGCTGTCAATTATAATAAGAATGGTGAAAGGATAACATAACGCAACAACAAAAACAGATTCAAATTCCAAACTTCCATATGAGTAATTTTTTAAAACAGGTTCACTCTACGGGGAGACGATTTGCTCCCATCCCAATGTCACTGCTGTCAATGCTCGTTGTTCTTCATAGTTTATGGCTATTGTGCCACCTTGTTGACTAGACTGGTTGAGCCCCAGTAACCCTGCACAGTATATTTTGGTATTTATGTATCATATAAAATATATTTATATATTTTCCTAGTCCTACTGCAAGTATCTTGCTTTGTTGTAACATCTGTTGGATCGATTGGACACATAACCTATTTATCCATTGAAGAAAATTGTTTTCTGCAAACTGTGCTTGCTCTTTGGTACACACAACAGTCATTTACAATACAATACAAGCTTTGCAACGTCCTACCTCTTCTTCTCACAACAGTACATATCCCAAAGGCTATGTTTCACATATTCCATATAACATTTGGAAATGAGTGATTCAAACCACTACAAAGAAGAAGAGCAAACTAAAAAAAAGTTCTGATAAATATGATATAAACATTAAGTTCAGCTGTAGGTCAACTTGCCATGACATTTTATTTATCGGAATATCTATTATATAATGACATGCGTTGTCAAGAAACAGTATAATATACTGTATCTTGGCATAACTGTTGTCATAACAAACTGTATAGGAAAATATTGTAGTTATTTCCTCTGGGAATGTGACTCATTGCCAATAAAAAGGCGCTCAGTTATGTTGAGTGCCTGACAACTGATAGTAAACCAGACAGAAGTAGAAAACAACATACATCTTGATTTGATGGACTTTTTTTCAGTCTCAGAAGAAAAAGAGTCAACTTAATTCTGAGCTCTGGTCACCTCGAGCCGCCCTGTGCTCGATACATCTCCCTTTCCATGAAGGCGGGGATGAGTAAAAGAATTTGCCCATGGTCCTGGTATATTTAAACAAACTGTGGAAACACTCCGTTATATTCTCAAGAAACCCACAAATAAACAGACATGTTGAACCCCCCCCCCCCTCCTTTTCTCACACATAGTCTTTCCTGTTGTAGGAGCTGGCGGCCATGGACCTTGGAGCAGCGGAATACGCCATCTGGCTTTGGGGAGGGATTGAGTACCTTGTCATTGGTTTGTCTTCCTGAGGAGGGCAGCTGCAGCAGAGGATAGCCCCCCCCACCAGCAGCAATGCGGCCGCGGCCCAGCCCAGGTACAGCGCTGCCCCGATCTCCATCTTCTGTGCCGAGGGGATGATAGGGTTGTAAAACTCCAGGATGATGGTGTGGGCTGACCAGGACACAGGCACCAGCTGGGCCAGCGAAGCCAGGATAAAGGCAGCTCCGGCGGACACCATCACCTTGGCCTTCACTCCCTCCTCCTCGATGCAGTTGGTACACTTGGCTCCGATGGTCGCCACGAGGAGAGCTAAGACCCCCAGGATGATGGTGACCACAGAGAGAGCTCTGGCAGCCTGCAGGTCCTGGGGCAAGGCCAGCATGGAGTCGTACACCTTACACTGCATCTGGCCTGTGCTCTGAACCACACAGCTCATCCATAAACCTTCCCAGTAGACCTGGGCTGTGACGATGTTGGCTCCAATGAAGGCTGAGACCCTCCACATGGGCAGAGCACAGCTCACTATGCTCAGTATCCAACCCAGCACTGACAGGATCACACCCACTAGCTCCAGAGCAAACGATGCCATCGCACCACACTACAATTAAGTCTCACTTAGGATTAAGATGGCACTCCTCTTTCTCTCACTCTCCTTTTCTTGGTCTCAGTCACTCACTCTTCTGCTGTGGCTCTTTCCCTCCTTTCTCAGTCTCTTTATTTTCTTCTTCTCTTTCACTGTCCCAGACTCTCACTTCGGCCTTATTTCCTTCTTTTGCTCTCACTCTTCTTCGTTGTTACTATTTCTCACCTTTTACCCCTCACACTGTCTTTCTCCTCTGTATGCAGTCCTATTTCCTTCTCTCCTTCAGTCTTTAGCAGCTCACCTCTCCCTTGTCTCCGTATCCAGGAAGGAAGGCTTCTCACAGTGTGTTCTCTGTGTGTGTATCTCTGTCTGTTTGCTTTCGGGTGAGGAGTTGTCCACTCTTATCTTGATATATTTTATTGCAGCTTGGTCAGACCCACCTAAGCCATGACATCACACATCAGGGCCAACCGATTAGGTGTGGCCTGGACACCGGCCATGTTTACTGGTGTGTGTGTTTCTCTCCTCATAAAATGGAGTAGTATTTATGGGTTAGCCATTAGCCCATAGTAGCACTGTGTTCTGTGGTGTGTATCGGTGTTAATGGGTAAGAGCTTGTTATGTGGTTGATGGGTAACCAGATGATAAGGAGGCAGGGACACTGAAACAAAGCTGGTTAGGGTGTATGTGTGTGTGTGTGTGTGTGTGTTTGTGTATGTGCGCATGCATGTATATGTGCGCGTGTTTGTGCATGTGTGTGTGTTTACTGTGGCCTACGTGTGTAAAAATGGGCTGCATGCTGACAATTCATTCTTAGGGGCCTTGAGGGTGTGCACACCTTCGTTCCAGCCCTAGACTAACATACACACCTGTTTCAACTAACTAACAAATCCCCATGCCCTTGACTACTTGAAACAGGTGTTGGTGTAAGGTTGGAACAAAAACTGTGCTCATCAAGTGGTTCCCACACAGGAAAGGATGAGAAACACTGATGTACAGCAAAGGAGCCACACCAACACTGTACACTCTGCAGCGATTTGCCATTTTTACTGTCTTAGATTGACAGATTGGTTGGTTGTGTTGGCAGTAGAGTTGGCACCATACCTTTACACTTGTGGAGCTACCAAAGTCCACTGCGGTAGATTTAACCTAATAATTGAATAGCACAAATGGTAAAACAGGGCATATAACAATTCCATTAGCACATAATGTCTTGTTTGCTCTCCTTGAGCTCTCTCTCTGTAAGCCTGCATGGGGGATAGGTTACAACATGCAATATAATATATCTCACATGCTTCAGGCCACAATACTTCTACAGGACAATGTCAGGCCATCCGTCTTCGAGCTGAAACTGAAGAGCATGCAGCAAGACAATGATCCAAAACTCACAATCAAGTCTACATGAACATGGCTAAAAAGCGACACATTTGAAGTTTTGGAATGGCCTAGTCAAAGTCCAGACATAATCCCAGTTGAGATGTTGTGGCAGTACTTGAAACGAGCAGTTCATGCTTGAAAACCCACAAATTTGGCTGAGTGAAAGCAGTTGATGGAAGAGTGGGCCAAATGACGTGAGAGACTGATCAACAACTACAGGAAGCGGTTGGTTGGAGTCATTGCAGCTAAAGATAGTCTCAATAATTGGTTGTGCTAAGGGGGCAATTACTTTTTCACACAGGGGCATTAGGTGTTGCATAACATTGTTTATGAAATAAATTAAATAAGTATGAAATTGTTGTGTTATTTGTTTACTCAGGTTCATTTTATCTAATATATATTTTGGTTGAAGATCTGATAATATTCAGTATCAGAAATATGCAAGGGTAGAGAAAATTCTATGTAAAGGGGAAAATACTTTTTCACAGTACTGTATCTAAGTAACATAATTTAAAAAATCCCCATCAAAACCTTCAGTCTAATCCATCATTTTAAGCATCTGCGGTGGAAGGTGGCCGAGCTACAGCGGTGTGTGTCAGACCATGAGACATCCCGAAAATCGGTCTTCTCACGAAAATGTCTGTAGCGTCCGAACGGTTTGTCTGAAGTCGGTAGCGCTGATGTGCCACCTTCTGTCTGTAGCGTCCTGACCATTTGAGATAGAAACTAATATGACCCCATGGAAAAGTGAGACTCTCACGAACACTATGGTGTTCTCCATTTTGCTCTACGACCCCCACAAGTGTCACAGGTCTGAAGGTAATTCATACCAATGAATGGAAGTATGGAGGTAGTATTGTGCCAACAAAAATAAGGGCTTAAATATGTGTCCAAAAAAACACATCTCCTAGATATACTGTATCTTGACAGGCTAAATATAACTTGACCACATCAGTGCATTTGTTTTGCGATAATAATCCACATAAAGTACAGTAATTTGTTAAATTAGAGGGACATGTGAATGTGAAACCATTGTTGCAATACTATGAAAGACTGAAGTAATGGGAAATCGAATGAGAGATGGCTGATCTTTCTCTGTTGGAAGATTTGACACACATTGCATTTCGACAGAGATCACGTTGTTAGAGACAGGTGGGACTTTTTTGCAGAAAGTAGAGATTGGCCAATCAGATATCATTTCCCAAAACCAATATTATAGGATATTTGTGAGGATTTAAGACCTAGTTTAGAAAGGCAAACACATATCTTTCCAGTTCAAATCAAAGTTATATCCACCCTCAAGTTTTTGTCAATGGGCACTTTTCAGCGGGAGCTTGCCCGATCGGCATATCACATCTCTCGATGAGCCAATGTTTTGGATGCAATCATCAGTAAAATTAAATGTAATATACAGTTTCCATACACCATCACACAACAGGTTGAAGTCAAGAGGGATTTCTTTGCCATCAATTGATTCCCAAACACAAACAGAGAAATAGACAGTACTGACCTCGCCATTAAAGCTCCATCCCAAAATGAGTTAAACTATGTCATCAGAAAAGACTTCCACTCTTATGTGCAGGTAATAGGTTATGTGATCTGCAAAAAAACGTTGCTGAATCTGGTGGCCTTGTGGAAGCGCACGACTTGTTCATTCTGCAGATCAGCAATGTAGGCCTATAAGCCTACAGGAGGGAGCTGTTGAAGATGGATGGCTTATTGGTGAGTGTTGCCTGCTCATTTGAAGTATATTTGCCATTGTTAAAGCAACTTGAACTGTCCTTTTGGTCGTCTCTTTGTAGCTACAGTATGTTTTCATTTTTAATTTGCAAACCATAACTGAGCGAGCCATAGTAAAACTTTGAGAATTTGTGATTTTGTAAAAACTTTTTTGGGTTGGGCCATTATAGACTATTTCATAGTACAGCGTTGTATATTCTCCACGGGCTTTAAAGGGATGATTTTGACCATATATTGTTAACCTTTAAAAGTCTATGCCCTCTAATAATTATTTGATAAAATATTGAATTTTGCCGTTACTACTATAGCCCATAGATATACATTGAATAACACACTGAGAAATGGCATAAAAGAGAGACAAAAAAGTGTCTTTCCTGTACAAATGACCAAAAGTATGTGGACACCTGCTCGACAAACATCTAATTTCAAATTCATGGGCATTAATATGGAGTTGGTCCCCACTTTGTTGCTATAACAGCTGCCACTCTTCTGGGAAGACTTTCGACTAGATGCAGGAACATTGCTGCAGGCACTTGCTTCAAAGAGCATTAGTGAGGTCGGGCACTGATGTTGGACGATTATACCTAGCTCACAGTCGGTGTTCCAATTCATCCCAAAAGTGTTCGATGAGGTTGAGGTCAGGGCTCTGTGCAGGCCAGTCAAGTTCTTCTACACCGATCTCGACAAACCATTTCTGTATGGACCTCGCTTTGTGCAAGTGGGCACTGTCATGCTGAAACAGGAAAGGGCCTTCTCCAAACTGTTACCACAAAGTTTGGAACCACAGAATTGTCTAGAATGTCATTGTATGCTGTAGTGTTAAGATTTCCATTCACTGGAACTAAGGGGCCTAGACCAAACCATGAAAAACAGCCCCAGACCATTATTCCTCCTCCGCCAAACTGTACAGATGGCACTTTGCATTGGGGCAGGTAGCATTCTCCTGGCACCAAACCCAGATTCATCCGTCGGATTGACAGATGGTGAAGCATGATTCATCACTCCAGAGAACACATTTCCACTGCTCCAGCCAACGGCAGTGAGCTTTACACCACTCCAGCCAACGCTCGACATTGCGCACGGTGATCTTAGGCTTGTGAGGCTGCATGGCCATGGAAACTAATTTCATGAAGCTCTCGTCGAACAGTTATTGTGCTGACGTTGGTTCCAGAGGCCGTTTGGAACTTGTTAGTGAGTGTTGCAACTGAGGACAGACGATTTTTACGCGTTATGCGCTTCAGCACACGGCAGTCCTGTTCTGTGATCTTGTGTGGCCTACCACTTCGCGGCTGAGCCGTTGTTGCTCCTATACATTTCCACTTACAGCCCTTATATAGTTGATCAGGGCAGCTCTAGCAGGGCAGAAATTCTACGAACTGACTTGTTGGAAAGGTGGCATCCTATGACGGTGCCACGTTGAAAGTCACTGAGCTCTTCAGTAAGGCCATTCTACTGCCAATGTTTGTGTATGGAGATTGCATGGCTGTGTGCTCGATTTTATACACCTGTCAGCAACGGGTGTGGCTGAAATAGCTGAATCCACTAATTTGAAGGGGTGTCCACATACTTTGGTATATACAGTGTAGGTACTGTATGTGCATGCGTACCTACTTGTGTAAGCTTCAGGGTGCATGTGTGTGTGACTGGTTACTCCAGCACTGGCACAGCCACAGAAGAAAACAGGTGTAGAATATGATCTTGTTTATTTGTACACGTTATCGCTCAACACACTTTAGAATCACTCAGACAGGCCACTCCACCTTGGACAAACTAATCATATATTAGCAGTGATAAGATAACCTGGACTGCATCCCAAATGACACCCTATTACCTAGTGCATGACTTTTGTCCAGGTCGTGGTCAGAGGTTGTGCACAATTACTGTAGGTAATAGGGTGCCTTTTGGGACGTTACCGTTAATCTGCGATTTTAGATGAATGCTGGTCAATACTTCTGAAGAGTAAAAGACTTGTATTACTGACTGTTATACTGTATTGCTGGTTTCCCAGCCTAGTCTTGGACAAAAAAATTATTTCCATTAAAAAAATGTTATAATTCAGGACTAGGCTTAATCTGTGTCCAGGAAACCGGCCCTCTAAATTATTAAATTATAGTTTGACTCTGAATCAATAGTAAAGTGAATTGCTGATGACCTGGACTGCATTCATGCATAACATAATTCATCACACTTTATTTGGATAGTCTGGATTGTTCATCTGTCCATTTACAGATTGTCACACTATCAACAAATGATATGTTGATAATCAACTGCTTGCTAAGGTTACGGTTAGGATTAGGTTTTGAATAGGTGTACGCGTTAAGTTTCGGGTTAAGGTAAGGGTTCAGTTTAGGGTTAGGATAAGGGTTAAGGCCTGGGTTACTAGATAGTGAGTTGAAATGTTACTGTATATTGTCTGTGGAGCATCTACAGATGGACTATCCAAATAAAGAATTACCCAGAATTCGACAACCCAAAAATGAACTAGATGTGCAGGCTTTAGTTCCAGCCCAGCACTAACACAGTTGATTGAATTAATTAATCAAAATCTATACAAAGTGTGTACCAAAACAGGGGTTTCTATGCTTCCTCCCATAAAAGGCCTGAGAGTTAAATTGCGAGTGAAGATGCCACTTTCATCCTAAAAGGCCTAGTGTACACAATCAATGTTAGGAGATATGGGTCCTGTCTGAAACCTAACACTATTGAAACACAGCCAACTGTACCATGTTACTGCTCTAACACTCCTACTCCTCCCTACCCTTTTGTAGTTGTTACGGGGAGTTTCAGTCAGCCATAGAGCTCTCTCTCGCCCCCCCCGCCCCCTCCTCTCTCTCTATCAATTTCTCTCTCTTTTTCTCTCTCTCTCTCTCTGGAGAATGATAAACGAGTTTCAGTTGGCAGAGGGATTATCGTGACTCTCTGTCCGTGTTCCGCTTGTTTGCTTGTAAGGTTCCCCGGACCTGAGAGATAGCAGAGGTCGTCCTTTGTTCTGGTGGGAGCAGCAGGCAAATAGGAGGCTAATTACGAAACTGTGTGTGGTTGTGTGACTGAGTGCATGTGTGTGAGTGACTGAGTGACTGTGTAAGTGTGTGTGTGTATGTGTGAGAGAGAGAGTGAGTGCATGTGCATGGTTGTGTGTTTCTATGGGCTATGTGTGCCTTCTGGCATGTAGACTAGCAGGCCTGCTAGTCTGTGTATAGGCAAGTAGATGCTCAGTCAGAGAGCTGCTTGGTAACCTCCAGCAGGGTGGTTCCGTCCCAAGTGACACCCTACTTTCTTATATAGTGCACTTCTTATGACCAGGCCCATTGGGCTCAAAAGTAGTGTACTATATAGGGAATAGGGTGCCATTCAGAACCCTCCGCCAACCCTCTACTGTCCTGTTAGATACAGTGCATTCAGAAAGTATTCAGACCCCTTGACTTTTTCCACATTTTGTTACGTTACAGCCTTATTCTAAAATGTTTTAAATAAATACAAATCGTCATCAATCCACACACAATACAACATAATGTATTGTAACTCCTTCCGTGGCTTCCAACTGCTCTTAAATACAAGTAAAACTAAATGCATGCTCTTCAACCGATCGCTGCCTGCACCTGCCCACCCGTCCAGCATCACTACCCTGGACGGTTCTGACTTAGAATATGTGGACATCTACAAATACCTAGGTGTCTGGTTAGACTGTAAACTCTCCTTCCAGACTCACATTAAGCATCTCCAATCCAAAATTAAATCTAGACTCGGCTTCCTATTTCGCAACAAAGCATCATTCACTCATGCTGCCAAACATACCCTCGTAAAACTGACTATCCTACCGATCCTTGACTTCGGCGGTGTCATTTACAAAATAGCCTCCAACACTCTACTCAGCAAATTGGATGCAGTCTATCACAGTGCCATCCGTTTTGTCACCAAAGCCCCATATACTACCCACCACTACAACCTGTATGCTCTCGTGGCTGGTCCTCGCTTCATATTCGTCACCAAACCCACTGGCTCCAGGTCATCTATCAGTCTTTGCCAGGTAAAGCTCCGCCTTATCTCAGTTCACTGGTCACCATAGCAGCACCCACCCGTAGCACGCGCTCCAGCAGGTATATTTCACTGGTCACCCCCAATCTCCCTCACTAACTTTAAGCACCAGCTGTCAGAGCAGCTCACAGATCACTGCAACTGTACAAAGCCAATCTGTAAATAGCCCATCCAACTACCTCATCCCCATACTGTAATTTTTTTGTTTGTTGCTCCTTTGCACCCCAGTATGTCTACTTGCACATTCATCTTCTGCACACCTATCACTCCAGTGTTTAATTGCTAAATTGTAATTATTTCGCCACTATGGCCTATTTATTGCCTTACCTCCCTTATCTTACCTCATTTGCACACACTGTATATAGACTTTTTTTTCTATTGTGTTATTGACTGTACGTTTGTTTATTCCATGTGTAACTCTGTGTTATTGTTTTTGTCGCACTGCTTTGCTTTATCTTGGCCAGGTCGCAGTTGTAAATGAGAACTTGTTCTCAACTGGCCTACCTGGTTAAATAAAATAATAATATAAATTGCAGGAGACTGAGCACCCAGGAGAGGCAGCGGAGCACAGGATCAGGCTGCTTCTCAGAATGGACTGTAGGATGGATGCTGAGAGGAACAGAGGACCCGACGCTGCCAGGGCTTGTGCTTGCTAGGTTGAAATAATGACACAAACAGTGAGTCATGATGATGTGCCATGACACTTTCCTACTTGAAAGTCCAAAAAAACATGTGGAATGTTGGATGCATAGATTGTGATTTTTGAAACAGGTTTGTGTAGTTTTTGTTATTGTAAACCAAAGGATATACTAGTGAACATATTACAATTGCTGGCTTTAAATGTGTGTTTGTAGTGTCAACTGCATCAAGAACAGTTGGCCTTGGACTTACAATGAATCTTGGAATTTGATTGACAGACTTGATATGAATCCACACACACAGCTTATATGATACTGTTCCACATCTGCTCCACAACATGTATTCTATGCTTGTTAGACCTGTTTTTAGGTTCACTAATAAAAGTAACTCTTTCATGTACAGTAACAATGCATTTTGACAAAATATATGATTTGGCGTTTTATTTTTGCCATACATTTGAATGACATTTTTATTTTTTACATATACATTTAAAGTCATGTTGGAATATATTTCACAAAACATTTCCAAATACATTTTAAGAGATATATATCAACTATATTGATGAATACATTAAATACATTTCCAGATGCATTTATCATATGCTGAACAAAAATATAAACACAACATGTAAAGTGTTGGTCCCATGTTTCATGAGCTGAAATAAAATATCCCAGAAATGTTCCATACGCAGAAAGAGATTATTTCTCACAAATGTTTTGCACAAATTTGTTTAAATCCCTGTTAAATCCCTGATAATCCATCCAACTGACAGGTGAAGCTGATTAAACAGCATGATCATTACACAGGTGCACCTTGTGCTGGGGGACAATAAAAGGCCCCTCTAAAATGTGCAGTTTTGTCACACAATGCCACAGATGTCTCAAGTTTTGAAGGAGTGTGCAATTGTCATGGTGACTGCACAAATGTCCACCAGAGCTGTTGCCAGAGAATTGTATGTTCATTTCTCTAGCATATGCCGCCTCCAACATCGTTTTAGAGAATTTGGCAGTAAGTTAATCCGGCCTCACAACTGCAGCACAGGTGTAACCACACCAGTCAAGGATCTTCATAGCACATCCGGCTTCTTCACCTGGGGGATTGTCTGATACCAGTCACCTGGACAGCTGATGAAACTGAGGAGTATATATGTCTGTAATAAAGTCCTTTGGTGGGGAAAAACTAATTCTGATTGGCTGGGCCTGGCACCTCAGTGGGTAGGCCTATGCCCTCTCAGAACCACCCATGGCTTTGCCCCTGCCCAGTCATGTGAAATCCATAGATTAGGGCCTAATGGATTTATTTAAATTGACTGATTTCCTTCTATGAACTGTAACTCAATAAAACCATTGAAATTGTTGCATGTTGCATTTATATTTTTGTTCGGTTATATTTTGATATGCATTTTACATACAAGCGTTCCACACCACGATTAATTCTATGTATGTACTCAACACACAGCACCTTTAAAGCTAATTGTTTTTAATTGTCCCTGGGTTCCACTAAGACCCTCCATTTATGAACACATACTCTCTCTCGCATACACGGTCACTGATTGCCTCAATCTGTTGTCTGATAAATGTTTTAATTTGTGAATCCGCATTCCTACAGAGTTCTTGCAATACAGCATTGTGATTACAATTCTTAAGCTGTGACCTTTAAAATGACACGCACAGAAACACACACCTCCCAAAATGTCCCAGTGAGTGGAAGGTGACCATATTAGGTGTTTGTCAGAGGGACTAGTATTTGGAGGAGAATGACTCACTAACCTTCGCTTGGTGACAACCCCTCCCCCTCCCCTCCCCTCCCCTCATCCCTCCCCTCCTCCCCTCCCCTCATCCCTCCCCTGTCACTAAACTAAACTTAAACAAGAGAGGGGGAAGGGAGAGGTAGAGAGAAAAGGAAGAGGGAGTGTGGTGTTACCCATAGGCGTCATTAGACCTGGGTTTCTGGGTATATATCTCTTCAAATGTATTTGGAAATGTTTTGTGAAATATACTCCAACATGACTTTAAATGTATTTGTAAAAAATAAAAATGTTATTCAAATGTATGGCAAAAATAAAACGCCAAATCATATATTATTTTATTGCAATGTTTTTGGTCCAGACCCAAATTTTGATGGTGAGAGAATTTAGAAATTCCAGGCATACCGCCTGATAGTTTGCATACTGGCGCAACACCATACACGCTAAGAAGTATGCTATATAGAAAAACTGAGCACCCCAAACCAATGAAGTTTCAAGTTTTATTTTTCGTGTGTACGGGATACACATGGTATACGCACATCCAACGAAATGCTTACTTGCAGGTTCCTTCTCAACAATGCAACAACATTAAGAAATAGTAAAAAAAATAAGCGAAATATATTATACATATTACCGGAGGTATATCGTTTTTTTCTATAGCGAATTCGCGGGAGTCATTTGATAAATTAAGCACTGTATTCCATGCCAAGCTCTCAGGCTCCAGTACCCCCTGCCAATGATGCTCCTTCACTTCCTTTACATTTTTGAGGTTCATCTAGTCTCTGCTGTCACTTGCAGTTTTGGAAACGGTGGTATTTGGTATTTTATTAGGTTACCCATTAGCTGTTGCAAAAGCAGCAGCTACTCTTCCTGGGGTCCACACAAAACATGAAACATAATACAGAATGACATAATACAGAACATCATTATAAAAGAACAGCTCGAGGACAGAACTACGTATATTTTTTAAAAGGCACACGTAGCCACATATCAATGTATACACACAAACTATCCACGTCAAATATGGGAGAGGCGTTGTGCCGCGAGGTGTTGCTTTATCTGTTTTTTGAAACCAGGTTTGCTGTTTATTTTAGCAATATGGGATGGAAGGAAGTTCCATGCAATAAGGGCTCTATTTAATACTGTACGTTTTCTTGAATTTGTTCTGGATTTGGGGACTATGAAAAGACCCCTGGTGGCATGTATGGTGGGATAAGTGTGTATGTGAGAGCTGTGTGTAAGTTCACAATGCAAACAATTTGGGATTTTCAGCACATTAATGTTTCTTATAAAAAGAAGAAGTGATGCAGTCAGTCTCTCCTCAAGTCTTAGCCAAGAGAGACTGGCATACATAGTATTTATATCAGACCTCTGATTACAATTAAGAGAAAAACGTGCTGCTCTTTTTCTGGGCCAGCTGCAGCTTAACTAGATCTTTCCTTGCCGCACTGGACCACACGACTGGACAATAATCAAGATTAGACAAAACTAGAGCATGCAGAACTTGCTTTTTGGAGTGTGTTGTCAAAAAAGTTTTGACCATGACAGTTTACAATCTAAGATAACGCAAAAATAATTTAGTCTCCTCAACTTGTTCAACAGCCACACCATTCATTACCAGATTCAGCTGAGGTCTAGCACTTAAGGAATGATTTGTACCAAATACAATGCTCTTAGTTTTAGAGATGTTCAGGACCAGTTTATTACTGGCCACCCATTCCAAAACAGACTGCAACTCTTTGTTAAGGGTTTCAGTAACTTCATTAGCTGTGGTTGCTGATGCGTATATGGTTGAATCATCAGCATACATGGACAGACATGCTTTGTTTAATGCCAGTGGCAAGTCATTGGTAAAAAATGAAAAGAGTAGAGGTCCTAGACCGCTGCCCCGCGGTGCCCCACACTTTACATGTTTGACATTAGAGAAGCTTCCATTAAAGAAAACCCTTTGAGTTCTATTAGATAGATGGCTCTGAATTCACAATATGGCAGAGGTTGAAAAGCTATAGCACTTAAGTTTTTTTCAATAGGTTATGGTCAATGATATCAAAGGCTGCAGTGAAATCTAACAGTACAGCTCCCACAATCTTCTTATTATCAATTTCTTTCAACCAATCATCAGTCATTTGTGTCAGTGCAGTACATGTTGAGTGCCCTTCTCTATAAACATGCTGAAAGTCTGTTGTTCATTTGTTTACAGCGAAATAGCATTGCATTTGGTCAACACACAATTTTTTCCAACAGTTTGCTAAGAGCTGGCAGCAAGCTTATAGGTCTGCTGTTAGAACCAGTAAAGGCCTCTTTACCACTATTGGGTAGCGGAATGACTTTAGCTTCCCTCCAGGCCTGAGGACAAAGACTTTCCTCTAGGCTCAGATTAAAAATATGACAGATAGGACTGGCTATAGAGTCAGCCACCATCCTCAGTAGCTTTCCATCTAAGTTGTCAATGCCAGGAGGTTAGTCATTATTGATTATTAACAATAATTTTCCACCTCTCCCACACTAACTTTAAAAAATTCAAACTTGCACTGCTTTTCTTTCATTATTCATTTTTTTTATGCGTGATTATAATTGCTCACTGTTTGTCGTGGGCATTTCCTGCCTAAGTTTGCCCACTTTGCCAATGAAATAATGATTCAAATAATTGCCAACATCAAATGGTTTTGTGATGAATAAGCCATCTTTATTCGATGAAAGATGGAGTTTAATTTGTCTTTCTGCCCATAATTTAATTGAAAGTACTCCAAAGTTTTTTTTCCATCATTCTTTATATCATTGATCTTGTCTTCATAATAAAGTTTCTTCTTCTTTTTTGTTGAGTTTAGTCACATGATTTCTCAATTTTCAGTAAGTAAGCCAGTCAGATATACAGCCAGACTTATTAGTCACTCCTTTTGCCCCCATCTCTTTCAACCATACAGTTTTTAAATTCCCCATCAATCCATGGAGCCTTAACAGTTCTAAGTCAGTTTCTTAACAGGTGCATGTTTATCAATAAATGGAAGAAGCAATTTCATAAATTCATTAAGTGCAGTGTCTGGATGCCCCTCATTAATCACATCAGACCAACAAATATTTTTAACATCATCCACATAAGAGTCACAGCAAAATCTTTTGTATGATCTCTTATACATTATTTAGGCCCAGCTTTTGGAACTTTGGCTTTCCTGGATATAGCCACTATATTGAGATCACTGCATCCAACGGGTACGGATATAGCTTTAGAACAAAGTTCTACAGTATTAGTAAAAATACGATCGATACATGTGGATGATCTTGTTCCTGTAGTGTTTGTTAACACCCTGGTAGGTTGATTAATAACCTGAACCAGATTACAGGCACTGGTTACAGTAAGACGCTTCCTCTTGAGTGGACAGCTTGATGAAAACCTGTCAATATTCAGGTCCCCAACAAAGTAGACCTCTCTGTTTACATCACATACACTATCAAGCATTTCACACATATTATTTAGATACTGACTGTTAGCACTTGGTGGCCTATAGCAACACCCCAAAAGAAAAGGCTTTAGATGTGCCAAGTGAACCTCCAACCACAACACTTCAATAACACTTGACCAAAGATCTTCTCTAAGCATTACAGGGATATGGCTCTGAATATATACAGCATCACCTCTCCCATAAGCATTTCTGTCTCTTCTATAAATGTTATATCCTTGTATTGCTACTGATGTATCATCAAATTAATTATCTAAGTGAGTCTTAGAAATGGCTAATATATGAATGTTATCTGATGTTAACAAGTTATTGATTTCATGAACCTTATTTATAAGGCTACATATATTAATATGGGCTATTTTCAGCCCTTTCCTGGGTAGCTATCAGAGATGGACATAATATTGAAAAGAGCAGGGCCACGGAGGGTGGCCCCTCCCTCCATGGCTGCTCAAGCACCCTCTTCACTGGCTTAGGCAGCGGCTCCTGGAGAGAGCGAGAGATTACAGGTCTCCCCAGGTTCCAAAAGTTGGAGCCCGGAACTAAACGGACCCAAGGACATTCAGACCCATATCCGAATGGACCCGTTAATTTTTTAATTTATTATGGGGACCCAGGTTCCAAAAGTTGGAGCCCGGAACTAAACGGACTCTAGAACAATCAAAACCGAACTCGAATGGACCCGAGGACAACCCGACCTAGACCCGACAAATGATTTATATATACACTAGATGACTTATTGGGGGCTCTATGTTGAAGCCAACATGCCTCCATCTTGGCACTCCCTCACCATTGTACATTTTTTGGGAAGTATGTATATTTTTTATTACTAATGTTACTGTCCCCACTAAAACAAAATAAATACTTAAACACATGTCATTGTAAACTTGAAACATTTAATTGAAATACTGTAGAAGTGAAGACCTTTAAGAGAGATAGAGAGAGGGAAAAAGTGAGATAGAGAGACCTGATTTCAAGCCCGGCCCTTCCCCTCTCTCCCTCCCTCCCTCCCTCCCTCCCTCCCGGAGGGGGAGGTCAGAAGAACCTGTTCTCCTGGTAGTCCTTCCCCACTTGGGACTCAGACCTAGAGCAGCACACACAGAAACACAACCACCCACTGTATTCAGATTAGACTGAGAGAAGACAAAGAACCTCTACATCACACAGAAAGGAAGACAAAGGGCTGTCCAGTATCACTCAGACCCACAGACAAACCAACGGCAATCGGATCTAAGATGGTGTCGGCTGGGCTACAGATGCTGGGCACTGCCCTGGGGATCATAGGCTGGATTGGGACCATCATTGTTTGTGCCATGCCAATGTGGAGGGTTACCGCCTTCATCGGCAGTAACATAGTCACCTCGCAGACCTCCTGGGAAGGTATCTGGATGAACTGCGTGGTCCAGAGCACGGGCCAGATGCAGTGTAAGGTCTACGACTCCATGCTGGCCTTGAGCTCTGACCTACAGGCCGCCAGAGCTCTGACCATCATTGCCATCCTCGCCGGCATTATTGCCATTCTGCTGGCCGTAGCCGGGGGCAAGTGCACCAACTGTGTGGACAACGAGGCGGCCAAGGCTAAAGTGGGTGTGGCATCCGGGGTGGTGTTCATCATTGCCGGAGTTCTGTGCCTGATCCCTGTCTGCTGGACGGCCCACAGCATCATCCAGGACTTCTACAACCCGCTCCTGGTAAGCTCTCAGAAGAGGGAGCTAGGGGGGGCGCTCTACGTGGGCTGGGGGGCCGCTGCCCTGCTGCTGATTGGAGGGGGTTTGCTCTGCTGCAACTGCCCCAAGAAGGATGAGGGTTCCTACACCGCCAGGTACAACAAGGCTCCTCGCTCCGAGACCTCAGCAACGACCACTGGAAAGGACTTTGTCTGAGTGAGGAAGAGAGAGAAGAGAGGGAGGGAGTGAAGAAAGGGAGAGAAGTCTGTTTGCCATGAGAGACTGTCTGATCCAGCTGTGTAAATATGTATTCTGAGTCACTATGGTGCTTCTGTATTACGAAGGTTTGAGGACGATATTTAATGGTGATGAGCGAACCACAGTGACTAAAGATTCCATGTAACTTAACATTGAAAGAGAACCAAACCCAAAGAGGAACTGAATTCCTTTAAACCAACCCCATGTAGTCTGCAGTTTTGTGTGTTTTGTATGTATTTTTGTGTAAATATGTGTTTATTTTTTATTTCACCTTTATTTAACCACGTAGGCTAGTTGAGAACAAGTTCTCATTTGCAACTGCGACCTGGCCAAGATGAAGCATAGTAATTCGACACATACAACAACACAGAGTTACACATGGAATAAACAAACGTACAGTCAATAACACAACAGAAAAAAAGTAGATTTACAGTGTGTGCAAATGAGGTAAGATAAGGGAGGTAAGGCAATCAATAGGCCATAGTGGTGAAATAATTATAATTTAGCAAATAAACACTGGAATGGTAGATGTGCAGAAGATGAATGTGCAAGTAGGGATACTGGGGTGCAAAGGAGCAAGATAAATAAATAAATACAGTATGGGGATGAGGTAGGTAGATAGATGGGCTGTTTACAGATGGGCTATGTACAGGTGCAGTGATCTGTGAGCTGCTCTGACAGCTGGTGCTTAAAGCTAGTGAGGGAGATATGAGTCTCAATCTTCAGAGATTTTTGCAGTTCGTTCCAGTCATTGGCAGCAGAGAACTGGAAGGAAAGATGACCAAAGGAGGAATTGGCTTTGGGGGTGACCAGTGAGATATACCTGCTGGAGTGCATGCTACGAGTGGGTGTTGCTACGGTAACCAATGAGCTGAGATAAGGTGGGGCTTTACCTAGCAGAGACTTGTAGATGACTTGTAGCCAGTAGGTTTAGCGACGAGTATGAAGTGAGGGCCAACCAACGAGAGCGTACAGGTCGCAATTGTGGGTAGTGTATGGGGCTTTGGTGACAAAACGGATGGCACTGTGATAGACCGCATCCAGTTTGTTGAGTAGAGTGTTTGAGGCTATTTTATAGATGACATCACCGAAGTCGAGGATCGGTAGGATGGTCAGTTTTACGAGGGTATGTTTGGCAGCATGAGTGAAGGAGGCTTTGTTGTGAAATAGGAAGCCGATTCTAGATTTAATTTTGATTGGAGATGCTTAATGTGAGTCTGGAAGGAGAGTTTACAGTCTAACCAGACACCTAGATATTTGTAGATGTCCACATATTCTAAGTCAGTGCCGTCCATAGTAGTGATGCTGAACGGGCGAGCAGGTGCGGGCAGTGATCGGTTGAATAGCATGCATTTAGTTTTACTTGTGTTTAAGAGCAGTTGGAGGCCACGGATGGAGAGTTGTATGGCATTGAAGCTCGTCTGGAGTTTAGTTAACACAGTGTCCAAAGAGGGGCCAGAAGTATACAGACTGGTGTTGTCTGCATAGAGGTGGATCAGAGAATCACCAGGAGCAAGAGCAACATCATTGATGTATTCAGAGAAGAGTCGGCCCGAGAATTGAACCCTGAGGCACCCCCATAGAGACTGCCAGAGGTCCGGACAACAGGCCCTCCGATTTGACACACTGAACTCAATCAGAGAAGTAGTTGGTAAACCAGGCGAGGCAATCATTTGAGAAACCAAAGCTGTCAAGTCTGCCAATAAGAATGTGGTGATTGACAGAGTCGAAAGCCTTGGCCAGGTCGATGAATACGGCTGCACAGTAATGTCTCTTATCGATGGCAGTTATGATGTCGTTTAGGACCTTGAGCGTGGCTGAGGTGCACCCATGACCAGCTCTGAAACCAGATTGCATAGCGGAGAAGGTACGGTGGGATTCGAAATGGTCGGTGATCTATTTGTTCACTTGGCTTTTGAAGACCTTAGAAAGACAGGGTAGGATAGATATAGGTCTGTAGCAGTTTGGGTCTAGAGTGTCACCCCCTTTTAAGGGGGGATGACGGCGGCAGCTTTCCAATCTTTGGGAATCTCAGACGATACGAAAGAGAGGTTGACCAGGCTAGTAATAGGGGTTGCAACAATTTTGGCAGATCATTTTAGAAAGAGAGGGTCCAGATTGTCTAGCCCGGCTGATTTTTAGGGGTCCAGATTTTGCAGCTCTTTCAGAACATCAGCTATCCGGATTTGGGTGAAGGAGAAAAGGTGGGGGCTTTGGCTTGGTTGCTGTGGAGGGTGCCGGGCAGTTGACCGGGGTAGGGGTAGCCAGGTGGAAAGCATGTGTGTGTGTGCCTTTACACCTTTTGGCAGTGTGTTTTGTTAATTGTTTTATCCCAGCCATGTTTGTTACGGTTGTACATTATTATTTATACATGTTATTGTTAAAGGGATACTTTGGGATTTTGGCAATGAGGCCCTTTATCTACCTCCCCAAATTCATATGAACTTGTCTCTGCATGTGATTTGAAGGCATTTGCTAACTAGTGCTAGCGCAATTGCTAACTAGCTTTAGCGCAGTGACTGAAAGAACATGAGCATCTGATAGCATGCTAGCAGATACCCACAGACTTCCATTAATTGTGCCAACACTAGTTGTTATTGGCTGGGGAAACCTCTAACTTCCTTCATATTGTACCCACAGAGACATACAATGGTATCCTTGATTTTATCTGACTCCGGAGAAGTAGATAAAGGGCTAAAGATAATGTTTCCCTTTAATATTGTAATTTGTATTCATCTTTTTTTAAACACGTATGAGTTCCAGTAGATGGTTTTGAAACTGTAAATAAATACTTTTCAAATTAATTTGATTTTATGTTTTGATGGCATTTCATTCATCAACACCACATTCAACATGGAAACTTATTTTAGCTCTATTTCTATTAGATACATGTAACTAGCTAGTAAATATTCAACTATGACCGAAAAACAACATACACCTCCTGTTGCCCTCAGGACAGCCTCAATTCGTCATGGCATGGACTCTACAAGGTGTCGAAAGCATTCCACAGGGATGCTGGCCCATGTTGACTCTAATGCTTCCCACACTTGTGTTAAGTTGGGTGGATGTACTTTGTGTGGTGGACCATTTTTGATACACATGGGAAACTGTTGAGAATGAAAAACCCAGCAGCGTTGCAGTTCTTGACACACCCAAACCAGTGTGCCCGGCACCTACTACCATACCCCGTTCAAAGGCTCTTAAATATTTTTGTCTTGCCAATTCACTCTCTGAATGGCACACATACACAATCCATGTCTCAATTGCCTCAAGGCTTAAAAATCCTTATTTAACCTGTTTCCTCCCCTTCATTTATACTGATTGAAGTGGATTTAACAAGTGACATCAATAAAGGATCATATCTTTCACTTGGATTCACCTGGTCAGTCTACAGTATGCCATGGTAAGATGCATGTTTTGTACCCTCAGTGTATTTCTCAGGTATTTTTCTTTCGATGTACTATCTAAATGACTGGCTATTAGTCATAACCTAAGGGAAGTTGCTTTGCATGTATCAACTAACGAACATTATTTCCCTAGTCAAATTGCAGAGCAGGATTTTTGGGAACCATTTTGAACAAAGCCTGAAGAATATGAAACTCACTCCAACCCATTAGTATCGATCTTGAATTCAAAATGTTTGGAATATTCAAGATTACCCAACCAGTGTGTTGTAGTTTCGTCTTTTTGATATATACTATTTTTCCTCCATGCACCTGGAAATATCATTGTGTGTGTGAAGTACTCTTTTTTAAAGTGAACAAAGCCTGTTTGCAATAATAAAAAACTTGAGAAGGATCCGTTTTCTTGACTCACCCATCAGGTCTAGGTGTGGCACAGCAGAGGAGTATGGGAGCACGTGGTACTGATAGTTCCAAACTCATTCTTTGTTCAAATAGGGAGCTTTAACTGCAAACAGGACTGGGGGTTGGGGTTGTATTTGAATAAGTACAACACTGCATATAATGATCTGATAAAAAAAATGTGTCTACAGAGTCTACATTGAAATGCCAGGTGATGTTTGAGAGAGAGAGAGAGAGAGATGGGTTGAGTGGAGTCAATTGTAATGAATACCTGACTACAACCGGTGTATTTTTAGCAGAGTAAAAGTGAGTGCTGCGTTCCTATTCTCAGTCTGCAAAAGTGAATTGGCATTCAAATCCGTAAGAGTCTATTGACACACCGGCGCATCAATCTAAGTAACATAATAAAAAAATCCCCATCAAAATCTGTCAGTATAAACTAGAGATAATTGTTCAAAACCTTATTCCTTATGATTTATTTTTTGACTGTCTTTTTTGCCATTTATGAACGTGTCATTCAATGCGTTTCTATGGGCTATAGGAGTAAAGGCCAAAATCAATATTTCATCAAATCATTGTTTTATATATTTTTTTGATACCTAAAAGGGGTCCTAAAATTCGAAAATCATTGATAGAGATGACCATCTTAAAAAAAAATCCATATGTTAGCTTAGTACTTAGTATATAGTTAGTAGGCCAAAAGTTCCCAGATGTCGTTCTAAATTCGGCAAAATACAAAGTATACAAGCAGTGGACGCTATTTCCGTGCCTATAAAGCCCATAATGCAATTCTTCAAAAAATGGGCGTGGCTTCACAATGTTTTCAGATTTGATGAAAATGGCAGAAAATATGCAGCCGAAGTCCAGCGCGAGGGGATACAAATTCAATGCTTTAACTAATTATGACAAATGTTAAGGAATGTTATAAAGCAGGGGTGTCAAAGTCAAATGGACGGAGGGCCAAATAAAAAATTTAGCTACAAGCCGAGGGCCGGACTGTTCGAATGTTCATTGAAAAATTTTTAAATGACGCATATAGTCTAGTGAACCTAATTGAACCTACTGAAAACCTAACAAATATATTCCTAATGACTTTTCAAATAAGTTACGTTACACTTTATATTGGCTGACAATTTGTTAGCTATGCTATCCTTATGAACTGCATAGCATTACAGCAGTATGTACCGGTATGTATGTAGCAGCACCTACCTGTAGCACGCGCTCCAGCAGGTATATCTCTGGTCACCCCCAAAACCAATTCTTCCTTTGGCCGCCTCTCCTTCCAGTTCTCTGCTGCCAATGACTGGAACGAACTACAAAAATCTCTGAAACTGGAAACACTTATCTCCCTCACTAGCTTTAAGCACCAGCTGTCAGAGCAGCTCATAGATTACTGCACCTGTACATAGCCCATCTATAATTTAGCCCAAACAACTACCTCTTTACCTACTGTATTTATTTATTTATTTTGCTCCTTTGCACCCCATTATTTCTATCTCTACTTTACACTTTCTTCCACTGCAAACCAACCATTCCAGTGTTTTTTTTACTTGCTATATTGTATTTACTTCGCCACCATGGCCTTTTTTATATTTTTATTTATTTATATATATATATTATATATTTTGTTTGCCTTCACCTCCCTTATCTCACCTCACTTGCTCACATTGTATATAGACTTATTTTTCACTGTATTATTGACTGTATGTTTGTTTTACTCCATGTGTAACTATGTGTTGTTGTGTGTCGAACTGCTTTGCTTTATCTTGGCCAGGTCGCAATTGTAAATGAGAACGTGTTCTCAATTTGCCTACCTGGTTAAATAAAGGTGAAATAAAAAATAAATAAATGTTAGCTAGTTACCTAACATTAGTTGGCTACTAATATATCAACCTTACCAGGCAGTATATTAACCATATGCCATCTAACTAACTACCCAACGTTTATTGACTTGATTATTCACATCATTCTTAACTAAGTGGTATAGTTGTTGTGCATTCTCAATGGACATTGTTCATTCTGTCTATCTTCTCATCTGAGTGTGATGAATTGAACTGATGAATTTACAAACGCTCAACACCCTGCAGAATATAGCCGGTGTCAGTAAATGTTGGCAAAAGAAAAGTTATTAAATTGTTGCCAGCAGCACAGTTACAGTCACCAACGCTCTGGATAACATGAAAACAGCCTAACCAGCTCTGCTAGGGTGGTTCAAATTGTCAGAGTGATGTGTTCTCTCATTTGTGTCTGGAAGTAGCTAGCAAGCTAGCCAACGTTAGCCCGTTAGCTTGGGTGCTTGACTGCTGTTGTAAGGTCAGAACCCTCTGATCAACCCTACTTCTTGGCCAGATCGTCCAGTGTGTGAACTCTGAACGCTCCGAGAGCGGAACGCTGAATTTACGAAGGGACAATCTGAACAATGCTCTGGATTTTTCTCTTTCAACCACATGAAATATGCAACCAAGATGAACTGAAATACTATCAGAAACATGTTGGGTCGTTTTGACAGCTTTTCATTTGTTTAAAACCCGTCAACAAACTGATGTCATTTGGACATTTTTCATGCCACTCTCCTCATATTGCCATTGGGCAGAGAGAAAGTTTACAGTTTTACAGCTAATTTCTTGCAATTCTACACATTTTGCCATGACTTATGCTACGTTCATGATCTGTGTGAGAGTGACTAACAAAATCAATGGGGGCCCCCTGGGCATGCTCACTGTGTGCCCGGGCAGTATTCAGCCATGATAACTACAAGTTTATATAATTGGCTAGACTAACAATCGTTTTATGTTGTTGCTGGCCTTCTAGGCAGAGTTCCTCTGTCCAGTGTCTGTGTTCTTTTGCCAATCTTAATCTTTTCTTTTTATTGACCAGTCTGAGATATGGCTTTTTCTTTGCAACTCTGCCTAGAAGACCAGCATCCCGGAGTCGCCTTTTCACTGTTTGACGTTGAGAATGGTGTTTTGCGGGTACTATTTAATGAAGCTGCCAGTTGAGGACTTGTGAGGCGTCTGTTTCTCAAACTAGACACTCTGATGTACTTGTCCTCTTGCTCAGTTGTGCACCGGGGCCTCCCACTCTTCTTTCGATTCTGGTTAGGGCCAGTTTGCGATGTTTTGTGAAGGGAGTAGTACACAGCATTCCACGAGATCTTCAGTTTCTTGGCAATTTCTTGCATAGAATAGCCTTCATTTCTCAGAACAAGAATAGACTAACGAGTTTCAGAAGAAAGTTCTTTGTTTATGGCCATTTTGAGCCTGTAATCGAACCTACAAATTGTAATGCTCCGGATACGCAACTAGTCTAAAGAAGGCCAGTTTTATTGCTTCTTTAATCAGGACAACAGTTTGCAGCTGTGCGAACATAATTGCAAAAGGGTTTTCTAGTGATCAATTAGCCTTTTAAAATGATAATCTTGGAATGTGCCAATTGAAACACAGGAGTGATGGTTGCTGATAATGGGCCTCTGTACACCTATGTAGATATTCCATAAAGAAATATCTTGTTTCCAGCTACAATAGTCATTTACAACATTAACAATTTCTGCACTGTATTCCTGATCAATTTGATGTTATTTTAATGGACAAAAAATGTGCTATTCTTTCAAAAACAAGGACATTTCTAAGTGACCCCAAACGTTTGAACGGTAATGCATAATTCAAATGTGTTACAAAAATCGATACGTCCTTCTTAAAAACTACATTTAAATGTCAAAAGCCATTATTCTATGTGTGTACCCTTTACCACACTTGTTACAGTTTTTATTTAACTAGGCAAGTCAGTTAAGAACAAACTCTTATTTACAAGGACGTCCTACCCCGGGCCAAACCCGGACGACGCTGGGCTAATTGTGCACCATTCTACGGGACTCCCAATCACGGCCGGATGTGATACAGCCTGGATTCGAACCAGGGACTGTAGTGACACCTCTTGCACTGAGATGCAGTGCCTTAGACCACTGCGACTGGAACATGGTCTTGAATTATTAATTTCTTATACCTCGTATGAACTTAAAAGAAGTCAAGGCAACCTGAGTCCATCAACTTCATAATTGGTTTCACAATTTAATTGCAGTATTAATTCATCAAATAATTAAGTGACAGTCAAAATATGAATCTTCAATATGGATCAAGAAATAGCCTTCAAAATAAACCAATGAGTATGGCATCATGCTCAAGCAATACATAGCAGCAACTTATTGTCATTCACCATCAAGTCAAAAACATACACATTCAATAACATTCAGTAACAGTCAATAACCGGTTTCAACCTTATACAAAGGTGGGAATATAGTGTTACAGAGAGGGGTCAGATCTTCCGTCTCAATTCACCTACATGCTCCAAAGTACCTGCCACTGCCGGAATAAAATTTGAGCATATTGTTTTCCTTTCTATGGTATCCAGCTTCTCCTGGTGGATATGACAGACAGCAACATGGTCAATCTGCTTTGTGTCATTGTTGAGCGCAGCCACTTCTTCAACCTCCATGTCAACCAAATTAAGTTAGAATGCAGTTAAAAACGTTTGTGAAAGCACTTGGGCTACCGTCAGCAAAGATGAGGAGTCGAATCGATCTCTTCGCGATGTTAATTGCTATGCAACATGCTTCACCAGACTGCTTTATAACTAAAATTCCAAATGATGACCTGTTCATCCTCTTCTTCTGCCTCAACATGGGCGGAGCTCTCACTCATGTTGCTTTACTAACTGCCTCTGACCCCTGCCATGACAACCAAAAGAAATCAAAATGCAGGTAACAACTGTTTTGTTATGTAGACACCAGTCAAAAGTTTAGAAACACCTACTCATTCAAGCGTTTTTTCTTTATTTTTGGAATAATGGTGAAGACATAAAAAAATGAAATAACACATATGGAATAATTTAGTAACCACAAAAGTGTCAAACAAATCAAAATATATTTTAAGTAGCCACCCTTGGCCTTGATGACAGCTTTGCACACTCTTGGCATTCTCTCAACCAGCTTCACCTGGAATGCTTTTCCAAAAAGTCTTGAAGGAGTTCCCACATATGCTGAGCACTTGCTGGCTGCTTTTCCTTCACTCTGCAGTCCAACTAATCCCAAACCATCTCAATCGGGTTGAGGTCAGGTGATTGTGGAGGCCAGGTCATCTGCTGCAGCACTCCATCACTCTCCTTCTTGGTCAAATAGCCCTTACACAGCCTGGAGATGTGTTGGGTCATTGTCCTGTTGAAAAACAAATGATAGTCCAACTAAGCGCAAACCAGATGGGATGGCGTATCGCTGCAGAATGCTGTGGTAGCCATGCTGGTTAAGTGTGCCTTGAATTCTAAATAAATCTAAATAAACAGTGTCACCAACAAAGCACCCCCACACCATTACCCCACCTCCATGCTTCACGTTAGGAACCACACATGCAGAGATCATCCGTTCACCTACTCTGTTTCTCACAAAGACAAGGCGGTTGGAACCAAAGATCTCAAATTTGGACTCATCAGATCAAAGAACAGATTTCCACTGGTCTAATGTTCATTGCTCGTGTTTCTTGGCCCAAACAAGTCTATTCTTATTATTGGTGTCCTTTAGTAGTGGTTCCTTTGCAGCAATTCGACCATGAAGGCCTGATTCACGCAGTCTCCTCTGAACAGTTGATGTTGAGATGTGTCTGTTACTTGAACTCTGTGAAGCACTTGTTTGGGCTACAATTTCCGAGGCGGGTAACTCTAATGAACTTATCCTCTGCAGCAGAGGTAACTGTGGGTCTTCCTTTCCTGTGGCGGTCCTCATGAGGGCCAGTTTCATCGTAGCGCTTGATGTTTTTTGCGACTGCACTTGAAGGAACTTTCAAAGTTCTTGAAATGTTCCGGATTGACTGACCTTCATGTCTTAAAGTAACGATGGACAGTCATATCTCTTTGTTTTTTTACCAAAATATAGGGCTATCTTCAGTATACCACCCCTACCTTGTCACAACACAACTGATTAGCTCAAATGTATTAAGAAGGAAAGAAATTCCACTAATGTACTTTTAACAAGGCACACCTGTTGCATTCCACGTGACTACCTCATGAAGCTGGTTGAGAGAATGCCAAGAGTGTGCAAAGCTGTCATCAAGGCAAAGGGTAGCTACTTTGAAGAATCTAATCTAAATATTTGTATTTGTTTAACACTTTTTTGGTTACTACATGATTCCATATGTGTTATTTCATAGTTTTGATGTCTTCCCTTTTATTCTACAATGTAGAAAATAGTAAAATATAAAAATAAAACTTGAATGAGTAGGTGTGTCCAAACTTTTGTAATCAGATTGTTACTGAGTTTGGGTAATCCAAAAGTTACGTTACGGATTACAATTTTGAACAGATAACTAGTAACTGCAACAGATTACATTTAGAAAGTAACCTACCCAACCCTGGTTAATTGTGAGCAACACTACAGGCAGACTGGCCACGTTTATTAGTTCAGTGGGTGTGTATCGTCCAATAAACATCCACAGGTGCTTTCAATCGGCTCAATTAGTGACCACACCCTGGCAGGTGGGTATATAGGTTGGGGTCTGTAGCCTCACTACAACCATAACACTGCTACACACGGGTTACGTGAGGCTTGCTTGCGTACAGAGATCGAAAGCTATGGCCTCCGCCGGTCTCCAGATTCTGAGCATCGTCCTGGCTCTTATCGGTTGGCTAGGGGACATTGTCATCTGTGCGCTCCCCATGTGGAAGGTGACTGCTTTCATAGGCAACAACATTGTGACGGCGCAGGTTTTCTGGGAAGGCCTGTGGATGAACTGCGTGACGCAGAGCACGGGCCAGATGCAGTGTAAAGTCTACGATTCCATGCTAGCTCTCCCTCAGGACCTCCAGGCCGCCAGAGCTCTGGTGATCATCTCCATCCTCGTGGGCTTGCTCGGCATCCTGCTCTCCATGGCAGGCGGGAAGTGCACCAACTGCATCGAGGACGAGGAGGCCAAGTCCAAGGTGGCCATCGCATCCGGCGTGTTTTTCCTGGTCTCTGGCGTCCTCTGCCTGATCCCAGTGTCCTGGTCTGCCAACACCGTTATCAGGGACTTCTACAACCCGCTGCTCACGGACGCGCAGAGGAGAGAGCTGGGAGCTTCACTGTTCATCGGCTGGGGCTCTGCTGGCCTGATGCTCATCGGGGGTATGCTTCTCTGCTGCCAGTGTGCCCAGCGTGAGGAGAGTGGGTACTCTGCCAAATATTCTGCCCCTCGCTTCACTGCCAGTAGAAGGGCCCATGTCTGACAGATTAACACTTAAATGTAACAGTTTTTTTTATGGACATTTCACGCTTGTGTAGTCTGAACGAGGGTAAATCTGTTTCTCTTCAACACTTGACAAGGATGATTTGAATATTTTAGCTTAACAGCTTCATTGCTTTAATAAATTTATATTTTAATGCTTATCATTCGTTCTTGAATTGTAACATTTGAAGAGTAGTTTTCAGTAGGCTAGGTCTCATGGTATAGTTAACCTGCGTGTCAGTCACAATCTGCTCATGGTCAACTCCAGTAGGCCTATTAGGCAACAGTATACTAGTCCCCTAAAGCAGACAAATGTAAGTAGGTATCTCACTTCAAAGGTTCTGCGCAGTTATTTGTTGTGCAGCCTTGACAGAACCACTACGGCGACAACTTTTCTGTGTCTTTACTCAATGAGCACAGTGCTTATAAGTAACTGAAACTCGTACAGACAAAATATAGTTGTGCACATTAGTTCAAGTAAATGTGAATAAATAGTTTGCAGTCTAACAAAGCTGTAACATTTTCAGCTTTTGACAATTTCTCAATTGCACTAAATTCAATGTGTTAAGGATGTACATCTGTCTGCTATAAAATGGTATAGCTGTTCTCAAACGGACACGATGTGACTGTCTTGAATACAAAGGGTGAACTGTTACAATTTACCCCAACTCCTGGGTCAGTAACAGGGCTTTGGGTGACATGTAAGTTTGAATTGAGAACTTGGTTAACTTTGAGGCAGAATTTAAATGACTTGCGCTCCATTAACTGGCCCTTCATCTGACCTAAATGTTTTGCTTTTAGTTTGGCCTTCAGTCACAGTTGAGTGTTATGGTAGTCCTGGGATTCAGGCTTGGTGGTCCCTTGGGTTTGTTACAACTAACCCTGACCATTAGCTAGCTTACAATTTAGCTATAACTTTAGCATTGCTAAATTAAATCATATCTATACATACTGGTTATACACCTGATGTTTGAATTTTAAAAAAAGCCGGTAATGCCATTACAAAAACAAACTACTTACCTCAATCTTTTGTTCAATCAGATCAGAGTATCTCAGGGTCTAGCGTCTTCATATGACGGTTGAGGACTAAACAGCATGTGCACAGTGAGTCTGGTTCTAGCTTGTTCCCGATTGGCGATATTTAGTGTTCCAACTATACCCAGTTAGGACACATCTCAAATGTATTTATTTTTACTACCGGGGTGACTGTCTCTCCCTGATGTGTAGATGTCCCAGCTAGAGTGTTTCCACTGTGCTTTCTTGGAGCCAGGCCATATGGGGTCATCACTAGTTAACAGCCACAAAGTAAAACTCTTCCTGTTTCTACAATTTCTCTTAATCTGTTTATTTTTTTATAAATGCCCCCACACATTTATGGCATATACAGCAACCCACTTTGACTTAGTGGAAGCCAGATGGTCAAAAAGACAGCAAAGGCCTTTATCAGGATTGTGTAAGGTACAGGCAAACATGCTGTTATTAAATAATATAGGCCTTCCCAAAGAAATGTAGGCCTAGTATACAAAATAAGAATGCAAACTCTGAAACAACCAAAGTCTCAAGCATAAATGTTTCTACTAGAAAATTGTTGTTTTGTATGTTTACTTTGCTTTTGAAAATCCTTTGATTTTTCTACAGTTGCCTTATATAGGCCTATGAAGGGAAGAAAGGATGGGCGCATATGAAAAGTATTCTAACAGGGCCATATCCTAATTTGCACACATGGAATGTGATTATTGGTTGTCAGATGTTAAATGGATAATCTACCAAGGAGGGGATTTGATTATCTAGCCCACGTTCCCCTAGTGGGAAGAGATTGCATTTGTTTTGGAACCGGGCTGCCACCCAGGCATGAGGCAGGTGCCCGACTCTGGCCGATGACAAAGTCCAGTCAAAACAAAAGTGACATGGTTAAGCACATGGAGTAATGAGTAGGATTCTGTAATTTCACACGCAAAAGTGATTGCTTTTGATAAAACACTATCTGCCTTCCCAATAAAAACTAGTTTTGAAAATTCCTAAATATTTTACGTAAAAGACATTGTTGTAGCCTTATGTCCTGAACAATGCACCACGTTGCCTTGTTGACAACATGACAGGACAGATTACTGTCTGATTTGGAATGGGCGCTCCGCCCTCACCGCTTTTACCTAGTTCAAGTCATGAGCCATAGACTGGTGCACTGCGGGTCAGCTTAATCAAACTTCCTCAGTGAATACAACTGCCTGTGTTTGGTTGACATGCTTCCAATGAATGAGCTTGTACTATTAGCCTCACAGCTTGTATCAATTATGGTTAATTATGTAAGCTACATTCCACAGGTGGCAGCGAAATTCAGACCAATACTATTGGCAGACTGGGCAATTTATTATTTCGGTGGGTGTGTATCGCCAATAAACATCAACAGGTGCTTTCAATCGGCTTAATTAATCACCACACCCTGGTAGGTGGGTATATAGGTTGGAGTCTGTAGCTTTACTACTTCAGCAAGTGTTTCCCTGCTAAACACGGGTCTTTTAGGTTTTATGTGAATCTTGGCTGACTACAGAGTGAAAGTTATGTCTTCCGCTGGTCTCCAGATTCTGGGCATCTTCCTGGCTATTATTGGTTGGCTTGGGGACATTGTCGTCTGCGTGCTCCCCATGTGGAAGGTGACTGCTTTCGTAGGCAACAACATCGTGACTGCACAGACCTTCTGGGAAGGCCTGTGGATGAACTGCGTACAGCAGAGCACGGGCCAGATGCAGTGTAAGGTCTACGACTCCATGTTAGCTCTCCCCCAGGACCTCCAGGCTGCCAGAGCTCTGGTGATCATCTCCATCCTCGTGGCCGTGATCGGCATCCTGCTCTCCGTGGCAGGCGGGAAGTGCACCAACTGCATTGAGGACGAGGAGGCCAAGTCCAAGGTGGCCATCGCATCCAGCGTGTTTTTCCTAGTCGCTGGCGTCCTCTGCCTGATCCCAGTGTCCTGGTCTGCCAACACTGTTATCAGGGACTTCTACAACCCACTGCTCACTGACGCGCAGAGGAGAGAGCTGGGAGCTTCACTGTTCATCGGCTGGGCCTCTGCTGGCCTGATGCTCATCGGGGGTGTCCTTCTCTGCTGCCAGTGCCCCCTGCGCGAAGAGCGGGGGTACTCTGCCAAATATTCCGCCCCCAATGGAGGGGCCTACGTCTGACAAAATGAACACTTGTTTTACATGGCTGCGTTTGGTGCAGTACAAATGATTCAAGTTCTTCGATTCACTTCAGTGGACCTGGACATTTGTCAAAAGGCAATTGTAACCCACTTTTTTATCTAGTGTTTTCATTTAACTGCTTTAATAAATATTTTAATGTTCTTGAATTGCAACATTTGAAATGTTTTGTTTCAAATAGGTGCGGTCTCATGGTATAGACAAGGGTTTAACTTGTTTTCACTCACAATTTAATCATGATCCTTTTAATCAGACATATTTAAGTAGGTAAACTAATTTAAATGGTTCTCTATCGGGTTGTGTGAACAGATTGACAACCAGACTTTTCCATCCAATTTCAATTGTTTTAACTTTACTCCAAATAATTTAGGAAATACAAGATGCCAACAAATGTCCAGAACCCCCTTGAGGAATAATGTGCTGACAGATCCTTGCCTTTGTCCTGGCCTTCATCATGATGGGCACCATCATGATCTGTGCCCTGCCCATGTGGAAGGTCCCAGCCTTTGTCAGAGCCAACATTGTAACCGCCCAGGTGTTACGGGAATGGTTATGGATGAACTGTAGGATCCAGAGCATAGGTCACATGCAAAGTCTACACTTTCTCCTGTCCTTGCCCCAGGACCTGACTGTCTCCATCGGGTTCAGTGTGGAATGTGACCACAGTTGGCCTAACTGTGGTCGGTGCGCGCTGAACCAACTTCTGAGATGACTGGCTGGCGGAGGTTGGCAGTGTGGCGGGAGCAGTGTTATCCTTGTCAGCTGGTCGGTGCACACCATGCAGGGGTTCTGCCATCCAGGAGAAGAGAGCTGGGGGTGTCTGTCTACATAGGCTGGGCGGCTGGAGCTCAGCTGATCATTGGAGGGAGAGAGAAAGGAGGACATTAGTTATGGATGCCAAAAAAGAGAGATTCTTGAATGCTGTCCTTGTCCTGGATTGATGAGGGGAGAAAGGAGATAAAATGATATCACATTTCCTCTTCCCTCAAAGACATGGATAAGTCTGGGACCGTATCCACAGTGTCTCAGAGCTGAGAATTGGTCATATGTGCTGAGAATAGAGACATTTTACTCCTACTCTTATGGGTAACAGTGAAAGCTATGTATGAAGGCATTTTTAGTCATAGTCCCAGCTAGTCAACAGATATTTCGGGGACCTTATGAGCTGTCCTAACCAGTTAAGAGTTTCCAACAGGTGTCTTGATAGTAGAAAAAGGCAGCGAGTCAGTTCCTGTGCGATAGACCGGCGATTGCTTTGGAGTTGTTGTAAGAATGTTTTGATATTTCTGTATGATCAACCCATACATAATATAGACCTAAATGCAACCATATCGCTTGTGCCTTTGACAATTATTTCATGCCTAATTCACATGGTACAGTGCCTTAGGAGAGTATTCAACCCCCTTGACTTTTTCCACATTTTGTTGCATTGAAAAGTGGAATTAAAATGGATTTAATTCTAATTTATTTGTCAACAATCTACTCAAAATACTCTATGTAATGTCAAAGTGAAAGAAAAATTCTAAAAGTAAAATAAATCACTATATCTTTATTAGGTAAGTATTCAACCCCCTGACTCCATACATGATAGAAACATACATGACGCTTGGCTTGTCCCCAAGAATACATGACGATCGGCTTGTCCCCAAGAATAATATTGAGCTGTTCGTAGAATGGACAAGTGGTTCACCCTGTCCAGCTTTTGTTGTTCTGTTCTTTAGTCTCCTTGTATTTGGTCTTTTAAATTTTTTATGTTGTGCTGGAACTGTATCCCTGACCAGTTGAACCGACTTTCAGCCATACCCTGTAAAATGTCCTCATATATAGCTTTATTCCTATAGGATCCCTCAAGTCATTCACCCACAGTGACAGAAAGCAACACACCTCTTCGGCACTCCACAAACTCTTGTCCTCCTTTGATGTGTTTGTTGTCTGTGTCGCAAAGTAATGATGTCAGACAACACCGCGTCGCATAGGGATTGATGAAAAAAACACTTCAGGGCAAATTAATCAGATTTGGCCATTCAAACACACATCTCAAAGCCAGGAATCAGATTTGTATCTGACTTTAATCCCCTTACGAAGGTGATTTGATATGTGGCCTAAAATATCCGATTCCATGTGCTTTTTGGCTGTTCAGACTGGAGGAAAAATAACAGATTCAAGTCGGATATGCAAAAAAATTGAACTTGAGTCACTTCAATCTGCTAATGTGAACATGACTTAAGAACTTTGCACACCTGGACTGTACAATATTTGCCCATTCTTTTTTAAATTCTTCAATCTCTGTCGACTTTGTTGTTGATCATTGCTAGACAGACATTTTCAAATCTTGCCATAGATTTTCAAGCCAATTTAAGTCAAATCTGTAACAAGGCCACTCAGGAACATTTAATGCCATCTTGCTAAGCAACTCCAGTGTAGATTTGGCTTCGTGTTTTAGGTTATTGTCCTACTGAAAGGTGAATTAGTCTTCCAAAGTCTGTTGGAAAACAGACTGAACCAGGTTTTCCTCTAGGATTGAAAAAATGAATGGAAGTATATACTGTATGGAAACGGTTAAGTGCCAAAAATAAGCGGTTAAATACACATCAAAGATGTTTTCCTGATCATTCTTATATCGCTCAGATATAGGACAGACACTTCAGAACAAACTTCCTTTCGATTCTTTGGGGGGGACTATCTGTTGTTCAATGTAGAGATGCTGTTACTCAATGCGTTTGTATGGGCTAATAGCAATTAAGAACAAATATTTTTTGGGTACTTTTAAGGGGCCTTAAAATTCAAAATCAAATAGCAAAATGATCCTTGGTAACTATGCCCCCTCTTACCAATGACTTTGATTACATCTATTACACGCTCCACCTCCTGCGAACCTGCTCTCTGTGAGCAGACATGTGACTGCCACTGAGCAGCTTTTCAATGTCTGCTTTGGCAGTACGCCTCAGCACTACTTCTGTGGATGTTGCTCTTCTCATGCTCTTCTACTCTTTGGTGAGTATGTTTCCAACCTGTCATTCCACTCATGAAAATACTGCTGTCAGTGAGCTTGGCAAATGCCATACATATTTAACAGTATAAAGCATGGCGTTCTTCACTATATGACAGCAACTTCCGATTGGTGCCATCTTTAAAACAGTAAACCTGCATCACAGTTTTTTTACATTTCTGTTGAGGGTGGAAACTGGTAGCAATTCTATGGGAAGAGAGAAACTGCAGATTCTTTGAAACAACATTTTATTATAAGATTTGCAAAAATGGAGAATCAACCATCCACTCAACAGTTGCAAAGTTGAAAGCTCAACGAACAGTGTCGGTTCTCAGCTTTTGTAGAGAAGCACATCCTTTTTGTATACGTGGCAGTCAGCAGATAGTGTGTATACGGCAATTCATTGTCTGTGCAGATGTAATGCATTCACAACAGCAAATACTATAATGTGCTCCTTTCTGCAAGTTTCCGTACATGTGACTTCCTGTTGATAGTAAACCCACGGGACGTCACATGCTGCGGTCACATCCAAACGGACCTTAGCTATACGCCCAGTCTTATGACTAAGTCCCACAAAGACAAGTTTGTATCAGGTTAGAAAACTAGCATATAACAAGAGACAATTCTTTAAACAGTAAAACATGGGATAGCATGACTAATTATGTAAATTTCCACGACAAAACAAAAAAACGTGTTTAGGTCGTCTGACTTGAAATAATCAAAAGTTGGGCTGGTATCCTGGCTCTCGTTGACTCTCTCTTCCGCTGCAGCTGAACTGGGCCTATCATCAACCTGGATATGAATGAATTAATCAACTAAATAATTATAGAGGTCCAATATTTTGACAAAATACAAACAACACAGCAGCATCCCCGCCGTTTTATCAAATGAATTATAACAATAATAATAATAATAATAAAAAACCTTTTTGTATAGCATGAATGGGGCTGGAGAAAAGTAGCTTAGCACTAAAATGCAGTAACTCATAGTTGTTTTAGCTACAAATACAGAAACATATTGGAAACGGTAGCTTAATAGTCCGGCTGAATCATCATGCTATGTCAAAGACTGACTGATGTAAATAATAGGCCTTCAAACAAACATTAACGTGTTGAATGTAATGTAAAAATATTGATTTCCACCTAAATAGACATTCCCAAAAGTATGCATTTATCATGAGCGGGCCATAAACAATAACTATTATTTCTGCATACTCCAAGAAAGATTGAAATCTAACCTTTCTGGTAAAAATATACTGAACAAAAATATAAACACAACATGCAACAATTTCAAAGATTTTACTGAGTTACAGTTCATATAAGGAAATCAGTCAATTTAAATACATTCCTTGGGCCCTAATCTATGGATTTCACATGACTGGGCAATGGTGCAGCCATGGGTGGGCCTGGGAGGGCATAGACCCACCCACTTGGCAGCCAGGCCCACCCACTGGAGAGCCAGGCCCAGTCAATCAGAATGTTTCTCCACGAAAGGGCTTTATTACAGATAGAAATACTCCTCAGTTTCATCAGTTGTCCGGGTGGCTGGTCTCGGACAATCCCACAAGTGAAGAAGCCGGATGTGGAGGTCCTGGGCTGACGTGGTTACATGTGGTCTGTAGTTGTGAGGCCAGTTTGACGTACTGACAAATTCTCTAAATAACGTTGGAGGCAGCTTATGGTAGAGAAATTAATATTTAATTATTTGGCAACAGCTCTGGTGGACATTCCTGCAGTCAGCATGCCAATTGCACGCTCCCTCAACTTGAGACATCTGTGGCATTGTGTTTTGTGACAAAACTGCACATTCTAAAGTGTAGTGTGTAGTGGTCATTCTGTTTAATCTGCTTCTTGATATGCCACGCATGTCAGGTGGATGGATTATCTTGACAAATGAGAAATGCTCACTAACAGGAGAGAGACATTTCTGGGATTTTTTATTCCAGCTCGTGAAACATGGGACCAACACTTTACATATTGCGTTTATATTTTTGGTCAGTGTAAATTACTGAGGTGTACTCACGTTTGAGGACACAAGCTCAAGTACAGACAGGAATAAATATCTCTCCGGGAAGAAGAAGAAGGGGGTGTATGTTTCATGATTAACTACTCATGGTGTAATTGTGATAACTTACAGGAACTCAAGTCCTTTTGTTCGCCAGACCTAGAATTCCTCACAATCAAATGCAGACCTTATTACCTCCCAAGAGAATTCTCTTCAGTTATAGTCACAGCAGTGTATATTCATCCTCAAGCCGGTACCACGACGGCCCTCAAAGAACTACACTGGACTTTATTTAAGCTGTAAACCACATATCATGAGGCCGCATTTATTGTAGCGGGGTATTTTAACAAAGCAAATTTGAGGAAAACGCTACTGAAGTTCTATCAACACATTGACTGCTAAAACTCGACCACTGCTGCTCCAAATTCCCTGGATGCCTACAAGGCCCTCCCCCGCCCTCCCTTCTTATAGACAGAAACTCACACAGGAAGTACCCATGCTAAGGATTTCACAACGCTGGTCTGACCAATCGGAATCCACGCTTCAAGATAGTTTTGATCAGACAGACTGGGATATGTAACAGGGATACACTGAGAGATGTTGTTCCCACTGTGACTTAAAACCGACCCTAACCAGAAACCGTGGATAGATGGACGAATACAAACATTGTAGTTATTCCCTCCGTAAGGCAATCAAACAGGCAAAACGTCAGTATAGAAACAAAGTGGAGTCACAATTCAACGGCTCAGACACAAGACGTATGTGGCAGGGTCTACAGACAATCACGGACTACAAAGGGAAAACCAGCCACATCGCGGACACCAACGTCTTGCTTCCAGATAAACTAAACACATTCTTTGCTCGCTTTGAAGATAACACAGTGCCACCGACGCGGCCCACTACCATTGACTGTGGGCTCTCCTTCTCCGTGGCTGATGTGAATAAGACATTGTGTGTAGATTGATGAGTTTAAAAAATACTTAATATATTTTAGAATAAGGCTGTAACGTAACAAAATGTGGAAAAAGAGAAGAGGTCTGGATACTTTCCGAATGCATTGTATATAGACAGGTGGGTTTCTTTCTAAATCATGTCCAAGCAATTGAATTGGCCACAGGTGTAGTCCAATCAAGTTGTCGGGACATCTTAAGGATGATCAAAGGACATGGGATACACCTAAGCACAATACTTTATGTGCTTAGGTGTACTTTATTAAGGCACTGTAGAGAGCAAAATACTTGAAATAGCTTATTTACTACTATGAAGTAGGTCCAATTAAACAAGAGATGGGACGAATTGTATCCTTTTTTGTTATATAAGCTACTTCGGGAGTATGAAACCATCACAGTCAGAAAAGGTGAGAAAGTTATTCTGCAATGATCATGGAAATAAAATTAATCAGGAAATAATTTATTTTTTGGGGAAGCAGACTGTGTTCTCTTCAGTTCGAGAAGGAGAAGCGAAGATGAGGAGGACCGGAGGTAAAGTTTGATACCTTGCTACTACTATAATTGATTTTATTAAAATCGATATGTTTCTTGCCCATGATGTATCAAAGCCAGATTCATGTAACTTACATCGTGGTGTTGAAACTTGAAGCAGCAGCCACGGCACAATCAATCGCAAATGGAAAAATGGTTCTTCAAAAAGGGTTCTCCTATGGAGACAGCCGAAGAACCAATTCTTCTGTGAAAAGTATTGCAGACGATAAAGTTGGATACTGAAAACTTTGTTTGTTAAATTTCCTTTTGTTTCCCAAGTTAATCTGCAACATATTCTTACATTTAAAATAGATCAAGCAATGGCAAAAACAAATCTGAATCACAATTTTTCGCACATTACTGCACACATTAATTGTTTCATAATTCACCTATAGACATTACATGCATGGAAAGACTTGGACACAGAATATATAAAGGCCCGTTGTTTTATTTGATATATAATTAATAAGAGTAGTGTGATGGGGTAGATCCTCAAAGGACCTCTGTGGACAGAATGCGATCTGGAGCTTAGTGGCCCTCTCGAAGAGTCGTCTGATGGGTCAGATCTGCAGTGAAGAGAATCCGCACATTACAACTTTATTAATTTGAGATTTTAAAAGAAAACTAGACAAGGACATTCTTGAAGAAACTTTGTGAGCTCGTGACTAGTACGAGCTCGTGACTAGTACTAGAACTAGTTGAAGAATTTTGTGGCAGTCATAGCTTAGAGATTTCTTTAAAAAAAAGAGTAACTTGCTTATATACATACTTTGCGTCCTTCTCCACCAAGGTAGTCAGTTTTAAGACTTTCCAGAGGGTACGCAACACATCAACCTTTGAGGTTTCTGTCTTTCATTACACTTACTGTAAGCATAAAAATATCAAATAAATTAACCCCCTAAGGTCGATGTCAGAGCCCCGCTGAAATCAAATTAGCATGATACAAAATCCACATCAAAATCTTTCAGTTTAAACTAGATATGTTTTTTTGCACTGGATGCATCTCAATCCACCACATCCTCCTATGTCGCACTTCTGCTGTGTTTGTCAGACCATGAGACATAGCGAATATCGGTCTCCTCACAAAATCGTCTTTAGAGTCTAAAAAGTTTGGAAAGATGAGAGACTCACGAACACGGTGGTTTTCTCCGTTTTGCTGTACGACTCGGGGGACTCGTCTGAAGTCGTTACAGCAGACCTGCCAACTTCTGTCTGTAGTGTCCGAAATGTTTGTGCTACACACTAATATGACCCCTCTGTGGAAAGGTGACTCTCAGAAACGGGTACAGGTCGGTTGTTTTGCTTTAGGACGCCCACAGGTCTCACAAGACTCACCTGAAGGTCCCCCGGTACCAGTTGAATAAATCAAAGGAAGTACGGTGCATTTGGAAAGCATTCAGACCCCTTGACTTTTTCCAAAAACAATTACATTACAGCCTTATTCTAAAATGGATTATTACCCTTAATGACAAAGTGAAAACACGAATTTAGATTTTTTTGTAAATTTATAAAAAATAACAAAATGTATGTAAGTATTCAGACCCTTTGCTATGAGTCTCGAAATTCAGCTCGGGTGCATCCTGTTTTCATTGATCATCCTTGAGAAGTTTATACAACTTGATTGGAGTCCACCTGTGGTATATTCAATTGATTGGACATGATTTGGAAAGGCACACAACTGTCTATATAAGGTACCAAAGTTGACAGTGCATGTCAGAGCCAAATCCAAGCCATGAGGTCAAAGGAATTGTCCGTAGAGCTCTGAGACAGGATTGTGTTGAGGCACAGATCTGGGGAGGGGTACCAAAACAAGTCTGCAGCATTGAATGTCCCCAAGAACACAGTGGCCTCCATCATTCTTAAATGGGAGAAGTTTGTAAGCACCAAGATTCTTCCAAGAGCTGGCCGCCTGGCCAAACTGAGCAATCTGGGGAGAAGGGCCTTGGTCAGGGAGGTGAACAAGAACCTGATGATCACTCTGACAGAGCTCCAGAGTTCCTCTGTGAAGATGGGAGAACCTGTCCAGTAAGGACAACCATCTCTGCAGCACTCCACCAATCAGGCCTTTATGGTAGAGTGACCAGACGGAAGCCACTTCTCAGTAAAAGGCACATGAAAGCTCGCTTGGAGTTTGCCAAAAGGCACCTAAAGAATCTCAGACCATGAGAAACAAGATTCTCTGGTCTAATGAAACCAAGATGTTACTCTTTGTCCTGAATGCCAAGCGCCACGTCCAGAGGAAACCTAGGACCATCCCTATGGTGAAGCATGGTGGTGGCCTGCTCCAGAGTGACTGGGGCGAAGGCTCACTTTCCAACAGAACAACGACCCTAAGCACACAACCAAGACAAAGCAGGAGTGGTTTCGAGACAAATTTCAGAATGTCCTTGAGTGGCCCAACCAGAGCCCAGACTTGAACTCGATCGAACATCTCTGGAAAGACCTGAAAATAGTTGCAGTGACGCTCCCCATCCAACCTGACAGAGCTTGAGGGGATCTGCAGAGAAGAATGGGAGAAACTCCCCAAATACAGGTGTGCCAAGCTTGTAGCGTCATACCAAAGAAAACTCAAGGCTATAGTCGCTGCTAAAGGTCCTTCAGCAAAAAACTGAGTAAAGGGTCTAAACACTTATGTCAATGTCAATGTGATGTTTCAGTTTTATTTTATAATTTGCAAAAAAGTTTTTTCTTTTTGCTATTATTGTTTTGTCATTATGGTATTGTATGTAGATGAGGGAAAAAACTAACAATTTAATCAATTTCATAATAAAGCTCTAACATCACAAGTTGTGAACAGGCGCACACTTTATTTAGGCAGGAGAAACCAACATACGGACGACACTGCGTCGAAACCTCCATCCAATATGCCAAAGTGCAAAAACGCGCAAACAGTCACAATAATAAAGTACAAACAAATAAACATACCTCGTGAAATTAAAACACGGAATAAACGCGCGTCAAAAATGACACGTAACAATCACACACACAAAGACATGAGGGGGAACAGAGGAATAAATAAATGTAGTGTGATTGGGGACTGAAAACCAGGTGTGCAGGGAACAAGACAAAACGAATGGATAATTGAAAAATGGAGCGGCGATGGCTAGAAAGCCAGTGACGTCGACCGCTGAACACCGCCCGAACAAGGAGAGGAGCCGACTTCGGCGGAAGTGACAAAAAAAATGTGGCAAAAGTGAATACTTTTCGAATGCACTGTATATATGGAGACTGTTTAGTGCCAAACATATGGGGTTAATTATATCTTTCTTATATAGGACAGACACTTCAGACTATCACTTTTTGGGACTGTTGTTCCATGTAGCAAAACTGTTATTCAATGTGTTTGTATGGGCTAAGAGCAGTAAGGCCAAAAATAATTCAAATCAAATTGTATTTGTTACATGGGCTGAACACAACAGGTGTAGGCAGACCTTACCGTGAAATGCTGACTTAAAAGCCCCTAACCATCAATACAGTTCAAGAAATATAGTTAAAATATTTACTAAATAAACTAAAGTTTAAGAAATGGAATCAATAAAAAGGTAACAAGAAATGTTAACATTATCGAGGCTATATACAGGGGGTACCGGTACGGAGTCAATATATTTTTTTATACATTACCAGTCAAACGTTTAGACACACCTACTCATTCAAGGGTTTTTCTTTATTTTACTATTTCTACATTGTAGAATAATAGTAACCAAAAAGGTGAAAAACAAATCCAAAAATATTTGTTATTTTAGATTCTTCAAATTAGTCACCCTTTGCCTTGATGACAGCTTTGTACACTCTTGGCATTCTCTCAACCAGCTTCACCTGGAATGCTTTCCCAGCAGTCTTGAAGGAGATCCCACATACAGTTTAAGTAGGACGTTTACATACACTTAGGTTGGAATCATTAAAACTCGTTTTTCAACCACTCCACAAATTTCTTGTTAACAAACTATAGTTTTGGCAAGTTGGTTAGGACATTTACTTTGTGCATGACACAAGTATTTTTTCCAAAAATTGTTTACAAAAAGATTATTTCACTTATAATTCACTGTATCACAATTCCAGTGGATCAGTGCCTCTTTGCTTGACATCATGGGGGGAAAAAAGCCAGACTACGGTTTGCAACTGCACATGGGGAAAAAGATCGTACCTTTTGGAGAAATGTCCTCTGGTCTGATGAAAAAAAAAATAGAACTGTTTGGCCATAATGACCATCGTTATGTCTGGAGGAAAAAGGGGGAGGCTTGCTAGCCAAAGAACACCAACCCAACCATGAAGCACGGGGGTAGCAGCATCATGTTGTGGGGGTGCTTTGCTGCAGGAGGGACTGGTGCACTTCACAAAATAAATGGCATCATCATCTCAAGACATCAGTCAGGAAGTTAAAGCTTGGTCGCAAATGGGTCTTCCAAATGGATAATGACCCCAAGCATACTTTCAAAGTTGTGGCAAAATGGCTTAAGGACAACAAAGTCAAGGTACTGGAGTGGCCATCACAAAGCCCTGACCTCAATCCAATAGAAAACTTGTGGGCAGAACTGAAAAAGCTTGTGCGAGCAAGGAGGCCTACAAACCTGAATGGGCCAAAATTCACCCAATTTATTGTGGGAAGCTTGTGGAAGGCTACCTGAAGCGTTTGACCTAAGTTAACCAATTTAAAGGCAATGTTACCAAATACTAATTGAGTGTATGTAAACTTCTGACACACTGGGAATACGATGAAAGAAATAAAAGCTAAAATAAATCATTCCAGCTACGATTATTCTGATATTTCACAATCTTAAAATAAAGTGGTGATCCTAACTGACCTAAGACAGGGAATTTTTTTCTAGGATTAAATGTCAGGAATTGTGAAAAACTGAGTTTAATGTATTTGGCCAAGGTGTATGTAAACTCCCGACTTCAACTGTATGCTGAGCACTTGTTGGCTGCTTTTCCTTCTCTCTGCAACCGAACTCATCCCAAACCATCTCAATTGGGTTGAGGTAAGGTGATTGTGGAGGCCAGGTCATCTGATGCAGCACTCCATCACTCTCCTTCTTGGTCAAATAGCCCTTACACAGCCTGGAGGTGTGTTGGGTCATTGTCCTGTTGAAAAACAAATGATAGTCCCGCTAAGCGCAAACAAGATTGGATGGCGTATCGCTGCAGAATGCTGTGGTAGCCATGCGGGTTAATTAAGTGTGCCTTGAATTCTAAATAATTCACAGACAGTGTCACCAGCAAAGCACCATCACTCCTCCTCCTCCATGCTTCATGGTGGGAACCACACATGCAGAGATCATCCGTTCACCCACTCTGCGTCTCACCAAAGACAAGGCGGTTGGAACCAAAAATCTCAAATGTGGACTCATCAGACCAAAGGACAGAGTTCCACCGGTCTAATGTCCATTGCTCATGTTTCTTGAACTCCAGTTTCAATGAGACCTGATGCAGAGAAAAACATTCATGATCATCAGCATAGCAAGTACAAACCTAGCTCTTACAAAGCTGGTTGGTAGGAATCAATACACATTGAAGATCAATACACATTGAAGATCAGAATATCAAACAGAAAGAAAAAATAACATTTTGCACACAACTCAATGATTTAAGGAGGGGATGTGGCAGAATAAGTCACTGGCAACTGAGTGGGTGGCCAAGCACTGCTGTAGAGGCCATGCATTAGATCATTGACATGTTTCAGGAACTGTAAAGACAGAGAGGAATCATGATGAACCATTTCCTAAGGTCTAGAAAGTACATTGACTATTTTGCCTCTCAGCAGTCTGGCAGTCTGCTAAACAGACGGAGAGAGAGAGCCTATGTTTTGCTGTCTATTGACATTTCTTAGTCATCAGGCTGGATAACTTCTGTACACCTTCCCTTTGTTCCCTCCTCCATCCAAGCTGGAAGATTCCTGCAAAAAAAGAGCATCAAGAATTGAAAAAGGTATACGAGAGGCTAATTAACCAACAGACAGTGTTAGAGATGATAACAGTAATGAGGGAACTTCCTCTATGCATTGATAAACTCTTCTGGCTTCTCGTGAACATGGTGTTTAGACCTGGTTTGTCTATGTCAATCAACTCTTGTTGATTAGGACATGTCTCAGAGTATGAGTGCGGATCCAGTATCAGTTTTGATTTTTAAATCATAATCATTAAGAGGGGGAAACTGATCGTAGGTCAGCACTTCTACTTTGAGAAGCTTTATGAATATAGCCCTGAGGATTTGATGTTCTGACAAAGTTGCAGTGTGTGGAGCCCCGGCAGTATGGACTGATTGAGCTGCTGGAAGGAGAGAGAAAGGGTGACAGGAGAGTATAGAGTGGAGAGTTTGACAATGACAAGCTCACTTCCTCTACATCTCTGAATTATCAGGTTTACTTTGAAAAAGGGACAGAACAGGAGTTTTGTCATCTATCTCTCTCGCTCTCTCTCGGGTGAAACTCGTTTCCTAAGCCATCTGACCTGACCATATTACTCTCCTAACACACACACACACACACACACACACACACACACACACACACACACACACACACACACACACACACACACACACACACACACACACACACACACACACAGTCTGAATCACCATCACCATCACCAGCAGTTAGATTATTTGCGCCATAACACTTGAAATTACTGTAATTCACAGCACCAGTCCCTCTAATATGTAGGTGGTCCTTCATAATCTCCTAATTGACAGCATGGACTCTAAACCACCCCCTGGCCACACAAAGCCTCTTTCACAACTTCACACGAAGAGTGAGATAAAAAAACACTTCTCTTTCACTTTTTTAAGTCTGGGAGTGGTGGGGATATGGTTTAAAACGGGTTATTCTGAACGCCATCTTTTGTTTAAACAAAAAGTAAAGTACAGTATCCTGTTACATGTCCCCCCCTTTTGCTCAATGTGTCCTTTCAAAACACGCACGCAAACACTTTACACATGCAAAATCTGACATATTCTCTGTCCCACACACAATGCAATAACTGTGCTCAATTGAAACCCAAATTAAGACATCAAAAAGTGGCAAAAAAAATCATGAAGGTCCAATGAGCATTTTTTTTTACCTCCTTTAAATCCTGGAGGGATTTCCAGGCCCAGGGACATGTACTAGTCTGTGGTGACCTAAATGCTAGAACCGGACAAGAACCTGACACCCTCAGCACACAGAGGGACAAACACCTGCCTGGAGGTGACAGCATTCCCTCCCCCATATGCCCCCTAGGCACAACTATGACAACATATATTAACGAATTACCTGCTAATTATCAAAGTCCAGAAAAGAGACGTTAAATTCTACAACCACCTAAAAGGAAGCGATTCCCAAACCTTCCTTAACAAAGTCATCACCTACAGAGAGATTAACCTGGAGAAGAGTCCCCTAAGCAAGCTGGTCCTGGGGCTCTGTTCACAAACAGACCCCACAGAGCCCCAGGACAGCAACACAACTAGACTCAACCAAATCATGAGAGAACAAAAGGATAATTACTTGACACATTGGAAAGAATTAACAAAAAAACAGAGCAAACTAGAATGCTATTTGGCCCTAAACAGAGAGTACACAGTGGCAGAATACCTGACCACTGACTGACCCAAACTTGACTGACCCAAGGAAAGCTTAGACTATGTACAGACTCAGTGAGCATAGCCTTGCTATTGAGAAAGGCCACCGTAAGCAGACCTGGCTCTCAAGAGAAGACAGGCTATGTGCACACTGCCCACAGAATGAGGTGGAAACTGAGCTGCACTTCCTAATCTCCTGCCAAATGTATGACCATATGAGACATTTCCTTCAGATTACACAGAAAACAAACCCAATTTTGATAAACTCCCATATCTACTGGGTGAAATACCAGAGTGTGCCATCACAGCAGCAAGATGTGTGACCTGTTGCCACAAGAAAAGGGCAAACAGTAAAGAACAAACACCATTGTAAATACAACCCATATTTATGTTTATTTATTTTCCCTTTTGTACTTTAACTATTTGCACATCGTTACAACACTGTATATATACACATAATATGACATTTGATATGTCTTTATTCTTTTGGTACTTCTGTGAGTGTAATGTTTATTGTTACTTTTTTATTGTTTATTTCACTTTTGGTTATTATCTACTTCACTTGCTTTGGCAATGTTAACATGTTTCCCATGCCAATAAAGCCCTTGAATTGAATGAATAGAAGAGTCTGGAACTGAAGAAAGGTCAGCTGAAAAAAAGACTAAGCCGTAAAAGGACTGAGAGACTAGAGGACGTGACTACAGTCTTTCACTGCAGGACTCACGCTAGACATACAAAGACCCTGAAGGCTCCAGCGAGAGAGTCAATAGAAGTGTGTTTAAGTACTCAGAGAGACAGAGGGGGGGGGGAACATCAGACTAAGTATTCTGACTGACAAACAGCAACCAACTAGGGAGCGCCTGAGCCTGCTGGGCTGGGTGGGGTTCATCATGACCTGTGCCCTGCCCATGTGGAGGGTCACGGCCTTCATGGGCGCCACCTCTCAGACTATCTGGGAGGGTATCTGGATGAGCTGCGTGGCCGAGAGTACTGGACAGATCCAGTGTAAGCCCTATGACTCCCTCCTGGCCCTGAGCCCTGACCTCCAAGCCGCAAAAGTGCTTAGCGTCCTTGCCATCGCGACGGGCGCCAGCGTGCTCCTACTAGCCTTCGTCGGGTGGAAGTGCACCCGGTTTCTGGACAAGCAAGTGGGAGGGGTCAAAGGCCAGGTCACCGTAGCAGCGGGCACGGTGTTGATCGCCACGGGGGTTTTGTGCCTGATCCCCACGTCCTGGGCCACTAGGGCAGTGGTTCTACAGCTCCACCACCATTGCACAGCGGAGGGAGATTGGGGCGTGTCTCTACATTGGCTGGGGGGCATCCATCCTGCTCATCCTGGGAGGGGGGCTGTTCATCAGCTCCTCCTGCCCCCTCCAGGACCACGATAAGAAGAGCCCCTCCATCCACTACCTGGTGGTCCACTCCTCCAACAGGGCTGCGTAGAGCAAGGCAGCAGCCTTCCAGCGCAGCAGTGGACCGTCAGCAAAGTCCCAGTCCAATGGCCCGGCCACAACCAGGTACCACAGCAGCCAGGCAGCGTCTGCAAAGTCTCAGCCCAGGGGAGTGTGGAAAACCAGGCCTCCCTGGGAGGAGGATGAGGGGCTGGCTGTGCTGGAGCAGGACTACAGGCCGGGGTCTGTGGGGAGTTAAGCACTGTCTTCAAAGTTTCAGCTGAGACTGGAATCTGCCATGTCCGAGGAGAGCGAGGGAGCGTCTTCAAAGTCTTAGCTGAAGAGACTGGAGTCTCTAGCAGAATCAGACAAGCCTCAACACAGAGGGGAAGCATCCTAAAAGCCAACAAAGATCTTTATCTGAGAACAAACACACACACACACCATCATCACTCGAGTCAAGTATGATTGTCCTCTATAGGGTCTTCTATTTGTGAGTCTACTGATGGCTTTAGAGGCCGATCCGGGAGCTCACATATTTTGGTGCAGTGTGGGCAGGGGTGGTGGTTATGGTAGGTGGTTGAGATTTCCAGGTGTTGAGTCTCTTCTTGCATATCTGCCTCTTGTCCTCTACAGTACGGTGGAGATCTTTTTTGTGTAGTGCAGCTCCCTCTATATAGTGCAATGTCTTCCCCGTTGTTAGAGGTGATGTCGAATTTCTTCAGGTATATTTTGATGTTGTCTTTGTAGCTGACCTTCCTTGAACTGGTAGTACATGATCTATTTCGGGAGGTGAGAGTTGGGCATCAAGATGACATGGCCTGTCCATCGGAGTTGGTGTTGCATTATGGTAGTGGTGAAGCTGTTTATGTTGGGTCTGTCACATATGCTGCGTCTGTCCTCCCAAATGATCCTCAGGATTTTCCATAAGGATCTTTGATGGTGTTATTCTCGTACTTTCAGGTGCTTAGTGTAGATGGTCCATGTTTTGGCTCTAATTAGCAGTGTGGGGAGGGAAACAGCTTTGTAGCATGTTACTTAATGAACATAATACATACACTACCGTTCAACAGTTTGGGGTCGCTCATTTTTGTCCATTAAAATAACATCAAATTTATCAGAAATATATTGTGGATATTGTTAATGTTGTAAATGACTATTGTAGCTGGAAACGGCAGATTTTTTATTGACCATCTACATAGGCGTACAGAGGCCCATTATCAGCAACAATCACTCCTGTGTTCCAATGGCACGTCGTGTTAGCTAATCAAAGTTTATAATTTTAATGTTGCTAATTGATCATTAGAAAACCCTTTTGCAATTATGTTAGCACAGCTGAAAACTGTTGTACTGATTAGAGAAGCAATAAAACTGGCCTTCTTTAGATTAGTTGAGTATCTGGAGCATCAGCATTTGTGTGTTCGATTACAGGCTCAAAATGGCCAGAAACAAATAACTCTCTTCTGAAACTTGTCAGTCTTTTCTTGTTCTGAGAAATGAAGGCTATTCCATGCAAGAGTTTGAGAAACAGATGCCTCACAAGTCCTCAACTGGCAGCTTATTTTCGGAGCAAAAAAAAATAGAGTTTATTTTATTGTTGGAAATAAGACATTTACATTACATTTAAGTCATTTAGCAGACGCTCTTATCCAGAGCGACTTACAAATTGGAAAGTTCATACATATTCATAAGACTTATTGGCTGCATGATCTCTTTGTGTTGCCTTGCCATAGGAGTTTGCAAGACAGCACAAACAGATCAGGGACCAGGCTAGATAGCTGCTTCTGCTGTAGTCCTTCCTCTATTCTAGGAATCCCCCCCACACTGTGTGACTCCGGGCACAGCTATGCTATGGAAAGCCTCGTCCGGAACAAACCAGTTTGACAGAGAGTGAGCTAAGGGTGAGCTCACACCAATGGTTTGCATTGTGATGTGGAAGAGAAACACCAAATACATGCTTATACTATGTATTGTAGCGACCCTGTGTTTATAAAAGCGGGTATCAACTCTGCCACATGAGCATTCTAAGGGTCAGATGCTACAAACACAAGCTCTAAATTACTTAACATGATCTACTTCTCTAAATGTCAAATTTGAACAGCATCTATTGTTTTTGAAAAACAGCTGCTCATCACGCTTGAAAAAATGTTACGCTAGGCTAGTGCCTTTATGAATGGTCACATCCAAACAAATAAAATAAAATACATTTGGTCACATACACATGGTTAGCAGAAGTTAATGCGAGTGTAGCGAAATGCTTGTGCTTCTAGTTCAAACTATGCAGTAATATCTAGCAAGTAATCTAACACATTCACAACAACTACCTTATACACACAAATGTAAAGGGATGAATAGAATATGTACATGTAAATATATGGATGAGCGATGGTTTGCGGCATAGGCAAGATGCAGTAGATGGTATAGAATACAGTATAAAGATATGAGATGAGTAATGTAGGATATGTAAATATTATTAAAGTGGCATTATTTAAAGTGACTAGTGATACCTTTATTAAGTTCATTTATTTAAGTGGCCAGAGATTTGAGTCTGTATGTTGGCAGCAGCCTCTCTATGTTAGTGATGGCTGTTTAACAGTCTAATGGCCTTGAGATAGACTGAAAAACAGACAGACCAAATTTCTTCAGCCTCCTGAGGTTGAAGAGGCGCTGTTGCGCCTTCTTCACCACGCTGCCTGTGTGGATGGACCATTTCAGTTTGTCCGTGATGTGTACGCCGAGGAACTTAAAACTTTCCACCTTCTCCACTACTGTCCCGTCGATGTGGATGGGGGGGGTGCTCCCTCTGCTGTTTCCTGTTGTCCACGATCATCTCCTTTGTTTTGTTGACGTTGAGTGAGAGGCTATTTTCCTGACACCACACTCCGAGGGCCCTCACCTCCTCCCTGTAGTCCGTCTCGTCATTGTTGGTAATCAGGCCTACCACTGTAGTGTCGTCTGCAAACTTGACGATTGAGTTGGAAGCGTGTATGGCCACGCTGTCATGGGTGAACAGGGAGTACAGGAGAGGGCTGAGAACACACCCTTGTGGGGCGCAAGTGTTGAGGATCAGCGGGGTGGAGAAGTTGTTTCTACTTTCACCACCTGGGGGTGGCCCGTCAGAAAGTCCAAGACCCAGTTCCACAGGGCGGGGTCGCTTTGTATTGTTCTCATCACGGAAGTTCAAGTAGCAATCATCCAGAATTCTGTCAGCTTGTGTCGCACATTCGATATGCTGATAGAATTTAGGGAGAATTGATCTTAGGTTAGCTTTGTTAAAATCCCCAGCTACAACAAATGCAGCCTCAGGATGTATGGTTTCCAGTTTACATAGAGTCCAGTGAAGTTCTTTCAGGGCCGACGAGGTGTCTGCTTGAGGGGGGATATACACGGCTGTGACTATAATCGAAGAGAATTCTCTTGGAAGATAATGCGGTCGGCATTTGATTGTAAGGAATTCTAGGTCAGGTGAATAAAAGGACTTGAGTTCCTGTATGATGTTGTGATTACACCATGAGTCGTTAATCATAAGGCATACACCCCCACCCTTCTTCCTACCAGAGAGATGTTTGTTTCTGTCGGCGCGATACGTGAAGAAACCGGGTGACTGTATCGACTCTGACAACGTATCCCGAGTGAGCTATATTTCCGTGAAACAGGGAATGTTACAATCTCTGATGTCTTTCTGGAAGGCAAGTCGTGCCCTAATTTCATCCACCTTGTTATCTAGAGATTGGACATTGGCGAGTAATTTGCTAGGAAGCGGTGGATGGTGTGCTCGCCTTCTGAGTCTGACCAGTATGCCGCTCCGTCTGCCTCTCTTGAGGCGACCGCGTTGTTTTGGGTCGGCCTCTGGGATTAGATCCGAACAAAGGATCCGCTTCAGGAAAGACGTATTCCTGGTCGTAATGATGGTAAGTTGACATCACTTTTATATCCAATAGTTCTTCCCGGCTGTATGTAATAACACTTGAGATGTTCTGGGCTAACAATGTAAGAAATAGTACATAAGAAAAACAAATAACGGCATAGTTTTCTAAAGACCTGAAGTGAGGCGACAATCTCTGTCAGCGCCATCTTATGGGAGGTTTACGTAATTGACAACATACATTTAACTGTTTATATACTTAACACCACATGAGAACCAATTAACAAACATTTTTATGTTAGTTACCTTCATATTATTAGACTTTTACTGTAGGTTCTACTGCAGATTATGATGTCAGATTCTATTATTGGAGAGTGAGTATCGGGGTATGAGCTGCAGCTTAATGCTGCACCTCTTTTGGTTGTACTAGTAACTTTATAGTAGAATTGACATAGAACAATAGTATCTGTATATGTTAGCAAAAATATGTGTTTTAGAATGGAATTCATCAGATCTCTGTCAAATTAAAGACCATAGATCTTTGAATATCCTACAAAGACAACCATGTACTGGTCTGTTATCCTATTCTCTACTGTCATCTAGTGGTGGAACACACACAAACTTGATTGGTCACATGCACTGAATACAACAGGGGTGGACTTTACCCTGAAATGCTTAATTACGAGCCCATTCCCAACAATGCAGAGTTAAAAAGTAGGACAAATATTTGCTAAAGAAAAAAGAAACAATAAAATAACAATAACGAGGCTATATACAAGGAGTACCAGTACAGAGTCAATGTGCAGGAGTACGAGGTAGTTGAGGTAATTGAGGCTGAAGATTATTGGAATCTGTGTATGTAGCCGGACAGGTAGGATGTCTGACAATAGTGAAGGTGAACAGGTAGTCACGGGTCAGGTGACAGAGGAATGGCGGAGGAATTATTTTAACCATAAAGTAGTATATTTACTGGATAGTTTTCTGTGCTGCATTACAAAAGAAACAAAATAACATGTATCAAATCAAATTCATAATCACAAAAGTAAAATCAGAATAATTCTCATGAAGTAATTCAGCAATTCAGTTCAATATGAATTCAATATGAAGCATGATTGAGTCATTTAGGATCATAACCGTTCATCATAATAATGATCATGCAAATAAATCAATCAATTATCAATTATTCGATCTATGATCTCAATAGTTTTCTCAGGATTATCAATTTAGCAAATAATAATTACGTTTCATATTTCCCGGTTTCTCTTCATACGTACATATAATTCTGTTACATTTTAACCATATTTGTCCAGTGAAGATCTGTAGGGCGGTGATCATTGTCTATTGATATAACACAATAGGTTTGGCGCGCAGCTTGGAGCGTGCGCTCCGTGTTAGTAACTATAAACAATAACTGATAGCCTGCACTCCTGAGCGCAACAGATAGTTCAGTTGAAGATAACAGATTAGGTGCACTTACCGTTGATTTGTGGACGCACACAATGTCTGGATTAGATGCAGTTTGAGAGAGAAAGCAGCGAGGTCGGGCGGTGGCTGTCTGACATTTCCACCTGACCTAATTAAAGCACTCTGGCCCAGCTACACAAGTGGACATGAATTAAAGGGTGATTCCACCAACTCCATGGGACTTTTCCACATAGGTAATACAGTATGTGCTACCTTGTCATGCTGCTCCAGTTTCAACTGTTCTGTCTGCGGCTATGGAACCCTGACCTGTTCACCAGACGTTCAACCTTTGTCCCGGACCTGCAGTATTCGACCCTCTCTCTCCCTCATAGGAGATGGTCTTCCACATTTATAAAGCTTATAAACCTACATTTATGAAGCCTAAAACCCCAAAGAGCAAGCTAGAAACCCAAATGATGGCTAGAAAAAACTCCCTAGAAAGGCAGGAACCTAGGAAGAAACCTAGAGAGGAACCAGGCTCTGAGGAGTGGCCAGTCCTCTTCTGGCTGTGCCGGGTGGAGATTATAAGAGTACATAGCCATTAAGGCCAGATTGTTCTTCAAGATGTTCAAACGTTCACGAAGATCTCCTCCACCGCACCACCCCTAGGGGGAGCAAAACCAGACAGGAAGATCACATCAGTGACACATCCCACTCAAGTCGAGTATAGCAAAAAATGCCTGTTACGACGTGACGCACCCCTCCTAGGAACGGCATGGAAGACCACTAGTAAGCCAGTGATTCAGCCCCCGTGACAGGGTCAGAGGCAGAGTATCCCAGTTGAGAGAGGGGAGCCGGCCAGGCAGACAGCAGGGGGGGGTACGTCACTCCAGTGCCTTGCCGTTCACCTTCGCACCCCTGGGCCAGACTACACTCAATCATAGGATCTACTGAAGAGATGAGTCTTCAGTAAAGACTTAAAGGTCGAGACAAAGTCTGCTTCTCTCATATGGCTAGGCAGACCATTCCATAAAAATGGAGCTCTATAGCAGAAAACCCTTCCTCCAGCTGTTTGCTTGGAAATTCTAGGGACAATAAGGAGGCCTGCATGTTGTGACCGTAGCGTACCTGTAGGTATGGACGGCAGTACCAAATCGGAGAGCTAGGTAGGAGCAAGTCCATGTAATGCTTTGTAGATTATCAGTAAAACCTTGAAATCAGCCCTAGCCTTAACAGGAAGCTAGAGAGGCTAGCACTGGAGTAATATGATAGCATTTTTTGGTTCTAGTCAAGATTATAGCAACCGTATTTTGCACTACCTGAAGTTTATTTAGTGCTTTATCCGGATAGCTGAAGAGGAGACTATTGCAGTAGTAGTCAGTGGAAGTGAAAAAAGCATGGATTAGCTTTCTCCGTTAGCTTGGTCTGATGCCATTAAAAGGTCATTTACCACCTTCACGAGTACAGTCTCAGTAATATGATGGGGTCTAAAACCAGACAGGAGCATTTCGTATACATTATTTGTCTTCAGGAAGGCAGTGAGTTGCTGCGCAACAGCTTTTTATTTTTCAGGAGAGGCTTTATTACTGCCACTTTTAGTGAGTTTGATACACATCCAGAGGATCGGGAGCACAGGAAGTAGCTCTTTCAGCAGTTTAGTTGGAATAGGGTCCAGTAGGCAGCTGGAAGATTTAGAGGCCATGACTATTTTCGTGAATGTGTCGAAAGATACAGGATTAAAAAGCTTGAGTGTCTCCATTGATCCTAGGTCCTGGCAGTTCTGTGCACTCAGGGCAACTGGGTTTTGGAGAAATACACATACTCCAACAGGAGTGTAATTTGCTTTCTAAAGATCATGATCTTTTCATGATCATTAGAAAGCAAATTTCAGACTACTCTTTGAATCTGCATATTCAAAGAGGTACAGCCAGGAAGAGCCATCAGTCAGACAAGCAGGCCTGAGTTTTCATCAGAAAGCTGTCTGAAGTTCACAGCTACTCCTCTGTAGGTAGGCTGGAACATCCACCACGAATGTGTAGCAACCACCTGGGTGATGCTTCGGCAGCTACACTGAGTATACAAAACATTAAGCACACAAATAATTTTAGATCAAGGGGAGGAGACAGGTTAAAGAAGGATTTTTAAGCCTTCTTAAAAACTAAAGCCATTTAGTGGGTGAATGGGCATGACAGAAAATGTACACTACCAGTCAATAGTCTGGACACACCTACTCATTTTAGGGTTTCACTTACGTTTTACAATTTTCTACATTGCAGAATAATAGTGAAGACATCAAAACTATGAAATTAAACACATGGAATCATGTAGTAACCCAAAAAAAGTGTTAAATCAAAATATATTTTATATTTGAGATTCTTCAGTAGCCACCCTTTACCTTGATGACAGCTTTGCACACTCTTGGCATTCTCTGTACCATGCATTTCAATTAACAGGTGTGCCTTGTTAAAAGTTAATTAGTGGAATTTCTTTCCTTCTTAATGCATTTGAGGCAATCAGTTGTGTTGTGACAAGGTAGGGGTGGTATACAGAAGATAGTGGTAGGCCTGATCACCGACAACGACGAGACACCCTATAGGGAGGAAGTCAGAGACCTGGCCGGGTGGTGCCAGAATAACAACCTATCCCTCAACGTAACCAAGACTAAGGAGATTATTGTGGAATACAGGAAAAGGAGGACCGAGCACGCACCCATTCTCATCGACGGGGCTGTAGTGGAGCAGGTCGAGAGCTTCAAGTTCCTTGGTGTCCACATCAGCAACAAACTAGAATGGTCCAAACACACCAAGACAGTCGTGAAGAGGGCACGACAAAGCCTATTCCCCCTCAGGAAACAAAAAAGATTTGGCATGGGTCCTGAGATCCTCAAAAGGTTCTACAGCTGCAACATCGAGAGCATCCTGACTGGTTGCATCACTGCCTGGTACGGCAATTGCTCGGCCTCCGACCGCAAGGCACTACAGAGGGTAGTGCGTACGGCCCTGTACATCACTGGAGCTAAGCTGCCTGCCATCCAGGACCTCTACACCAGGTGGTGTCAGAGGAAGGCCCTAAAAACTGTCAAAGACCCCAGCCACCTCAGTCATAGACTGGTCTCTCTACTACCTGCATGGCAAGCGGTACCGGAGTGCCAAGTCTAGGACAAAAAGGCTTCTCAATAGTTTTTACTCCCAAGCCATAAGACTCCTGAACAGGTAATCAAATGGCTCACCGGACTATTTGCATTGTGTGCCCCCCCCCTCCCCCCCCCAACCCCTCTTTTTACGCTGCTGCTAGGCTCTGTTTATCATATATGCATAGTCACTTTAACTATACATTCATGTACATACTACCTCAATTGGGCCGACCAACCAGTGCTCCCGCACATTGGCTAACCGGGCTATCTACATTGTGTCCCGGCCACCACCCGCCAACTCCTCTTTTACGCTACTGCTACTCTCTGTTCATCATATATGCATAGTCACTTTAACCATATCTACATGTACATACTACCTCAATCAGCCTGACTAACCGGTGTCTGTATGTAGCCTTGCTACTTCTATAGCCTCGCTACTGTATATAGCCTGCTTTTTACTGTTGTTTTATTTCTTTACCTACCTATTGTTCACCTAATACCTTTTTTGCACTATTGGTTAGAGCCTGTAAGTAAGCATTTCACTGTAAAGTGAATACAACACCTGTTGTATTCAGCGCACGTGACAAATAAACTTTGATTTGATAGCCCTATTTGGTAAAAGTCCAAGTCCATATTATGGCAAGAACAGCTCAAATAAGCAAAGAGAAACGACAGTCCATCATTACTTTAAGACATGAAGGTCAGTCAATGTGGAAAATTTCAAGAACTTTGAAAGTTTCCTCAAGTGCAGTCACCAAAACCATCAAGCGCTATGATGAAACTGTCTCTCATGAGGACCGCCACAGGAAAGGAAGACCCAGAGTTACCTCTGCTGCAGAGGATAAGTTCATTAGAGTTACCAGCCTCAGAAATTGCAGCCCAAATAAATGCTTCACAGAATTCAAGCAACGGACATATTTCAACATCAACAGTTCAGAGGAGATTACGTGAATCGGGCCTTCATGGTCAAATTGCTGCAAACAAAACACTACCAAAGGACACTAATAAGAAGAAGAGACTTGCTTGGGCCAAGAAACACGAGCAATGGACATTAGACTGGTGGAAATCTGTCCTTTGGTCTGATGAGTCCTAATTTGCGATTTTTGGTTCCAACCACCGTGTCTTTGTGGACGGATGTTCTCTGTATGTGTGGTTCCCAACGTGAAGCATGGAGGAGGTGTGATGGTGCTTTGCTGGTGACACTGTCTGTGATGTATTTAGAATTCAAGGCACACTTAACCAGCATTGCTACCACAGCATTCTGCAGCGATACCCTATCCTATCTGGTTTGCGCTTAATGGGACTATCATTTGTTTTTCGACACGACAATGACCCAAAACACACCTCCCAGCTGTGTAAGGGCTATTTGACCAATGAGAGTGATGGAGTGCTGCATCAGATGACCTGGTCTCCACAATCACCCGACCTCAACCCAATTGAGATGGTTTGGGATGAGTTGGACTGCAGAGTGAAGGAAAAGCAGCCAACCAGTGCTCAGCATATGTGGGAACTCCTTCGAGACGGTTGGAAAAGCATTCCTCATGAAGCTGGATGAGAGAATGACAAGAGTGTGCAAAGCTGTCATCAAAGAAAAGGGTGGCTACTTTGAAGAATCTAAAATAGAAAATACATTTTGATAGATTTTTTAAAATATTTGGGTTTCTACATGATTCCATATAGTTTTGATGTCTTCACTATTATTTTACATTGTAGAAAATAGCAATATTAAAGAAACCCTTGAATGAGTAGGTGAGTCCAAACGTTTGACTGGTACTGTAAGTGTATTTGAACAGGTTATGGTAGTAGGTGCCACGTGCACCAGTTTGTGTCAAGAACTGCAATATTGCTGGGTTTTTCACACACACAACAGTTTCCCGTGTGTATCAAGAATGGTCCACCACCCAAAGGAGCCCCAGCCAACTTGACACAACTATGGGAAGGATTCAACTTGCCCTGACGAATTGAGGCTGTTCTGAGGGCAAAAGGTGGGGGGTATTCCTAATGTTTGGTATACTCAGTGTATAAACGCCTGAGAGACCACCACATCTCGGTAGTAATCAGTAACAGTGTCCTACAAGGTGAGCCTCTGTCATCCCTGCACACCACAGTCCACATCCTTTCAGAAACACAGGTGGAGAAAAAACCTAGTGCTGTGTTCATCAGGTGTAGAAACTCTTGTTTTAGTTTCAAAACGGAATGTTTTGCAATTGTTTGGACTAACGATTTAACCCCAGATCAGCTAGATGCAGGCAAGAGTGTGCAAGTCGGAATTGAATGTGTCAATGTGCAAATTCGAGTATCATGTAGTAGCCTAAACCTATCGATGTTATATTGAGCTGGGTGAATGGAATATGAATGACAGTCATCCAATCTGCTGTAATAGAAATACGGCCACGCTCATACATTTTTTATGGGAGCTCCCTAATTTTGAATGTCACCAACCGCCACTGATGTCCATCTATAGATTATCAACTGCAAATCAGGAGACTTTCAGCAGCTTCTCAACTGCAAATCAGTAACAACATATGAGCATATGTGTTGTAATTCTAGTAACTATCTGTAGATATGCTTTGTGAGTATCCAAATTAAGTGAAACAAAAGTTGAGCTTAGTTGGCTGTCTACTGACTATCTATTTCACATTCAAATATATACAGTGGCAAGAAAAAGTATGTGAACACTATGGAATTACCTGGATTTCTGCATAAATTGGACATCAAATTTGATCTGATCTTCATCTAAGTCACAACAATAGGCAAACACAGTGTGCTTAAACTAATACACACAAATGATTGTATTTTTCTTGTCTATATTGAATACATAATTTAAACATTCACAGTGTAGGTTGGAAAAAGTATGTCAACCCCTAGGCTAATGACTTCTCCAAAAGCTAAATGGAATCAGGAGTCAGATAACCTGGAGTACAATCAATGAGACGAGATTGGAGATGTTGGTTAGAGCTGCCCTGCCCTATAAAAAAACACTCACAAAATTTGAGTTTGCTATTCATAAGAAGCATTGCCTGATGTGAACCATGCCTCAAACAAAAGAGATTGCAGAAGACCTAAGCTTAAGAATTGTTGACTTGCATAAAGCTGGAAAGGGTTACAAAAGTATCTCTAAAAGCCTTGATGTTCATCAGTCCACGGTAAGACAAATTGTCTATAAATGGAGAAAGTTCAGTACTGTTGCTACTCTCCCTAGGAGTGGCCATCCTGCAAAGATGACTGCAAGAGCACAGCGCAGAATGCTCAGTGAGGTTAAGAAGAATCCAAGAGTCTCAGCTAAATACTTACAGAAATCTCTGGAACATGTAACATCTCTGTTGACAAGTCTACGATACGTAAAACACTAAACAAGAATGGTGTTCATGGGAGGACACCACGGAGGAAGCATTGCTGCGCGTCTGAAGTTCGCAAAAGAGCACCTGGATGTTCCACATCGCTACTGGCAAAATATTCTGGGGACAGATTAAACTAAAGTTGAGTTGTTTGGAAGGAACACACAACACTATGTGTGGAGAAAAAAAAGGCCCAGCACACCAACATCAAAACCTCCCCCAACTGTAAAGTATGGTGGAGGGAGCATCATGGTTTGGGGCTGCTTTGCTGCCTCAGGGCCTGGACAGCTTGCTATCCTCACTGTAAAAATTAATTCCCATGTTTATCAAGACATTTTGCAGGAGAATGTAAGGCTATATGTCCACAAATTGAAACTCAACAGAAGTTGGGTGATGCAACAGCACAAGGACCCAAAACAAAGAAGTAAATCAACAAGAAAATACACCTTCTGGAGTGGCCCAGTCAGAGTCCTGACCTCAACCTGATTTGAGATGCTGTGGCATGACCTCGAGAGTGGTTCACACGAGACATCCTAAGAATATTGCTGAACTGAAACAGTTTTGTAAAGAGGAATGGTCCAAAATACCTCCTGACCGTTGATCCGCAACTACAGAAAACGATTGGTTGAGGCTATGCTGCAAAACGATGGTCAACCAGTTATTAAATCCAAGGGTTCACATACTTTTTGCACTGTGAATGTTTACACGGTGTTCAATAAAGACATGAAAACATATAATTGTTGGTGTGTTATTAGTTTAAGCAGACCGTTTGTCTATTGTTGTGACTTAGATGAAGATAAGATCACATTTTATGACCAATTTATGCAGAAATCCAGGTAATTCCAAAGGGTTCACATACTTTTTCTTGACACTGCATCAACTGATGAGCATGTTCAGTGCATACACTAACACTAGTCCCAATGCATATCTACAGAGGGTTACTATCTAAATCAAGTGAAATACTGTTTAAGTTCGTTTGAAATAATCACTCAACATATCCAAATGTGCAACTGCTGTTGGGATGACTGAAATTATCGTTTGACACTTGAGCACCTGGGGAGACACAGCAAAAGGGAAACAATCACCATGCTTAAACTTGTCTTTCCTATTTGTGACGAAGAAACACAGAGGCATGATAATGTTCAAATAAATATTTTAAGTAACAAAACACACAAGATGCACAAACACAAGGATGCACGGTTTAGACAGAACACAGGGTGCAGTCACTGACGCCTGCTGCAACTTTGCTGTAACTGATAAAATGGCTAGAAAAATCTCAAGATTAACATTTTGTCAAATTGTGGTATCCCAATAGTATGAAAGTTTCCGTATACAATGCAACACTGGTGTAAATGTGTCCCTGAAAGTGTGTGTGCCTCCACCACACACTTTTCGGGGGCACATGTTTATTTCAATGTATATTGTATTCCAGGTTTCTGCTTAACTTACATTAATCATATCATGCCATAGTTGAGATCTCATTCCACCTGAACCAGTTAAAGTTACAATATGTAACATTTTGGCCAACCTGACAAAATGCACATAGAAATGTGAGTTATAGACATGTCATTCTCATTGAAAGCAAATCTAAAATGCTGTAGATCTGTTCTGTGTGCTATTTCTATGCTTCCAGTTTTTATGTTTTGTTTTTTGCATCTTTTACTTTAAGTTTTGTACACCAACTTCAAACAGCTGAAAATACTATATTTTGGGTTATTGAGTTATTGATTCTTTGCCGTCCTGGAGGGCATTTCCACTTGGCACATTCCCAAACCTTGTGAGAATCTAGACACATTAAATTAAACAAGGTGCAACTTCGAAATTTGGCGAGGGATCAGCAGTTTTACTCTTGTTATGTCAGTCAATTAGCCCATGTCAGCTAACATTTTTAGACAACTGGCCACTAAATTGATTTAGCAATCTAAACTTGTTATCATGGTCGAATTACTGGCCGGGGAACCCCATTGAGTTTGTTAATCAGTCTCACTCAGATATTATATTAAAAACTGCAAACATTTCTCTCCACCCTATGGCAAAATTTGTACAGGGCTCATGCAGACAGTGGCAACACAAATTCAAGGACTTTCAAGTACTTTTTCAAGCACTAATATTTATTTTAGGACCATCAATTTCTAAAAATGTATATTATGCACTTGTTTCTAGTTGCCACCAAATGGCAGTATATTGCCACAACCTCATTAAGAAAAAATTTGTATTCATCACTGCCTTAAAAGTTTTACTCAATAATGCGTTGTTTCTACTTAATTACTACATATACATGAGTGGTAAGTCAATACTGATGATTTTGTCATTTGAGTAGTGAAGAGCAACGTTTTGGGACATGACTACTGGTGAACACACATTTCCTATTCGCATTACTACACAATTCCAGTTCAATTACGGTTTTTATTTGGCATTTGGGAATCTACTACTCCATAGCTACGAAAAAGTATCTTGCTTTCGACTGGCAGCTTAGCGTCGTGAGAAGGGCGGGTGGGCTCTGTGAGAAAAACGGGATGAGAACGGTCATGTATACTCCCTCTCCGGCCTCTAGGTCATCAGGCTGCTGATTATTCCGCACACCTGTCTCCATCGTCAAGCGCGCCAGCGCCTCATAACACTCACCTGGACTCCGTGACCTCCTTGATTATCTTCCCTATATCTGTCACTCCTCTTGGTTCTTTCCTCAGGTGTTTTGACTCGGTTTCATGTCGGTGCGTTGTTAGTGTTTCCCGTTTGTTTGTTTTTTATTAAAACACTCACTCCCTGTACTTGCTTCCCGACTCTCAGCGCAAAGAACTGCCACCAGAATGGCAGGAGCACGGCTACCGCTTGATAAAGTGGAATATCGCAGGCGCCCCGTGAATGAGGCGTTTGGTAAAAATCTCTGGAGGTTGTTGCAGAGAAAAAGTCACACAATGTAGAACTGGCGCCAGCACATGGTGCAGCATTGCGTCTTTCCCCTTCATGTGGCTCTTCATGGCGGAGTCACCCACGCTTGCAAAGTCTGACGCATTTTATTGCACCTTACACGGGGTGGGTTAGGTTGAGTCCAGTGATGTAGTGGGGGGGAGGTGGGTAAATACTGAACAAAAATATAAAACGCAACATGTAAAGTGTTGGTCCCATTTTCATGTTGCCACAAAAGGCAGCATTGATTGCCGGCATTTTAGCTATCAACGTGACGTTCTGTACCTGCCTGACTGAGTGGCAGTGTGGGTGGAAGATTGAAAAGATTGTGCTTTTGAAACAGCAGTAAAAGTGCAGTAACTGCAGTCCACTGTGGTATTTTGGACACAGTAATTGCAGAATAAATGAACTGCAGTTACACTGCACTGTAACTGTAGTAAAAAAAAACATTTTGGACACAGTATTTGCAACGTACTGCAATTAGACTCCACTTTAACTGCAGTTATGCTGCACTCTGACTGCAATCTTTTTTCGTAAGGGTAGTCTGCCTGGAAATTAATTTGCAAGACCTATATCTGTTTATTTTTCATGGACATATTTGATCATTATCTGTTCTCTCATTTTAATTAAAGTACTTTTCAAGTACTAACTTGAGAAAATGTCAGATTTTTAAGGTATTCCAGTAATTGAATTTCAGACTGCCAAATTCAAGTATTTTAAGCACCTTGTGCAAAGCCTGTGTGTAGAATTACATTCAATTAGTTATGTACACCGACAGTGACCTTCGCCCACGCCTGCAAAACACTGCTTTCCCGCAGTTATTTTAACGCTACGACGAGGGTAATCACTACCTGGTAGTGCTACGCGAGAGTTGGCTACACTAGCAAGCTACTTCCCTCGCCGTAACATCAACAGAACTGCGGGAAAACAGTGCTCCGCAGGCGGGTGCGAAGGAAACTGTTTACTGGTGTCCCCTAGTTAGCTAGCAGCCTTCTATGGTTGGGTTTTATGGCGGTTGGCATCCGACATTGGTTCATTACCGCCACCTACTGTGTGAGTCAGAGACATCGCTAGCAGCCTCAATGGCAGTGGGCATATGGCGTCAAATCCGATTCAAAAGTTGAACAGGCACAGGTCAGCGTGATCTGGAGACAGGCTAGGCCACTCCAGGACCTTGAAATGCTTCTTACGAAGCCACTCCTTCGTTGCCCGGGCGGTGTGTTTGGGATCATTGTCATGCTGAAAGACCCAGCCACGTTTCATCTTCAATGCCCTTGCTGATGGTAGGCTTTGTTACTTTTGGTCCCAGCTCTCTGCAGGTCATTCACTAGGTCCCCCCGTGTGGTTCTGGGATTTTTGCTCACCGTTCTTGTGATCATTTTGACCCCACGGGGTGAGATCTTGCGTGGAGCCCCAGATCGAGGGAGATTATCAGTGGTCTTGTATGTCTTCCATTTCCTAAGAATTGCTCCCACAGTTGATTTCTTCAAACCAAGCTGCTTACCTATTGCAGATTCAGTCTTCCCAGCCTGGTGCAGGTCTACAATTTTGTTTCTGGTGTCCTTTGACAGCTCTTTGGTCTTGGCCATAGTGGAGTTTGGAGTGTGACTGTTTGAGGTTGTGGACAGGTGTCTTTTATACTGATAACAAGTTCAAACAGGTGCCATTAATACAGGTAACGAGTGGAGGACAGAGGAGCCTCTTAAAGAAGAAGTTACAGGTCTGTGAGAGCCAGAAATCTTGCTTGTTTGTAGGTGACCAAATACTTATTTTCCACCATAATTTGCAAATAAATTCATTAAAAATCCTACAATGTGATTTTCTGGAGAAAAAAAATCTCATTTTGTCTGTCATAGTTGAAGTGTACCTATGATGGAAATTACAGGCCTCTCTCATCTTTTTAAGTGGGAGAACTTGCACAATTGGTGGCTGACTAAATACTTTTTTGCCCCACTGTAGACAGGTGTGTGCCTTTCCAAATCATGTCCAATCAATTGAATTTACTACAGGTGGATCAAGTTGTAGAAACATCTCAAGGATGATCAATGGAAACAGTATGCACATGAGCTCGTAGCATGTAAATAATTTTTCTGTTTTCACTTTGTCATTATGGGGTATTGTGTGTGTGGATGGAGATAAAATTTATAATATAATCAATTTTAGAATAAGGCTGTTACGTAACAACATTTAGAAAAAGTGAAGAGGTCTGAATACTTTCCGAATGCACTGTATGCTGAACAAAATATAAATGCAACATGTAAAGCGTTAGTCCAATGTATCATGAGCTGAAATAAAATTGTGCACAATTTTTTTTACATCCCTGGTTACTGAGCATTTCTACTTTGCCAAAGGAAATCCATCCACCTGACAAATGTAGCAGATCGAGAAGCTGATTTTAAACAGCATGATCATTACACAGGTGCACCTTGTACTGGGTACAATAAAATATGTAGATTTGTTACACAACACAATGCCACAGATGTCTGAAGTTTTGAGGGAGCGTGCAATTGGCATGCTGACTGCAGGAATGTCCACCACATGTGTTGCCAGATCATTTTATGTTAATTTCTCTACCATACGACGCCTCCAACGTTGTTTCAGAGAATTTGGCAGTACGTCCAACCGGCCTCACAATCGCAGACCACATGTAACCACGCTAGCCCAGGATCTCCACATCCGGCTTCTTCAACTGCGGCATTGTCTGAGACCATCCACCCGGACAGCTGATCAAACTGAGAAGTTTTTATTTTTGTAATAAAATCATTTTGTGGGGGAAAAAACTCATTCTGATTGGCTGGGCCTGGCTCCCCAGTGGGTGGGCCTGGCTCCCAAGTGGGTGGGCTATGCCCTCCCAGGTCCACCCATGGCTGCACCCCTGCCCAGTCATGTGAAATACACTGCTCAAAAAAATAAAGGGAACACTTAAACAACACAATGTAACTCCAAGTCAATCACACTTCTGTGAAATCAAACTGTCCACTTAGGAAGCAACACTGATTGACAATAAATGTCACATGCTGTTGTGCAAATGGAATAGACAAAAGGTGGAAATTATAGGCAATTAGCAAGACACCCCCAATAAAGGAGTGATTCTGCAGGTGGTGACCACAGACCACTTCTCAGTTCCTATGCTTCCTGGCTGATGTTTTGGTCACTTTTGAATGCTGGCGGTGCTCTCACTCTAGTGGTAGCATGAGACGGAGTCTACAACCCACACAAGTGGCTCAGGTCCTTTATTGGGGGTGTCTTGCTAATTGCCTATAATTTCCACCTTTTGTCTATTCCATTTGCACAACAGCATGTGAAATGTATTGTCAATCAGTGTTGCTTCCTAAGTGGGCAGTTTGATTTCACAGAAGTGTGATTGACTTGGAGTTACATTGTGTTGTTTAAGTGTTCCCTTCATTTTTTTGAGCAGTGTATATAGATTAGGGCCTAATTTATTTATTTAAATTGACTGATTTCCTTATATGAACTGTATGTTTTCTTTGGGAATACTTTGTTCAGTATATCATTCAATTTTTAAACTGGTACCGGGGGACCATCAGATGAGTCTTGTGAGGCCTTTTCAAGCTTAACATCCTTATCATTTATCGCCCTCCAGGTTCCCTTGGAGAGTTCATCAATGAGCTTGACGCCCTGATAAGTTCCTTTCCTGAGGATGGCTCACCTCTCACAGTTCTGGGTGACTTTAACCTCCCCACGTCTACCTTTGACTCATTCCTCTCTGCCTCCTTCTTTCCACTCCTCTCCTCTTTTGACCTCACCCTCTCACCTTCCCCCCCTACTCACAAGGCAGGCAATACGCTTGACCTCATCTTTACTAGATGCTGTTCTTCCACTAATCTCATTGCAACTCCCCTCCAAGTCTCCGACCACTACCTTGTATCCTTTTCCCTCTCGCTCTCATCCAACACTTCCCACACTGCCCCTACTCGGATGGTATCGCGCCGTCCCAACCTTCGCTCTCTCTCCCCCGCTACTCTCTCCTCTTCCATCCTATCATCTCTTCCCTCTGCTCAAACCTTCTCCAACCTATCTCCTGATTCTGCCTCCTCAACCCTCCTCTCCTCCCTTTCTGCATCCTTTGACTCTCTATGTCCCCTATCCTCCAGGCCGGCTCGGTCCTCCCCTCCTGCTCCGTGGCTCGACGACTCATTGCGAGCTCACAGAACAGGGCTCCGGGCAGCCGAGCGGAAATGAAGGAAAACTCGCCTCCCTGCGGACCTGGCATCCTTTCACTCCCTCCTCTCTACATTCTCCTCTTCTGTCTCTGCTGCTAAAGCCAATTTCTACCACTCTAAATTCCAAGCATCTGCCTCTAACCCTAGGAAGCTCTTTGCCACCTTCTCCTCCCTCCTGAATCCTCCTCCCCCTCCTCCCCCCTCCTCCCTCTCTGCTGATGACTTCGTCAACCATTTTGAAAAGAAGGTCGACGACATCCGATCCTCGTTTGCTAAGTCAAACGACACCGCTGGTTCTGCTCACACTGCCCTACCCTGTGCTTTGACCTCTTTCTCCCCTCTCTCTCCAGATGAAATCTCGCGTCTTGTGACGGCCGGCCGCCCAACAACCTGCCCGCTTGACCCTATCCCCTCCTCTCTTCTCCAGACCATTTCCGGAGACCTTCTCCCTTACCTCACCTCGCTCATCAACTCATCCTTGACCGCTGGCTACGTCCCTTCCGTCTTCAAGAGAGCGAGAGTTGCACCCCTTCTGAAAAAACCTACACTCGATCCCTCCGATGTCAACAACTACAGACCAGTATCCCTTCTTTCTTTTCTCTCCAAAACTCTTGAACGTGCCGTCCTTGGCCAGCTCTCCTGCTATCTCTCTCAGAATGACCTTCTTGATCCAAATCAGTCAGGTTTCAAGACTAGTCATTCAACTGAGACTGCTCTTCTCTGTGTCACGGAGGCGCTCCGCACTGCTAAAGCTAACTCTCTCTCCTCTGCTCTCATCCTTCTAGACCTATCGGCTGCCTTTGATACTGTGAACCATCAGATCCTCCTCTCCACCCTCTCCGAGCTGGGCATCTCCGGCGCGGCCCACGCTTGGATTGCGTCCTACCTGACAGGTCGCTCCTACCAGGTGGCGTGGCGAGAATCTGTCTCCGCACCACGTGCTCTCACCACTGGTGTCCCCCAGGGCTCTGTTCTAGGCCCTCTCCTATTCTCGCTATACACCAAGTCACTTGGCTCTGTCATATCCTCACATGGTCTCTCCTATCATTGCTATGCAGACGACACACAATTAATCTTCTCCTTTCCCCCCTCTGATAACCAGGTGGTGAATCGCATCTCTGCATGTCTGGCAGACATATCAGTGTGGATGACGGATCACCACCTCAAGCTGAACCTCGGCAAGACGGAGCTGCTCTTCCTCCCGGGGAAGGACTGCCCGTTCCATGATCTCGCCATCACGGTTGACAACTCCATTGTGTCCTCCTCCCAGAGTGCTAAGAACCTTGGCGTGATCCTGGACAACACCCTGTCGTTCTCAACTAACATCAAGGCGGTGACCCGTTCCTGTAGGTTCATGCTCTACAACATTCGCAGAGTACGACCCTGCCTCACGCAGGAAGCGGCGCAGGTCCTAATCCAGGCACTTGTCATCTCCCGTCTGGATTACTGCAACTCGCTGTTGGCTGGGCTCCCTGCCTGTGCCATTAAACCCCTACAACTCATCCAGAACGCCGCAGCCCGTCTGGTGTTCCATTTTCCCAAGTTCTCTCACGTCACCCCGCTCCTCCGCTCTCTCCACTGGCTTCCAGTTGAAGCTCGCATCCGCTACAAGACCATGGTGCTTGCCTACGGAGCTGTGAGGGGAACGGCACCTCCGTACCTTCAGGCTCTGATCAGGCCCTACACCCAAACAAGGGCACTGCGTTCATCCACCTCTGGCCTGCTCGCCTCCCTACCTCTGAGGAAGTACAGTTCCCGCTCAGCCCAGTCAAAACTGTTCGCTGCTCTGGCACCCCAATGGTGGAACAAACTCCCTCACGACTCCAGGTCAGCGGAGTCAATCACCACCTTCCGGAGACACCTGAAACCCCACCTCTTTAAGGAATACCTAGGATAGGATAAAGTAATCCTTCTAACCCCCCCCCCCCCCTTAAAAGAGTTAGATGCACTATTGTAAAGTGGTTGTTCCACTGGATATCATAAGGTGAATTCACCAATTTGTAAGTCGCTCTGGATAAGAGCGTCTGCTAAATGACTTAAATGTAAATGTAAATGCCTTTGGGCATCCTAGAGCAAAACATGTACATGTATGGGTTCATGAGAGTCTCATCTTTCCATAGAGGGGTCATAATAGTTTTATAGGACTCTACAGATGATTTTGTGAGAAGACCGATTTTCGGGATGTCTCATGGTCTGACAAACACACTCTAGCTCTGTCACTTTTCACCGCGGATGCAGAAGTACGACATAGGCGGATGTGGTGGATAGAGACGCATCCAATTGTATAAAACAGATGTGTCTAGCTTTAACTGACATATTTTTGTATTATGCTAATGTGATTTCCGCGGGGATGCGAACATCGACCTTATTGAGTAGTGATAACTTGTTTCCTCTGCTAGAAGGGAGAGAAACAGAGCCAGACTACAGTGAAGCAGAACCAGAGAGCATTATGTCAGTAATAAGCAGCAGTAAATCACTTAAAATACTTAATCTTCTGCTTGAGTGAGCTTGCCTGCTTTAATGGACCAATACAATGATCCTAAAACTGTAAATCCGCCGCTCTGGCAATCTAGGCACTAGAAAGCTAGCGCATACGCTCAAAGTATATGAAAGATTTCAAATACCCAGGTCTCATGTGTGTGTGTACCCTCTGTACTTTATGCTGCGTGGTAATGATAACGTGTATTGAACTGAAGATGGCTGCCCCTCTGGCCCAGTGTGAATAGCACTATCAGCCAGAGCAGGAAGTCATTAAGAATGCACATATCCCCACCGAGACACAGTGGCCACTAGGATGCTGATGCATGAAGAGGCTCTGTGTTACTGTTTGTATGTTTGTGTGTGTGCCCTAATCTAAGTGTGAGAGTGAGAGTGTGAAATTGTCTGTGAGAATACTGTGTGAGAGAGAACGAGGGAAAGAATATTGTGTGTCTGACAATGAGTCTGCCTGTGTATGTGGGCCTGTGTGCATGTATGACTGTCAGAGTGGGTTGCATGTACTTAAGCATGCGTGACAACGCCTGGTTGTTTGTGTGTGTGTGTGTGTGTGTGTGTGTGTGTGTGTGTGTGTGTGTGTGTGTGTGTGTGTGTGTGTGTGTGTGTGTGTGTGTGTGTGTGTGTGTGTGTGTGTGTGTGTGTGTGTGTGTGTGTGTGTGTGTGTGTGTGTGTGTGTGTGTGTGTGTGTGTGTGTGTGTGTGTGTGTGTGTGTGTGTGTGTGTGTGTGTGTGTGTGTGTGAGAGAGAGAGAAAATGAGAGAGAGAACGAGAGAGATCAAATTGTCTGTCCAACAATGAGTCTCTGCCTGTGTATGTGTGCATGTATGCCTGCCTGTACTTAAGCATGTGTGTCAGTGCCTGTGTGTGTGTGCATTCGTACATGCTCATGCATGTACAGATAACTGCCAAAATAAAGGAAACACTTCAGTAAAGTTGAGCCATCCTTGTTTCAAGGAAACCATACCCAAAATTTACAATTTGACCAAATATTTAGGAAGAGGTCATCATTTCAATAGGTCTGTGAAGGAAGAAACCACATGGAAAAAGTGTTAGATCCAAAAAACGAAGTCAAATTCATTTATTGTGTTTGGTTTATATACAAGCATCATGAAACCTAAGTAGATACTTTTAAGATTGTTCTGGGGTCACTATAAGTTTCAATATGAGGTCCTAAATCTAGCATGAATGTGCATCCTTGTAGCTTTGAGGGCTAATATAGTTTTAAAACATTGCCTTGGAGTAAGTGGAGCTAATGGCCATGGGGTACGTTGAGCCAATGTTCGAGCCAATGGCAAGTTAAGCAAATTGAAGTGTTTTCTTCCCAGGCGTAATGCAAAGCAGTGTCGCTGGTATATGAGGTAACAACAGGGCCTGGCCTATGTTAAAAGTGAAAAAAGTACAAAGTGTTTGTTAAGTGTTAAGCCTGTGTTAAAATGTGATTGTGTCGAAATGTGTTTGGGAAATAAAGATATACATGGTTTTAAAAAGGGAGTGGTAATACTTAAATCAGTACAGAAATTTGTAGGCAGAATTTGTCCCACGGCTCAACTTACTCCATCCCTGGGGTAAGTTGTGCCAAGAGACCACTTTTTTGGGACAAGGTCTGTTTTCAAAACTGTAATGTTTACATGAATTCTAAGTATTTCCATGGATACACAACATCCTGAAATATATGTAGATATCTTTGTAAAAAAAATGGCTTGACTTACTGCACTCTTCCCTATATTAAAAGCACATGCCTCCACAAAGGTGTGGTTCCTGAGTAAATTCAGCAATTAACATCCCATCATGCTTAGAGTCATGTATAAACATGCCCAGCTGCACATTATTGTGTGTATTGGGCATCTAAAGCTAATTTCCTGCATTTCTACTATTGCTGTACCTGACAATAAAAAGTCTTTGTCGACCAAGAGTAGTCTTTTCTTTCGACCAATCGATTGGTTAACATTTTAAAACGTGTATTTTTCCACATATAGACAAACCCTATGTGTTTTAATAAAATCAACTAAATGTGCTGAACTTGTCTGATGCTTTGAGCAGGCTGATTAACTAATTAAGCACACAAATGACTCAAGAGGGATCCAGTGATCAAGATAGCCTAACCGCTACTGCTGGCCTTCACAGATTCTGTTAAGCTCCTGAAGTTGCCGGTAATAGGCTACACCAGGGATCGGCAACCTTGTCCATTTGGAGTACCAATTTATCTTACAATTTCTACCAACCTGCATGCCAGTTATGATTTTCGTTGCACATTTTCATGAAATAGTTACATTTCATTTATAATAGTCTTTGTATCTCAAAATCATTGTCTGTGGTTAGTCTACAGCCTATCTAAATCCTAATGAAAATCATACAAATCCAAAAGTAACTTTTATTGCCATTGTCAAGTATGTAAAAATATCCTACATAAAGCCAACATATAAAAACATTGCAGCCTGCAGGCAGAAAATATCCTGATAAAAATAAATATCCTATAAATCACGTTGGCTATGCATGGCCTGTCTGCCACGAACTTGAAACATTGTATCAACTATCAACTGGGTTGCCCAGAAACTCCCGCTAGCAAACTTGAAACATTGTATAAAATATTCTGGGCCCTCAGTTTCCCGGGCCAGTGTGCTCGGGACAGACACAGCTGTAGGCTATTTGTGCAAGAGATAAGAACTAATCAGTTATTTTATGATGTTTCCACTGGGCTTTTCCACAGAGCATAACATTTTCCCCTTTCATGCCGAGTGGTTATCGAAAGGGAGAGAGCTGGAAATATTGTTCAAATACTTTGAAGAACTATTATCATTCTCAGTTGATTCAAAAAACAGAATTTGTTTACTTGCTGTTTCAGGTGAGTATTCTTTTTTTAAGAAGCTACACGGCTCATTAGTGGTGGTGAGTTAATTAAGACAATCAAAAATACTATCAGACATCCCAAATGGGCACATTTATAGGCCTTAATTTGCACGCAGGCCAGGTAGACTAGTCCTACTTCAATATGCCTAATCAGGTAAAGTTCACCTCACAAACTGGTCTTCCTTGGCTACCTGACCCTGCTGAGACCCATGTCACCATCTGATCTTGCTCAGATGAGGCATGACAAAGAATTACCTTGGTGTGCATTTATACATTATATTAACCAAGAATAGAATCAATGGTTCAATAATTGAAATGACCATTATTCCCAGATCCCAGACTGTAACCTTAAGATGCTGCCCTGTAGCTACTGTAGATCTACCCATCAACTCAAGATGGATCTTTGTATCCATTCAATGATTGTTATGATATACTACAAAATTCACCTGATCTCTGTAGACTGGTCTTCCCTGGCTGTCTGACCCTGCTGGGACACCTATAACCAGCCGGTACAGAGTCAATGTGCGGGGGCACCGGTTAGTTGAGGTAGAGTTAACTAAAGTGAGGTAGAGTTAATTAAAGTGACTATGCATAGATGACAACAGAGAGTGGCAGTGGTGTGGAGGGGGGGGGGGGGGGGGGGACAATGCGAATAGTCTGGGTACCCATTTGCCTAGATGTTCAGGAGTCTTATGGCTTGGGGGTAGAAGCTGTTTAGAAGCCTCTTGGACCTAGACTTGGTGCTCCGGTACCGCTTACCGTGTAATAACAGGTGACAATCTTGACAAAATTGTTGTACACCAGCGGAACCCATCCAACTCCAACTTGAAGGAGCTGGAACAGTTTTGCCTTGAAGAATGGGAAAAAATCAGAGTGGCTAGATGTGTCAAGCTTATAGAGACATACCCCAAGAGACTTGCAGCTGTAATTGCTGCAAAAGATGGCTCTACAAAGTATTGACTTTGGGGGGGTGAATAGTTATTGACGCTCAAGTTTTCTGTTCTTTTGTCTTGTTTGTTTCACAGGAAGGCCGAGCAGTTGCCATACCAAGCAGTGATGCAACCAGTCAGGATGCACTCGATTGTGCAGCTGTAGAACCTTTTGAGGATCTGAGGACCCATGCAAAATCTTTTCAGTCTCCTTATGGGGAATAGGTTTTGTCGTGCCCGCTTCACGACTGTCATGGTGTGCTTGGACCATGTTAGTTTGTTGGTGATGTGGACACCAAGGAACTTGAAGCTCTCAACCTGCTCCACTGCAGCCCCGTCGATGAGAATGGGGGCGGGCTCGGTTCTCTTTTTCCTGTAGTCCACAATCATCTCCTTTGTCTTGATCACATTGAGGGAGAGGTTGTTGTCCTGGCACAACACGGCCAGGTCTCTGACCTCCTCCATATAGGCTGTCTCGTTGCTGTCGGTGATCAGGCCTACAACTGTTGTGTCATCGGCAAATTTAATGATGGTGTTGGAGTCGTGCCTGGCTGTGCAGTCATGAGTGAACAGGGAGTACAGGAGGGGGCTGAGGGGGCTGAGCACGCACCCCCGAGGAGTCCCTGTATTGAGGATCAGTGTGGCAGATGTGTTGTTACCTACCCTTACCACCTGGGGGCAGCCAGTCAGGAAGTCAAGGATCCAGTTGCAGAGGGAGGTGTTTAGTCCCAGGGTCCTTAGCTTATGATGAGCTTTGAGGGCACTATGGTGTTGAGCACTGAGCTGTAGTCAATGAATAGCATTCTCACATAGATGTTCCTTTTGTCCAGGTGGGAAAGGGCAGTGTGGAGTGCAATAGAGACTGCATCATCTGTGGACCTGTTGGGGAGGTATGCAAATTGGAGTGGGTCTAGGGTTTTTGGGATGATGGTGTTGATGTGAGCCATGACCAGCCTTTCAAAGCACTTCATGGCTACAGACGTGAGTGCTACGGGTCGGTAGTCATTTAGGCAGATTACCTTAGTGTTCTTGGGCACAGGGACTATGGTGGTCTGCTTAAAACATGTTGGTATTACAGACTCGGACAGGGAGAGGTTGAAAATGTCAGTAAAGACACTTGCCAGTTGGTCAGCGCATGCTCGCAGTACACGTCCTGGTAATCCGTCTGGCCCTGCGGCATTGTAAATGTTGACCTGTCTAAAGGTCTTACTCACATCGGCTGCGGAGAGCGTGATCACACAGTCTTCCGGTACAGCTGGTGCTCTCATGCCTGTTTCAGTGTTATTTGCCTCGAAGCGAGCATAGAAGTAATTTAGCTTGTCCGGTAGGCTCGTGTCACTGGGCAGCTCTTGGCTGTGCTTCCCTTTGTAGTCTGTAATGGTTTGCAGGCCCTGCCACATCTAACAAGCGTCAGAGCCGGTGTAGTACGACTCGATCTTAGTCCTGTATTGACGCTTCGCCTGTTTGATGGTTCGTCGGAGGGCGTAGCGGCATTTCTTATAAGCTTCCGTGTTAGCGTCCCGCTCCTTGAAAGCGGCAGCTCTAGCTCCTCAATGACATTGGAGGAATCCCGGAACATATTCGAGTCTGTGCTAGCAAAATAGTCCTGTAGCTTAGCATCTGCTTCATCTGACCACTTTTTTATTGATCTAGTCACTGGTGCTTCCTGCTTTAATTTTAGCTTGTAAGCAGGAATCAGGAGGATGGAAATATGGTCAGATTTGCCAAATGGAGGGCGAGGGAGAGCTTTGTATGCATCTCTGTGTGTGGAATAAAGTTGGTCCAGAGTTATTTTCCCTCTGGTTGCATATAAATCTTCTTCAGGCTAGGGTCTATTTTTCTCCACTTCCTGTCTGACTGGCGTGCCCAAAGTAAACTGCCTGTTACTCAGGCCCAGAAGTCAGGATATGCATATAATTGGTACCATTGGATAGAAAACAATTTGAAGTTTGTAGAAATGTTAAAATAATGTATGAGACTATAACACAATAGATATGATAGGAGAAGTCCAAAGATAAACCAATCGGAAATTCTTTTTTTTGAGAGCCAATATAGGACTCGTTTTATGTCTATATAGGACTCGTTTTACTGTGGATATAGATACTTTGTACCTGTTACCTCCAGCAACTTCACAAGGTCCTTTGCTGTTGTTCTGGGATTGATGTGCACTTTTCACACCAAAGTACGTTCATCTCTAGGAGACAGAATGTGTCTCCTTCCTGAGCGGTATAATGGCTGCATGGTCCACTGGTGTTTATACTTGCGTACTATTGTTTGTACAGATGAACGTGGTACCTTCAGGCATTTGTAAATTGCTCCCAAGGATGAACCAGACTTGTTAAGGTCTACAATTTTTATTTCTGAGGTCTTGGCTGATTTCTTTTGATTTTCCCATGATATCAAGCAAAGAGGCACTGAGTTTGAAGGTAGGCCTTGAAATACATCCACAGGTACACCTCAAATTGACTCAAATTATTAGCCTAACAGAAGCTTCTAAAGCCATGAAATCATTTTCTGGAATTTTCCAAGCTATTTAAAGGCACAGTCATATCAGTGTATGTAAACTTCTGACCCACTGGAATTGTCATAAAGTGAATTATAAGTGAAATAATCTGTCTGTAAACAATTGTTGGAAAAATGACTTGTGTCATGCACAAAGTAGATGTCCTAACCGACTTGCCAAAACTATAGTTTGTTAACAAGAAATTTGTGGAGTGGTTGAAAAACAAGTTTTAATGACTTCAACATAAGTGTATGTAAACTTCCGACTTGAACTGTACTACCATTCAAAAGTTGGGTTCACTTAGAAATGTCCTAGTTTTTGAAAGAAGAGCACATTTTTTTGTCCACTAAAATAACATCAAATTGATCAGAGATACAGTGTAGACATTGTTAATGTTGTAAATGACTATTGTAGCTGGAAATGGCTGTTTTTGTTTTTTTATGGAATATCTACAAAGGCGTACAGAGGCCCATTCTCAGCAACCATCACTCCTGTGTTCCAAGGGCGTGTTGTGTTAGCTAATCCAAGTTTACCATTTTAAAAGGCTAATTGATCATTATAAAAACCCCTTTGCAATTGTTAGCACAGCTGAAAACTTTTGTCCTGATTAAAGAAGCAATAAAACGAGCCTTCTTTAGACTAGTTGAGTATCTGGAGAATCAGCATTTGTGGGTTTGATTACAGGCTCAAAATGGCCAGAAGCAACAACCTTTCTTCTGAAACTTGTCAGTCTATTCTTGTTTTGAGAAATGAAGGCTATTCCATGCGAGAAATTAGAGTGTCTAGTTTTGGAAACAGATGCCTCACAAGTCCTCAACTGGCAGCTTCATTAAATAGTACCCACAAAACACTTGTCTCAACGTCAACAGTGAAGAGGCGACTCCGGGATGCTGGCCTTCTATGCTGGCCTCCTTCATACCCCAGTGAAACAGGAAGCCATGAATGGCCACAATACAGTTAACAGAATATTAATGCAGATTTATTTTGTTTTATTCATAATAATCTTTAGGGTTGGCAATACTTTTCACACCGGTCTTTCTGAAAGAAAAAAATAATACAAAATCTCTTTCTCTAAAAATAATAATATAAAAATAAAAAAATTGCAGACAATATAGCTAAGTGTTTGTATTATTTCTTTTATATACAGTTTTAAAGCATCTTTATCAAGGGTGTCAACAAATTTGGAAGGAGAGAGAGAGAGAGTGAGAGAGTTTGAGTGTGTGTATTCTGTCTGTCTGGTTTCAGGTTTTTTTCTTCTAAATTTGAGGTTTTTACCGGAAGCCAACATGACTCCTACCATTTCTACCAGTAAGCGACAAGGAGTTTTCTTCAGTATTGTTTATTGTATTATTTTACTGAAAGCAGACCGTTAGAGGGGGGGGGGGGGGGGTGTAGTGGGGTGTCTATGGGGATTGTATGGGATGGGGTTTCTGTTTAAATCAGGCACAATGCAGCAGAATCTCTGGCAGAGGCACTTTGTCATTGAGATGAAAATCCAGCACAGAGGGATTAACACACCCACACTGAACTGAGCTGAGATGCGTGTGCGTGCACACATACACACACACGCACACATACACACACACGCACACGCACACGCGCACGGGCACACGCACACAAGTACTTTTATTTTAGTTTTTGAATGGTTATTTGAAAAACCAAATACTCTACCAAATTGTATTGAGGGAATTTATAAATCCTTATTTCAAATAAAGTGGTGAGAGAAAGTTTGTGAACCCTATAGGATTTCCTGCACACATTTGTATTTAATTTTTATTTAACCTTTATTTAACTAGGCAAGTCAGTTGACCTTAAATGTGATCAGATCGTCGAAGTCCGAATAATATATTAAGTTAACCTGATAAAACAAATAACACAAAAATACTTTTGAATGTCTTTATTGAGAAAATTGAGCCAACGTTCAATTTCTTTGTCGGAAAAGTAGTTCAACCTCTCGATTAAAGTGTAAGTGTACTAAAGTATTCAAATGTTTAGTATTTGGTCCCATATTCCTTGCATGCTGTGACTACCTCAAGTTTGTAACTCTATAAACTTGTTGGATGCATTTGCTCTTTTTTCCCCTTTTTTTTCCCAATAGTAACTGAATGGTGAATAATGTCTTGTGCCATTTATCTATTATTAGCATTACATTGCCTTCAGATAGTATTCACACCCGTTGACTTTTTCCACATTTTGCTGTTTTAAAGCATGAATTTAAAATTAATTAAATTGAGATTTTGTGTCATTGGCCTACACCAAATAGCCCATTATGTCAAAGTGGAAACTTTTACAAATTAATTAAGTATTCAAATCCTTTGTTATGGCAAGCCTAAATACGTTCAGGAGTAATAATTTGCTTAACAAGTCACAATAAGTTGCATGGACTCACTCTGTGTGCAATAATAGTGTTTAACATGATGTCTGATTTCACCATTTCTGAATGACTACCTCATCTCTATACCCCACAAGTACAGATGAGCAGTGAATTTCAACACAGATACAACCACAAAGACCAGGAAGGTTTACCAATGCCTCACAAAGAAGGGCCACTATTGGTAGATGGGTAAAAATATATATATATCCCTTTGAGCATGGGGAAATTAGTAATTACACTTTGGATGGTGTATCAATACACCCAGTCACTACAAAGATACAGAAGTCCTTCCTCCGTTGCCGGAGAGAAAGGAAACTGCTCAGGGATTTCACCATGAGGCCAATGGTGACTTTAAAACAGTTACAGAGTATAATGGCTGTGATAGAAAACTGAGGATGGATCAACAACATTGTAGTTAATCGACAGTACATATGACATAAATGACATAGTGAAGAGAAGGAAGCCTGTACAGAATACAAATATTACAAAACATGCATTCTGTTTGCAATAAGGCACTAAAGTAAAACTGCAAAACATTTGGCAAATAAATTATCTTTATGTCCTGAGTACAGAGTACCACTCTTCATTATTTCAAGCATGGTGGTGGCTGAAAATGTTATGGGTATGCTTACACAGATTACACAGGGTCACGGCTGGCACGAAAGACCGGGAGGCTACTCCCCGGGAGTGTGGCAGAGTCAGGATTCAGACCTGAGCCAACTCCTCGTGCTTACCATAAGGAGCGTGGTACTGGTCAGACACCGTGTTATGTGGTGAAGCGCATAGTGTCTCCAGTGCGCGTTCACAGCCCCGTGCGCTACATTCCAGCTCCCCGCATCGGCCGGGCTAGAGTGGGCATCCAGCCAGGATGGATGGTGCCGGCTCAGCGCATCTGGCCTCCAGTGCGTCTCTATGGCCCAGGATATCATGTGCCGGCTCTGCGCACTGTGTCTCCGGTGCGTCTGCTCAGCCCAGTGCGTCCTGTGCCAGCGCCCCGCATTTGCCGGGTGAAGGTAACCATCCAGCCAGGACGGGTTGTGCAGGCTCTACGCTCGAGACCTCCAGTGCGCCTCCACGGCCCAGTGTATCCGGTGCCTGCTCCAAGAACCAGGCCTCCAGTATGTCTCCCCAGCCGGGTGAGTCCTGTGCCTGCTCTCAGAACCAGGCCTCCTGTATGTCTCCCCAGCCTGGTGAGTCCTGTGCCTGCTCCCAGAACCAGGCCTCCTGTATGTCTCCCCAGCCTGGTAAGCCCTATGGCAGCTCCACGCACCAGGCTGTCCATACATCTCCTCATTCCAGTGATGATCCATGGCACGAAGCCTTCAGTGATGATCCATGGCACGAAGCCTCCAGTGATGATTCATGGCACGAAGCCTCCAGTGATGGTCCATGGCCCGGAGCCTGCAATGAGGATCCATGGCACGAAGCCTCCAGTATTGATCCGCGGTCCGGAGCCTGCAGCGACGGTCTCCAGTCCGGAGCCTCCAGCGACGGCCTCCAGTCCGGAGCCTCCAACGACGGTATCCAGTCTGGAGCCTGCAGCGAGGGTCCCCAGCGGGGCCTGCAGCGAGGGTCCCCAGTCCGGGGCCTGCAGCGAGGGTCCCCAGTCCGGGGCCTGCAACGAGGGCCCCCAGTACGGGGCCTGCAGCGAGGGTCCCCAGTCCAGAGGCGCCACCAAAGTGAGGGGAGCCAGAGGTGGAGCGGGGTCTGCGTCCCGCACCAGAGCCGCCACCGAAGTAGATGCCCACCCAGACCCTCCCCTATAGAGTCAGGTTGTGCGGCCTGAGTCCGCACCTTTGGAGTCCGCACCTGGCCATAGAGAGGCTTTTATTCTCTATTTTGGTTAGGCCAGGGTGTGACTAGGGTGGGCATTCTAGTTTCTTTATTTCTATGTTTTCTGTTTCTATGTTTTGGCCGTGTATGGTTCTCAATCAGGGACAGCTGTCTATCGTTGTCTCTGATTGGGAATCATACTTAGGCAGCCTGTTTTTCCACCTTAGTTGTGGGTAGTTGTCTGTGTTAGTGACCTGTATATCCCTAGTCAGCTTCACGTTCGTTTTGTTGTTTGTTGTTTTTGTTGGCGACATTCATAAATAAAAAGAAATGTACGCTAACCACGCTGCACCTTGGTCCGGTCATTTCCACCCTGACGACGATCGTGACACTTAGGGACCTACCCAGAAAAACTCAGCTGTAATTGCTGCCAAAGGTGAATCTAAGATGTATTGACTCAGGGGTGTGTTCTGTATTTTATTTTCAAAACATTTCCCCCAAAAATGATAAAACATGTTTTCACTTGTATTGTGTGTAGATTGGTGAGAGAAAATATATTTAGAATTCAAGCAGTAGCACAAAATGTTGAAGAAGTCAAGGGGTAAGAATACTTTCTAAAGGCACTGGAGCAGGTTTTCATCAAGGATCTCTCTGTACATTGCTCGGTTCATCTTTCCCTCGATCCTGACTAGTCTCCCAGTCCCTGCCACAGAAAAACATCCCCACAGCATGATGCTGCCACCACCATGATTCACTGTAGGGATGGTGCCAGGTTTCCTCCGTATGTGACGCTTGGCATTCAGGCCAATGAGTTCAATCTTGGTTTTTATCAGACCAGAGAATCTTGTCAGAGTCCTTTAAGTGCCTTTTGGCAAACTCCAAGCCAGCTTTCATGTGCCTTTTACTAAGGAGTGGTTTCCATCTGGCCACTCTACCATAAAGGCCTGATTGGTGGAGTAATGCAGAGATGGTTGTCCTTCTAGAAGGTTCTCACATCGCCACAGAGGAACTCTGGAGCTCTGTCGGAGTGGCCATCTGGTTCTTGTTCACCTCCCTGACCAATGCTCTTCTCCCCTGATTGCTCAGTTTGGCAGGGCGGCCAGCTCTAGGAAGAGTCTTGTTGGATCCAAACTTCTTCCATTTAAGAATGATGGAGGCCACTGAGTTCTTGGGGACCTTCAACGCTGCAGAAATGTTTTGGTACCCTTCCCCAGATCTGTGCCTCGACACAATCCCGTCTCTGAGCTCTACGGACAATTCCTTCGAACTCATGAACCTTGGGTTCATGCCGTAGGGGAGATCTTCATGGGCTATACTCGGCCTTGTCTCAAGGTAGTAAGTTGGTGGTTGAAGATATAACTCTAGTGGTGTGGGGGCTTTGGCAAAGTATTTAGACCCCTTGACTTTTTCCACATTTTTTAACGTTGCAGCCTTATTCTAAAATGTATTCAATTGTTTTTTTCACATCAATCTACTACACACAATAACCAATAATGACAAAGCAAAAACAGATGTTGAAATTTTTGCAAATGTATTAAAAATAAAAAACGGATTTCACATTTCAGACCCATTAGTACTTTGTTGAAGCACCTTTGGCAGCAATTACAGCCTTGAGTGTTCTTGGGTATGACACTTCCTTGGCACACCTGTATTTGGGGAGTTTTTCACATTCTTCTCTGCAGATCTTCTCAAGCTGTGTCAGCTTGGATAGGGAGCATCCCTGCACAGCAATTTTCAGGTCTCTCCAGAGATGTTCAATCGGTTTCAAGTCCAGGCTCTGGCTGGACCACTCAAGGACATTCAGAGATTTTTCCCAGAGCCACTTCTGTGTTGTCTTGGCTGTGTGCTTAGAGTCGTTATCCTGTTGGAAGGTAAACATTTGCCCCAGTCTGAGGTCCTGAGAGCTCTGGAGCAGGTTTTCATCAAGGATCTTTCTGTACTTCGCTCTGTTCATATTTCCCTTAATCTTTACTAGTCTCCCAGTCCCTGAAAAACATCCCCACAGCATGATGCTGCCACCACCATGCTTCACCTTAGGGATAGTGCCAGGTTCCCTCCAATTGTGGCGCTTGCCATTCAGCCCAAAGAGTTCAATCTTGGTTTCATCAGAACAGGGAATCTTGTCAGACTGACCATCGGGTTCTTGGTCACCTCCTGACCAAGGCCCTTCTCCCCCGATTGCTCAGTTTGGATGGGCGACCAGCTCTAGGAAGAGTCTTGTTGGTTCCAAACTTCTTCCATTTAAGAATGATGGAGGCCACTGTGTTCTTGGGGACCTTCAATGCTGCAGACATTTTTTTTTACCCTTCCCCAGATTTGGGCCTTGACACAATCCTGTCTCGGCGCGCAACAGTGTAACGGCAGCCTTCCTCCTCTTCAAGAGAAGAGAAGGTGTAGCAGGGATCGGACCAACACGCAGCGTAGCCAGTGCTCAACATGTTTAATACGACAAATAAACGTGAACACTTACAAAACAAAATAACAAATGTGGCAAACCGATACAGTCCTTTCTGGTGCAGACAAAACACAAAGACAGGAAACAACCACCCACAAATCCCCAACACAAAACAAGCCACCTATATATGATTCTCAATCAGGGACAACGATTGACAGCTGCCTCTGATTGAGAACCATATTAGGCCGAACACAGAAACAGACAAACTAGACACACAACATAGAATGCCCACCCAGCTCACGTCCTGACCAACACTAAAACAAGCAAAACACATAAGAACTATGGTCAGGCCGTGACAAACAGACAATTCCTTTAACCTCATGGCTTCATTTCTGCTCTAACATGCACTGTCAACTGTGTGACCTTATATAGACTGGTACGTGCCTTTCCAAATCATCTCCAATCAATTAAATTTACCACAGGTGGACTCCAATCAAGTTGTATAAACATCTCAAGGATGATCAATGGAAACAGGATGCACCTGAGCTCAATTTCGAGTCTCCTAGCAAAGGGTCTGAATACTAATGTAAATATGTTGTATATACACACGCACACATTTGCGTTTTGTCATTATGGGGTATTGTGTGTAAATTTATGAGTAATTTGTTTAATCCATTTTAGAATAAGGCTGTAATGTAACAAAATGTGGAAAAAGTCAAGGGGTCTGAATACTTTCCGAATGCACTGTATACAGAGTACAGGACTGGTATCACCAGACCCGTGGGCTGATGGGCAGAGAGGTGTCTGTCCGTCTGCCTCCGGAGTGAATCTTTGGATGGGTGCTCAGAAGATTAAAAACCCCTCTTATCACCACACCAACTCACGATCTCTGATGTATTCGGAGATAGAGACAGATAAGTGAGCCGTTTCAAATAGGCTACAGTTGTGCTGATGGAAGAATAACGTCGAGTAACTTGCCCTATATGATTTGAAATGGGTTTTTAAAAAAGGCATTCAAACTCTCACGGGAAATTGGGATCAGTGGTGTTTACCATGCCTGGGGATCTTGGAAAAGTGAAACGAACAGTTTTGAAGATCATTTAATTATTTTTTGGGCAATCACTTTAAGAACGTAGCTTGAAATCGGGTATGAGTGTGTACAGATTCTTCATTGTGTCAGAGTGGTAGCCCCCTCCATGCCTAATAAGGAGTGTGAGTATGTGAGTGTGAGTGTGATAATGTGAGAGAGCATGTGTGTGTGTGCGCGTGCGCCTGTGAGAGTGTGACAGAACGATTGTCACGGATAGAGCGAGTCCGTTATTTTACTGTCACACTCCGGTCCCCTGGGGCTTCTTGGTGGGATGGTGCACAGCACGGTAGCGAAGCAAAGCGGGAAGAAGTTATTCGGACGCCTGCTTTCTCCCTCGGACGGTCGGTGTGTTTGGTTGCTTGGGCAGTACTCTATTAATGTACTGTAGGACAAACACACAGCTCTGTCTCTCTCTGTCACTGACTGTCCTTAGAGTATCAGGACCCTCTGCGCGTGTCTTTTGAGACCACACTGTCAGAAGATCAAGAACACTCACACCTGCCCCTTCTTGAAGCCTGCTTTGTGTAACTAACGGAGACGGGAACGGACCTTTTCCCACACGGTCGCATGCCCACCCGGTGGCACACATCAGGCTGATGATGATAGGACCAGAGAGATTTGGGCTCGTGGAGTTACCGCTGCGCCCAGTGAACGTCGACGGTTCACCTCTCCTGGAGTTGGCGGGAGAGGAGCCGTGCGCAACGGGTGACCACCACGAGATTGAGAGCCTAGTGACAGCGTCGGTTGAGGTGCCTGTGACTGTTGAAAGCAGTACGTGGGGGTAAGAGACATTAACAAGCTGACGATACTGACGGGTGGTGTGTGAAGGTAGACGACTGTACCAGTCCTGTCACTGCTTTGTGGTCTCAGAGCATTTTGTATTATACTGTAAATAAATCAGAGAAACACCATTTAGTATGATACAGTATGTTACCTTTCATATGGTATGTATTAACCCTCCTGTTGTGTTCCGGTCGAATTGGACCGATTTACAAGTTTTCTCTCTGAAAAATGTAGTTAAATTAATCTGATTGTCATAAGGTTCCATGACTTTGTCCACACAGGGCATCTGAACACACAAAATACATTGATGATTTTCATTACATTTTGGGTGTTTTATTTAACTTTTGTACACCTGTTGTGATCCCGGTGACCGGTCATTAGAAATGAATGGGTGAGACTAGAATTAGTGTATAAAATTGAGTTCAGGCACATGCCCATTCATCAGATGGACACACTTCCTCTCCCCGACCCCCACATGCATGTACGTTTGAGCACACACGCACACACACACACACACACACACACACACATCTCACTCCCCTTCCTCTTCAAAGGAGGAGACACTCTAGACCCAAACTGTTACAGACCTATATCCATCCTGCCCTGCCTTTCTAAAGACTCCGAAAGCCAAGTGAACAAACAGATCACCGACCATTTTGAATCCCACCGTACCTTCTCTGCTATGCAATCCGGTTTCCGAGCTGGTCACGGGTGCACCTCGGCCACGCTCAAGGTCCTAAACGATATCATAACCGCCATCGATAAAAGACAGTACTGTGCAGCCGTCTTCATCGACCTGGCGAAGGCTTTCGACTCTGTCAATCCCCATATTCTTATCGGCAGACTCAACAGCCTTGGTTTCTCAAATGACTGCCTCGCCTGGTTCACTAACTACTTCTCAGATAGAGTTCAGTGTGTCAAATCGGAGGGCCTGTTGTCCGGACCTCTGGCAGTCTCTATGGGGGTGCCACGGGGTTCAATTTTCAGGCCGACTGTTTTCTCTGTATATATCAATGATGTCGCTCTTGCTGTTGGTGATTCTTTGATCCACCTCTACGCAGACAACACCATTCTGTATACATCTGTCCTTTCTTTGGACACTGTTAACAAACATCTAGAACTAGCTTCAACGCCATACAACACTCCTTCCGTGGTCTCCAACTGCTCTTAAATACAAGTAAAACTAAATGCATGCTCTTCAACCGATCGCTGCCTGCACCTGCCCGCCTGTCCAACATCACTACTCTGGACGGCTCTGACTTAGAATATGTGGACAACTACAAATACCTAGGTGTCTGGTTAGACTGTAAACTCTCCCTCCAGACTCACATCAAACATCTCCAATCCAAAGTCAAATCTAGAATTGGCTTCCTATTCCGCAACAAAGCATCCTTTACTCATGCTGCCAAACATACCCTTGTAAAACTGACCATCCTACCAATCCTCGACTTCGGTGATGTCATTTACAAAATAGCCTCCAAAACCCTACTCAATAAATTGGATGCAGTCTATCACAGTGCCATCCGTTTTGTCACCAAAGCCCCATATACTACCCACCACTGCGACCTGTACACTCTCGTTGGCTGGCCCTCGCTTCATACTCGTCGCCAAACCCACTGGTTCCAGGTCATCTACAAGACCCTGCTAGGTAAAGTCCCCCCTTATCTCAGCTCGCTGGTCACCATAGCAGCACCTACCTGTAGCACGCGCTCCAGCAGGTATATCTCTCTAGTCACCCCCAAAACCAATTCTTCCTTTGGACGCCTCTCCTTCCAGTTCTCTGCTGCCAATGACTGGAACGAACTACAAAAATCTCTGAAACTGGAAACACTTATCTCCCTCACTAGCTTTAAGCACCAGCTGTCAGAGCAGCTCATAGATTACTGCACCTGTACATAGCCCATCTATAATTTAGCCCAAACAACTACCTCTTTACCTACTGTATTTATTTATTTATTTATTTTGCTCCTTTGCACCCCATTATTTCTGTCTCTACTTTGCGCTTTCTTCCACTGCAAACCAACCATTCCAGTGTTTTTTAGTTTTTATTTTACTTGCTGTGTTGTATTCACTTCGCCTCCATGGCCTTTTTATATTTTTATTTATTTATACATATATTTGTTTGCCTTCACCTCCCTTATCTCACCTCACTTGCTCACATTGTATATAGACTTATTTTTTTCACTGTATTATTGACTATATGTTTGTTTTACTCCATGTGTAACTATGTGTTGTTGTATGTGTCGAACTGCTTTGCTTTATCTTGGCCAGGTCGCAATTGTAAATGAGAACGTGTTCTCAATTTGCCTACCTGGTTAAATAAAGGTTAAATAAAAAATAAAATAAAAAATTTGTTTTTGTTTTTGCTCTTTTGCACACCAGTATGTCTACTTGCACATCCTCATCTGCACATATATCACTCCAGTGTAAATTGCTAAATTGTCATTATTTCGCCACTACGGCCTATTTGTTGCCTTACCGCCTTAATTCAGTTGCACACACTGTATACTGATTTTTCCATTGTGTTATTGACTGTACAGTTGATTATCCCATGTGTAACTCTGTGTCGTTGTTTTTGTCGCACTGCTTTATCTTGGCCAGATTGCAGGTGTAAATGAGAACATGTTTTCAACTGGCCTACCTGGTTAAATAAAGGTGCAATAAAAAAAATATTTTAAAAATGGCTTCCATGGCAACCCCCACGTGAACCTTTCCCCAATAGAATCTTTCCCCGACGGGAACCACACCTGTTGGTATTCTCACAAACAATCACAACATTGTTTCAATAATATATAGAACTTCTCGCAGCTCTGGTATATAAAGCTTTTTTTTTAGGCCTTGCTCACAATTCATTTTGTGGCAGCACAATGACCAAATGATATACTGTGTGTGAGGCTCTTGATCATATCTTTGATCATGACACTGGTGAGGAGGAGTGAGGGCAGGAAACTGACAGTGAAGTAGTCTGTGATAAATAGGACAATATGTTTAATCTGGGTATTTGTTATAGTCAAAATAATCCATAGATTATAGTTTTTTTACTCAAAAACGAGTTGTATGAGCTAAGGTCAATGAGACCTACAGGCCACAAATAGCAAATAGAAGTTCAAAACGTGTAATGTTGTAACGCTTGTCTTCTGGAGGAGAAGGAGATGACCAAGGTGCAGCGTGGTAAGTACTCATAATTACTTTTAATGAAGACGAATACTATAACGAAACAACAAAAACGAAAAACAAACAGTTCTGCAAGGTGACATACACTAAAAAGAAAACAACCAACCACAAACACAGGTGGGAACAGGCTACCTAAGTATGATTCTCAATCAGAGACAACGATAGACAGCTGCCTCTGATTGAGAACCATACCAGGCCAAACACACAGAAATACAACACAAGGACAACATAGAACACCAGACATAGAATGCCCACCCAAACTCACGCCCTGATCAACCAAAATAGAGACATAAAAAGGATCTCTACGGTCAGGGCGTGACAGTACCCCCCCCCCCCCAAAGCTGCGGACTCTGGCCGCAAAACCTGAACCTATAGGGGAGGGTCTGGGTGGGTATTTCACTGCGGTGGCGGCTCTGGTGCGGGACGTGGACCCTGCTCCACCTTAGTCCTGGCCCACTTAGGTGGCGCCTCTGGAGCGGGGACCCTTACCGCCGACCCCGAACTGGGGACCCTCGCAGCGGGCCCCGGACAGGAGGGAGACTCTGGCTGCTCCGGACAGGAGGGTGACTCTGGCTGCTCCGGACAGGAGGGAGACTCTGGCTGCTCCGGACAGGAGGGCGTCGCTGGAGGGCGACGCTGGAGGCTCCGGACTGGAGGGCGTCGCTGGAGGCTCCGGACTGGAGGTTGTCGCTGGAGGCTCCGGACTAGAGGGCGTCGCTGGAGGCTCCGGACTAGAGGGCGTCGCTGGAGGCCCCGGACTAGAGGGCTCTCGCTGGAGGCGCCGGACTAGAGCGAGACGCTGGAGGCTCCGGACTAGAGGGCGACACTAGAGGCTCCGGACTAGAGGGCGACGCTGGAGGCTCCGGACTAGAGGGAAACGCTGGAGGCTCCGTACTAGAGGGAGACGCTGGAGGCTCCGTACTAGAGGGAGACGTTGGAGGCTCCGTACTAGAGGGAGACGCTGGAGGCTCCGTACTAGAGGGAGACGCTGGAGGCTCCGTACTAGAGGGCGACTCTGGAGGCTCCGGAGTAGAGGGAGACGCTGGAGGCTCCGGACTAGAAGGCGTTGCTGGAGGCTCCGGACTGACGTCCTTTGTTGGAGGCCTCGTGCCATAACTCCTCACTGGAGGTTTCGTGCCATGGATCCTCACTGGAGGCTTCGTGCCATGGATCATCACTGGAGGCTTCGTGCCATGGATCATCACTGGAGGCTTCGTGCCATGGATCATCACTGGAGGCTTCGTGCCATGGATTATCACTGGAGGCTTCTTGCCATGGATCATCACTGGAGGCTTCTTGCCATGGATCATCACTGGAGGCTTCTTGCCATGGATCATCACTGGAGGCTTCTTGACATGGATCATCACTGGAGGCTTCGTGCCATGGATCATCACTGGAGGCTTCGTGCCATGGATCATCACTGGAGGCTTCTTGTCATGGATCATCACTGGAGGCTTCTTGCCATGGATCATCACTGGAGGCTTCGTGCCATTGATCATCACTGGAGGCTTCGTGCCATGGATTATCACTGGAGGCTTCTTGCCATGGATTATCACTGGAGGCTTCTTGCCATAGATTATCACAGGTAGCTTCGCTCTGGGAGAAGACACAGGACTCACCAGGCTGGGGAGACATGCAGGAGGGTTAGAGTTTAGCACAGGCACATGACTCACCAGGCTGGGGAGACATGCAGGAGGCCTTGCCCTTAGCCAAGGCACCGGATACACTGGGCCGTGGAGGCTCACTGGAGGTCTCGAGCAAAGAGCCTGCACAACCCGTCCTGACTGTATGGTGACTTTGGCCCTGCACGTGCGGGACGCAGGCACAGGACGCACTGGGCTATGCAGACGCACTGGAGACACAGTGTGCAGAGCTGGCGCAGGATAACCCGGGCCGAGGAGACGCACTAGAGGCCTGGAGAGCAGGGCTGGCACACTCCTTCCTGGCTCGATGCCCACTCTCGCCCGGCAGATGCGAGGAGCTGCGATGTAACGTACCGGGCTATGAACACGAACTGGAGACACCGTGCGCTCCACCGCATAGCACGGTGCCTGACCAGTACGACTCTCACCACGGTAAGCACGGGGAGTTGGCTCAGGTCTCCTACCTGAGTCCGCAAATCTCCCCGTGTGTCCCCCCCCAAAAAAAATCTGGGGCTGCCTCTCGGGTTTCCTTGCCAACCGTGTTCCCTTATACCACCGGTTCCTTTCTCCTGCTGTCTCCGCTCTCCTGGCTGCCTCCACCTGTTCCCATGGAAGGCGATCCCTTCCAGCCAGGATCTCCTCCCATGTGTAAGATCACTTGCCATCCAGAATGTCCTCCCATGTCCATTCCTCCTTTTTACCACGCTGCTTGGTCCGTTGTTGGTGGGTGGTTCTGTAACGCTTGTCGTCTGGAGGAGGAGTAGAAGACCAAGGTGCAGCGTGGTAAGTACTCATAATTACTTTTAATGAAGATGAATACTATAACAAAACAACAAAAACGATAAACGAACAGCTCTGCAAGGTGACATACACTAAACAGAAAACAACCACCCACAAACACAGGTGGGAACAGGCTACCTAAGTATGATTCTCAATCAGAGACAACGATAGACAGCTGCCTCTGAGAACCATACCAGGCCAAACACACAGAAATACAACACAAGGACAACATAGAACACCAGACATAGAATGCCCACCCAAACTCACGCCCTGACCAACCAAAATAGAGACATAAAAAGGATCTCTACGGTCAGGGCGTGACAAATGTTCACAAGAACATAAGTTGATAAAAAGATCTAACACAACATTAGGTGATAATATATGGATTGTTATGGATTTATAATCAGCTATAATGGGGCGGTCATTTTGGACTGGGAACACAGAATTAATTAACATGAAACAAACACAACAGGAGGGTTAATTTGTGGATATCCATCATCCATTTTATAGTATATTTAGCAAATTGGAATTCATACAGCATTTTAGGAATTTTCTAAATGTACAATATGTTAGGAATTTTCAAAACGTATATGTTATGAATTACAATTTGTTGTGGCTAATGTTAGGTAGCTAATCCTAATGTTAGCTACAGTGAGCTCCAAAAGTATTGGGACAGTGACACATGACACATGATTACGGAATATTCTGAATTAATTGTGAATAATGATGAGTGAGAAAGTTAGAGGCACAAATATCATAGCCCCAAAAAATGCTACCCTCCCCTGTTATTGTAATGGTAAGAGGTTAGCATGTCTTGGGGGTATGATATTTGTGTGTCTGTTTCTTACTCATCATTAGTCATGATTCATTCAGGATTATCCGTAATCATGGTAGCATCCACATTAATGTAGAAGTGTTTGAAAACATATTCTATTCTTATTTACAACAAAAGTGATTCCAAAATGACACTACATTATTTACCATTAATTTATATTGGGCACAAAATATCTGAAACAAATAAAAAAAACAGCAAGTGCATCCAACAAATTTGTAGAGTCACAAGCTTGATGTAGTCATTGCATCTTCTGCGTCTTTACCTTACTGTAGCTGACAGTCACTTGCTGTATGACTCAGGTCTAGATGGTTGCTGGCTGTATTCACCACTGTTGTGTCTGAGGAGAACACAAATGTTGTGTCTAAAGCCCAGAGAGCTATATGGCTCTGGTTGAGCCTAACAGAGTCCATGTCCACAGGCTGATTTGTGTTGGGTCATAATAACATAGCCTACAGTAGGCTACAGTACATGGCATTTTGTAACTTTGCTGAAAAAACGGGTAAAGGAAATATAAGGTTATTTGTCAGCCCATATGTAGCCCTCTCTGTCCAGGTGTCCTGTTCAGGTAGAAGGATCAGGGAAATATTGCAATACTGTTGTCACGACTTCCGCCGAAGTCGGTTCCTCTCCTTGTTCGGGCGGTGTTCGGCGGTCGACGTCACCGGTCTTCTAGCCATCGCCGATCCATTTTTCATTTTCCATTTGTTTTGTCTTGTTTTCCCACACACCTGGTTTACATGCCCTCATTACGTGTTGTGTATTTAACCCTCTGTTCCCCCCATGTCTGTGTGTGGAATTGTTTGTTGTAAGTGCTTGTGCACATGTTTGACTGGTGCGCAACGGGTTTTTGTGCCCATATTTTGTAATTCTTATGCAGTTGGTTTTACTACTAAACTGCTCCGGCTATTACCTAGTTCTGCTCTCCTGCGTCTGACTTCCCTGCCACTAGTTACGCACCCCTTACAACTGTATATTTGTAAGTATTTTTCCAGTTATAAAATGAGCAGTGAGACAGACAGCGGGAACACCAGTGGGGTTGGGATTTGATCCCAGGCAGGTAGGGGACTGCATGTGCCGAGGGTGGCCAACGTCAGGCACAGGAAAATACTTGGGTATGATCACATTTAGAGGAAATGTTTGGATGTGGATTATAGTCAAATTATGTTAGATGTCCAGCAAGAGACTTGACCAACCTGCAGGTTGCGTGTCTGGTTATATGACAGTGTGTAGGTGTACCATTCGAAGCTATTTGTGTGTATGTGATAGATATTATGCTGACCCTGACCTCTCCCCCACCACTAATGCACCTTTGTCCACGGGGAACGACTGAGGTGTGAGCAACACATCTCTCTCTCTCCCTCTATCCTTTTTTCTCTATTTCCCCTCACTTCCCTCTGCTCCTCCCCCTCTTCGCTCTCTTCTATCTGTGTGGCTGCTCTGCCCCCCTCTCTTCTCTCTTATCCACTCTTTCAGTCACTTTAACTATACCGACATGTACATATTACCTCAATTAGCCCGACTAACCGGTGCCCCCGCACATTGACTCTGTACCGGTACCACCTGTATATAGCCTCGCTACTGTTATTTTCACTGTAATTTTACTGTTTTTTAAAATGTATTTCTGTACTTATCTATTGTTTACCTAATATCAATTTTTTTACTTCAAAATTGCACTGTTGAACCTCTCTCTCTCGCTCTCACACATATATACACACACACACACACACACACACACACACACACACACACACACACACACACACACACACACACACACACACACACACACACACACACACACACACACACACACACACACACACACACACACACACACATTATCTGCCCCATATTTGTATTGCTCTAAGCAGAGATGAGAGTCAGAGAGAAAGAGGGACATTATGTATACTGTATAAAAGAGAGACAGAGAGAGAGAGAGGGAGAGAGAAAGAGACAGATAAAGAGAGACAGAGAAAGAAAGACAGAGAAAGAGAGACAGAGAAAGAGAGACAGAGAAAGAGAGACGGATACAGAGAACGTTGATTGTGGGGGTTGTAGTTCTGTGTCTAGGGTTGTAGTCACGGTGTCTGTCTGTATGGCTCCTTAGCGGAATGTGGGACATCTAGGGCAGGTCCAACCTGCAGCCCTCACATATTCAAATGAACATTTTTACACCTGTATAAAAGCCCATTACATGTTAATTTAGATCTACAAGGACATTTTATTGATCTGCCAGTATTTTCATTCAGATATTCCAGTTAACTCTTTGATGTGTCCTTTCATTTGCCTACCAATTATATTGGATTATTCACCATGGCAACCACTTATTTCTCCGTTCGGGTTGGCTCTCGTGGAGATCAGACTGTTTTCAATTGAAGGGATATTTGTGCGTTTATGACCAAATGAAAGTCAGAACAAAAACGTATTTAACTTTTATGATATTCCTGTTGCTATTGTTATATGTAAATACAATACATTTGTATGTAGAGGGGTAACTTTCTTCACCAGTTCTCTTATCATTTTGTAAAATTATGTGATTAGCCTACCTGTTGGTGTAACTGTAATGTTAATTCTCTTGAGAGGAATTATGGTGTGTTATTTTTCTCTTATTGTCAATTGTGTATGGAGATTACTAACATTACTGTTCAATGTGATATTCTCTATTGGATTTACATTATAGTAATTTTCTATTTATTTTACCCTGCTTCCCTCTGTACACAGACTACATATACACTCTGTTTCATCATTAAACTCCTAGACTGGGCTTCTGTCTCTTTGACCAGAGTGCAGTCCGGTATCTGTTTACTCCCAGCGGCCTGTCCTCACATTAGAGAGTACCAGACTCTGTCCTCTATTTAGGTCATTAGAGCATAAATGTACCTGTCGCACTTCTCTTACCCTCTACGCTGCATCTAGCACTCATCTCCTCTTCTGTCCTTTCATCCTTTGCTTTTCGTACATATTACACAGAGGAGTCTAAAATGTTTATGTCCATTACATGGAAAGGGAGAATATATTTTGATTTGTTTCAGACATGATTCCGTATGTGTTATTTCATAGTTGATGTCTTCACTATTCTACAATGTAGAAAATTGTATAAATTAAACCCCTGGAATGAGTAGGTGTGTTCAAACTTTTGACTGGTACTGTAAATATAGTAGATCGAGCCTGTAGAAGCTGATGGGATCCTCTTATTAATAGAAGCCATCAGGCTGTTCTCACGCAATTGCATAGGTTGTAGAAATGTTGCGCATTGGGTGTGTAAACTCTGACCCAGCAGTAGACAGCCATATATCTCTCTCTGTGCAACAGGCCTGTCTACAGAAAGCTGTAGGGATCATTTCCCTCAACTCTCATTTGCTTTGTCTGGGCTGTAGCCTACATATATATCTCTTTGGCCTGTAGATGCAGTATAACTGGACAATTCCAAGGTAACAGAGTGACAGTAAATGTCAAACAAAAACCAATGATTGCAACGTTAAACAAACCATACAACTCTCTCTTTGCATCTGCACTGTTCTTCAAGTAAATGTGTTTTTGTACATTTTTCATGTGACATTTTTAAAAGTAGTCCTTGTCCATAAAGTTGTGTGGTTTTGTTTAACGTTGCAATCCATTGTTTTAGTTCGACATACATTTTAAAGTTTGGAAAAAAAACTTAGTCTCAGCATCATCATTCAACTCTCATAGCGCCACTCATAGAAACACTGTCTTTTATCTCTTACAGCGCCTTCTCTACCTCTTAGAGCTCTTTGTTGACTCTGGTGCTCTGTCTCGCTCTCTACACTGTAGATATTGTTCTTTCTCCAGTCAGGGAGGAGAAGGGAGGGGGAATTGGTAATGACAAGGTTTGAGGAGGTGATGGGGAGTGAGGTCGAAAGCAAAGAGGGACAGGACTTTAGTCAGGTTTTTATCTCTCTGGGCCAGGTGCCGGGTAGACGTTGGAACGAGCGGGAGATGAGTGGAGGTAAGGAGAAAACAATTTAATATTTGTCCTATTTCACACATGTACAAGTGTGTATGAACACACGTGTGAATTGGAAATGTGTTTATTTGCATATCCGACTCTCCCTGAAACACCATCAGAGAGTGAGGTCACAGCCAAGGTCTGCCTTCATCAACAGCAACCCTGGAGCAATTAGGGTTAAGTTCCTTGCTCAAGGGCACATGAACAGATTTTTCACCTTGTCAATTGGGGGATTCGTACTAACGAACTTTCAGTTACTGGCCCAACTCTCTAACTGCTAGGCTACCTGTCGCCCTTAAGGGAGAGGGAGGGAGAAGGGGAGGAGTAGAGGGAAAGAGAGGTAGAGAAAGATGGATGGGTTCACTCTCTTTCACACACCTATATGGGTACACAGACCCTCAGCATTCAAACTGTATGCGTGTGTTCTGCAGAGAGAAGACGCCGTTCCACCACGTCAGGTCTACACTGCTCTACACTGGAAGTCTCCTGAGCCGGACTCTGTCTGAGGGGAGCGACGCCTTCCAAATCACCAGTATATCCACTGAGGAGCTAGGAGGTCAGTGTGTGTGTGTGTGTGTGTGTGTGTGTGTGTGTGTGTGTGTGTGTGTGTGTGTGTGTGTGTGTGTGTGTGTGTGTGTGTGTGTGTGTGTGTGTGTGTGTGTGTGTGTGTGTGTGTGTGTGTGTGTGTGTGTGTGTGTGTGTGTGTGTGTGTGTGTGTGTAAGCGTGCGCACGTGTGCAACAGTATTGGTATAAAGCTTAGGTATAAAGTGGTCTGTCCTCCAAATGTCTAAATTCTTCGCCACGATGTAAACAACTATTTATCGGTTCAATAAAGAAGAAACACCGACTTGCAAAGCTACACTGGCTCAATAAGAACGTGTTTGATTGGCTGTAGCAGAAGGATACTGTCACGTTGCATAAGCATGGGAGACAGGCGCAGGATACGTAATAGTTTTTTAAAATTCTCTATCCAAAACAAGAGTGAGGTGTAAACCTCTAAAATAATTAATGGAACGAGACCCATAATAACAAGTGCACAAAAATACACAAAAACCGAGCACAGGTACTCACAAGACCAATGGACATAGGACAATGATCGACAAGGTCAATGGGGAACAGAGGGCACATATATACACATACTAATGAGAACCAGGTGTACGTAATGAGACGAGACAGTCCGGGGTTGGTGGTGATGATCCAGTTCAGTGAAATCTAGAAGGCCGGTGACGTAGACCTCTGGAGCTGGTGAACGAAATGAGCAGCAGTACCGGGGGGATCCGTGACAGATACAACCTTTTCCTGCACTGAGCAATCGGATTGGTCGAAGCATGTCCTGTGGACGGTCAAGGGCTAAGTGTTTAGAAACTAATTCGTGTAATTCTGACCTCTTAGTGTTGGGTTATCACTACGTCCTCTCAATCACACATGGGAACCTTTGATGTGGAGAACAAAGAGATCCCATTGCGTGTTGGAGATTAATGGATGTTGATAATCCACCCATCAAGGGATACAGAAGGCTATTTTTCCATCGCCTGCCTGTGAAGGGTAGTACAGTGGTTCCCAAACTAGGGGTTGCGTCCCCATGTGGGTCCAGCTGATTTGAAAATGGGGTCGCGGGACAATTTACAAAATCCAGAGAAAAAATATATATATTATAATATCGTCTTTGTATGTCAAAATCATTGTAATATACTTAACCTTAAAAATCTAAATGAAAATTATTCAAATCTAAAAGATACAATTCAAACAGAGAGTGCCTTTAGATCATGAGAAAAGACCACACATGACCTTTGCACTTGAATCATTCCCACATTGAATGGCTAGGCCTGCTACGCTATGAAACACTATTGCACAGACTTTGATATTACCAGCTGCAATTGATATGGTGAAAACAGTGTGTCACCACACAGGCTGAGGCACATAAACTCACATCAATAGGCCTACCTTTGTTAGATAATGTTAAACAAATCATTTATGCTATTGCTAGCAAAAAAGAGGAAACTCTGACTGAACAACTGGAAAAACTCCCCAGTTTATGCTCTCCAAATGGACGTGAACTGTAAGGGGCAAAATGTCCACGCATTGACTTTTGTTCGTTATACATGTCGGGGGGTACTATTCACGGGGACATATTGTTCTGTCTCACGATTCCCAAGATTGAAATGGCACAGGAGATGTTCAGTGTGCTGTGTGGCTATATTGACAAAAAACTGATTCCATGGGAACGAATGGTGGGCTTTTGCAAAGATGGGGCTCCATCTATGGCGGGATGGTGGGCAGGCCTCTGCAATATAGTTATGAATGTGTCTCCCTCTGCTATATGGACGCATTGTATGATACACTGATAGCAACTGGTGGCAAAAGAGCTGAGCTCAGAACTCAGAGACACACTGCAGCAGGTAACTTTGATTATAAAATATATCAAACCACACACTGTGCGCACGCCTGTTCGCAAAACCATGTGGAGATTTGGGATCAGAGCATGAAAATGTTCTATTTCACACCGAGGCTTGATGGTTATCAAGGGGGAGTGTTGGAAAGAATTTTCGCATGTTTGGGGTCGCGAGAACTTTCAGATATCAAAATGGTGTTGTGGGCCAAAAACGTTTGTGAACCCCTGCCTTATCACTTCAAGGCTAGATTCAATATGTAGCGCTGAAGAGCTGCATTGTAGCGTGGTTGAAATTTAAAGGTCATTTTTGATTGAGCCGATAAATGCAGCATTTACCGTGAATACAGTCTCCGGGAACATTGTCTTTAAAGCTGAAATATCGATCTTTTTGGGATGACCCAACCAAATTCACATAGAAATGTGAGTTATAGATCTGTCATTCTCATTGAAAGCAAGTATAAGAAGCGGTAGGTGTTTACTATTTCTTTTCTTCCCGTTCTTAAGTTTCGTTTTTGCATCTTTTAATTTCACTTTGTCCACTAGCTTCAAACTGCTGAAAATACAATATTTTTGGTTATTGAAAAGATATTTCACAGCGGATTAGATGGTACATTGATTCTCTACACTATACAGTACATTGCTTGTTTTGTCACAAACTGAAATTAGGCAAACTATTAGAATTATAGCAACCAGGAAATGGCAGAGAAATTTCTGCATATTGCAACTTTAAATGTCAATCGTGCTACAACGCAGCTACGGATTGAATCGAGCCCTTACTGTTGAAAGTATCAGTTATATTACAGTGGTTGTACTTTAGTCTGGATTTGTTGTTTCTCAGTGAGGGATGATGGCTGTCCAGATTGAAGGGTGTATCACAGCGTGAGCCACACAAAACTCGCACACACTCATGCACTTGCGTGCATACATGTACAGGGCATTCAGAAAGTATTCAGCTCCTTTGACTTTTTCCAAATGTTGTTATATTACAGCTTTATTCTAAAATGGATGAAATAAATAAAAATCCTCAATCTATAAACACTACTCCATAATGACAAAGCGAAAACAGGTTTAGAAATGTATTAGAAGAAGTATAGAAGTATTCAGACCCTTTGCTATGAGACTCGAAATTGAGCTCAGTTGCATCCTGTTTCCATTGATCATCCTTGAGATTTTTCTATAACTTGATTGGAGTCCACCTGTGGTAAATTCAATTGATTGGACATGATTTGGAAAGGCACACACCTGTCTATATAAGGCCCCACAGTTGACAGTGCATTTCAGAGCAAAAACCAAGATGTGAGGTAAAAGGAATTGTCCGTAGAGCTCCGAGACAGGAGGCACAGATCTGGGGAAGGGTAACAAAAAAATGTCTGCAGCATTGAAGGTCCCCGAGAACACAGTGGCATCTATCATTCTTAAATGCAAGCAGTTTGGAACCACCAAGACTCTTCCTAGAGCAATCTATGGAGAAGAGACTTGGTCAGGGAGGTGACCAAGAACCCGAGCTCCAGAGTTCCTCTGTGGAGATGGGATAACCTTCCAGAAGGACAACCATCTCTGCAGCACTCCACCAATTAGGCCTTTATAGTAGAAGCCATTCCTCAGTAAAAGGCACATGACAGCCCACTTGGAGTTTGCGAAAAGGCACGTAAAGGACTCTCAAATCATGAGAAACTCTGATCTGATGAAACCAAGATTGAGTTTTTTTACCAAGCTGGACCTGCGGAGTGCCTACCATTTGATCCGCATCGGGAGGGGGATGAATGGAATACGGCCTTCAGCCCGGTATCTGGGCACTATGAGTACTTGGTGATGCCTTATAGTTTAGCCAATACTACGTCGGTGTTCCAGGCATTTGTGAATGAGGTTTTTCGGGACATGCTTAGGCACCAGGTGGTCGTGTATATTGATGACATCCTGATCTACTCGGCCACCTTGGAGGATCATATTGCCCATGTCCGGGAAGTCCTGGGGCGCCTACTGGAGACCCATCTGTACGAGAAAGCAGAGAAGTGCCAGTTCCATCAGGTCGTCGGTCCTTGGGATATTAGATCAGCCCACAGTGAGTGGTTATGGAAGAAAGGAAGGTAGATGCGGTCAGGTCATGGCCAGTCCCACCACCACCATAAAGGGACTACAACGGTTTTTGGGGTTTGCCAACTTTTACAGACGCTTCATCGGGAACTTCAGCTCCTTCGTCTCTCCTCTCACCTCTCTCTTCAAAGGTGGTCCCCGTCAGTTGGCATGGAATCCTGCAGCTGATGAGGCCTTCCGCCTGCTGAAGAGGCATTTCACCTCCGCCCCGTTGTTGAAACACCGAGACCCTACGCTGCCCTTTGTGGTGGAGGTGGACACCTCAGAAGTGGGCGTGGGGGCCATCCTGTCACAATGTCAAGGTAGTCCACAAAAACTGTATCCATTTGCATACTACGCTAAAAAACTGTCCCCTGCAGAGAGGAACTATGACGGTGATCGGGATCTCCTGGCGGTGAAGTTGGCATTAGAGTGGAGACACTGGTTGGAGGGCGCCACGGACCCGTTTCTCATCCTCACCGACCATCGGAACTTGGAGGTGGCTGAACCTGCGCCAAGCAAGGGGACCCCCTTTCTTTACTAGATTCAACTTCATCTTGTCATACCGCCCAAGTTCATGAACATCAAAACCGATGCCCTGTCCGAACTCAATGATTCGGGAGAGGTTCCTGTCCTGAGTGGTCCCATTAGCTGCCCTCCCGAATCGTTGCCCCCGTGTTCTGGGACATAGACCTGGACATCTGACAGGCTCTGGAGAGGGAACCCGCACTGACTACCTGTTCTCCGGAGCGCACATTCGTTCCCATGGAGGTAAGGGATCAGCTTTTGGCCTGGGTGCACACATCCCTTGCCGCTGGACACCCAGCTATCACCTGCACCACTCAATCCATCTCCATTAAGTACTGGTGGCCCACCTTGACACAGGACGTCTCCAACGTCAACTCCTGCTCCGTATGTGCCCAAACCAAGTCTCCCCGGAACGCACCAGCAGGGAAACCCCTTCCCATCCCCATGTTTCAGCGGCCTTGGACCCATCTGTCTATAGATTTTATTTTAGTTTTCTTCTGATCTTCCCCTGTCTGATGCTTTCACCACTGTTATGGTTGTTGTGGACAGATTCTCCAAAGCCTGCTGTTTTATCCCTGTCTCTGGTCTCTATACCACTCGCGAGGTTGCTGAGGCACTGTTTCAGCAGGTCTTCCTGCACTATGGCCTTCCAGGGGATATCGTCTCCGACCGTGGTCCTCATTTCACGTGACTTGTATGGAGAGCCTTCATGGAGAAGCTGGGGCTCACGGTCAGCCTCACATTCAGGTACCGTCTTCAGTCCAACGGGCAGATGGAGAGGATCATCCACAGGAATCTCCGCAGCTCCTGGAGTCACTGTCAGGACCAGCAGAGGGAGTGGTCCCGATTTCTTCCCTGGGCGGAGTACGCCCAGAACTCACTTCCAGCCGGCCCTTGCTCCGTGGACCCCGAGCCAGACCGAAGCCCCTGCGGTGGATGAGTGGTTCTCGCATGCAGGAGAGGTTTTGGACGCTGCCCACGTGAGGCACCAACACGCGTCCAGTGCCAGAGGGAGCAGGTGGACCACCACCGCAGTGAGGCACCCATTTTCCATCCTGGTGATCTCATCTGGATCTCCACCAGGAACCTCCCGCTCCTCCTGCCCTGCCAGAAGCTGGGCCCCCGGTTTGTGGGGCCATTCAAAGTCCTCTGGAGGGTCAATGAGGTAACTTACCGACTACAGCTTTCCAATGACTACCGGATCTCACCCTCTTTTAACGTTTCCCTCCTCAGGCCGGTGGTTCCTGGTCCCCTGGCTGATGCTGTACCTCACGACACCCCTCCACCTCCCCTGGACATTGAGGGTAGTCCTGTCCATGCCGTCAGGTCCCTCCTGAACTCCAGACATCGTGGTAGTCGGCTCCAGTACCTGGTGGACTGGGAGGGGTACGGTCCAGAGGAGCGGTGTTGGGTTCCGGTGGACAACATTCTAGATCCTAACATCATCTGAGATTTATACCTTCGCCGTCTGGACTGGCCCGCTACTCGTTGTCCTGTGGCTGGAGCCGCGCATCAGGGGAGAGGGTTCTGTCTCAACCACTCGTTCCCCCTCTCTGGTGTCAACGTCGCCGGTCTGCTAACCACTGGTCCTGGAAACCCATCATTACGCACACCTGGCAACCTTCATTACGCACACCGGCGCCTCATTAGGCATTAAACTCACTAACTGCACTTGCTTCCTGAATTCCAGCATCTGCGTTACAGAATTGTAGAGTTTACTAGATTAATGAAATGGCGATCCATTCAGACCAGACTTACTGATTGAACTTTCGTAACTACATTAAATGTGAGGCAGCTCTTTCAGAAACAGCAGATAATGTTTCTTCTCTCTTGTGCTGCATACGGATAAATCACTTTGCTACAGAGGAGAGGACGCCGCTCTGTCAATCCCACTCATTTTGTTTGGAGAGAGAATGAGAGGAGCTCTGCGGTTATCTGTTGAAATGGGGAGGTTTACAGGCTTAGATGGGTGTTTTGACTTAACTCAAACATTCTGAAAACTGACAGCGCAGACAGGCGGAAGAGACATCTGAGACTGGATTAGTACAAAGACACAGGGGAGAGAGGGGGGAAACGGGTTTCAGTCAGAGAATATCAAACAGAGAAATAAACAGAAGTTGGGCTCTGTCTACACCATGGCTCTGAAGATGAATTGATACAGATGGGAAATATGGAAGGGAGAGATAAAGAAGGAATCTTTAAGCTTACCTTAATGAAAACCCAGAACAGTTTCCAGCACTCAACAATCAGACAGTGGCGTGTTTTCATGGATGTACTAATGTACTAATAAAAAATACAAAAACATAAAATATATATTTTGTCTCTGTTTCATCATTTTCCTTCAATTCGCAGGAGGCTGAATGTGGAGAAAAGGAGAAAACATCAGAATGAGTGAAACAGCGCCCCTCTGTGTCTCTACCAATAGGCCATCTATTTGATGATGTCTTGTCGAAACGAGTACGACATTGTTGCCGCCCATAGCATTGAAGGCAAAGGAAGCCAGTGAGTATCTGGCCTCCCTTGACAAAAAAGTATTGATAAATTTGCCAATTCGCGTTGAGCTAAACTGAGCGAGCTCAACTGTGAATGGTCCTGGCGCACCAAAAAAAGTGTCAACGGAAGCTAGCTTGGATTTTGTGTCACTCCTATCAAATCCCATACGTCATTGACAGAAAAACTTGAGATGTTGAAAAATAAGGAAAGGTGACTAAAGTGGATGAACACAACTAATATGAATGTATAGGTCTCAACCCACATCAAAGCAAAGCTCTGTAATGGACAGTCACAATGTTGGAGATGATGACTTAGGACTAACCCAGAAAGTTACTTCAGTAGAAGTAGAAGTAACCCAACTTCATTCTCTGCATGTTCACAATGTTGTGAAAAAGGATATTTATTGATGACAATTGTATTTAAAGATTTGCAAAAGTGGATCTAAGATATGCATTCCAGGTACAAATGCAAAACAAATGACCAGACATTCTGCAAATGTATTTATCATTTGATCATTGTTGTTCTGCTATTGGTACTTTGAACCACAATTCCAAGAATACTTGTGGGTCTTTCTATAAATCATGGGGCCAATGTGCAATTAAAATGTAATTAAAAATAATTGTTATGCAGTTCCACATGTGTATTTAGAGGAATATATGCAAATTGGCCCGTAACTCCACCTATACAACAATAAAGGCCTAGAACTGTACATCCTTTAAGCAGGGTTCATACAGACATTGGCAAGTCAAAACTTTTTCAAGCACTTAATTGTAATTTTCAAGGACCTCAATGGTATACCGTTGACCTTCATACCGTTGACCAATGGTATACCGTTGACCTTCGTTGACCTGGCCAAGGCTTTCGACTCTGTCAATCACCACATCCTCATCGGCAGACTCGATAGCCTTGGCTTCTCAAATGATTGCCTCGCCTGGTTCACCAACTACTTCTCTGATAGAGTTCAGTGTGTCAAATCGGAGGGTCTGTTGTCCGGGCCTCTGGCAGTCTCTATGGGGGTGCCACAGGGTTCAATTAATGGACCGACTCTCTTCTCTGTATACATCAATGATGTCGCTCTTGCTGCTGGTGAGTCTCCGATCCACCTCTACGCAGACGACACCATTCTGTACACTTCTGGCCCTTCTTTGGACACTGTGTTAACAACCCTCCAGGTGAACAATCAATGCCATACAACTCTCCTTCCGTGGCCTCCAACTGCTCTTAAATACAAGTAAAACTAAATGCATGCTCTTCAACCGATCGCTGCCTGCACCTGCCCGACTGTCCAACATCACTACTCTGGACGGCTCTGACTTAGAATATGTGGACAACTACAAATACCTAGGCGTCTGGTTAGACTGTAAACTCTCCTTCCAGACTCACATCAAACATCTCCAATCCAAAGTTAAATCTAGAATTGGCTTCCTATTTCGCAACAAAGCATCCTTCACTCATGCTGCCAAACATACCCTCGTAAAACTGACCATCCTACCAATCCTCGACTTCGGCGATGTCATTTACAAAATAGCCTCCAATACCCTACTCAATAAATTGGATGCAGTCTATCACAGTGCCATCCGTTTTGTCACCAAAGCCCCATATACTACCCACCAATGCGACCTGTACGCTCTCGTTGGCTGGCCCTCGCTTCATACTCGTCGCCAAACCCACTGGCTCCAGGTCATCTACAAGACCCTGCTAGGTAAAGTGCCCCCTTATCTCAGCTCGCTGGTCACCATAGCAGCACCCACCTGTAGCACACGCTCCAGCAGGTATATCTCTCTGGTCACCCCCAAAACCAATTCTTCCTTTGGCCGCCTCTCCTTCCAGTTCTCTGCTGCCAATGACTGGAACGAACTACAGAAATCTCTGAAACTGGAAACACTTATCTCCCTCACTAGCTTTAAGCACCAGCTGTCAGAGCAGCTCACAGATTACTGCACCTGTACATAGCGCATCTATAATTTAGCCCAAACAACTACCTCTTTCCCTACTGTATTTTTTTATTTATTTTGCTCCTTTGCACCCCATTAGTTCTATCTCTACTTAGCGCATTCTTCCCCTGCAAATCAAGCATTTCAGTGTTTTACTTGCTATATTGTATTTACTTCGCCACCTTGGCCGTTTTTTTGCCTTCACCTCCCTTACCTTACCTCACTTGCTCACATTGTATTTAGAATTATTTTTCTACTGTATTATTGACTGTATGTTTAACTTTTCGTTGTTGTATGTGTCGAACTGCTTTGCTTTATCTTGGCCATGTCGCAATTGTAAATGAGAACTTGTTCTCAACTTGCCTACCTGGTTAAATAAAGGTGAAATAAAATAAATAAAATAATACAATTGTGTAATTTATGTAATTGTACATATACAGTTGAAGTCGGATGTTTACATACACTTAGGTTGGAGTCATTGAAACTTGTTTTTCAACCACTCCACAAATTTCTCGTTAACAAGCCATAGTTTTGGCAAGTCGGTTAGGACATCTACTTTGTGCATGACACAAGTAATTTTTCCAACAATTGTTTACAGGCAGATTATTTCACTTATAATTCACTGTATCACAATTCCAGTGGGTCAGAAGTTTACATACACTAAGTTGACTGTGCCTTTAAACAGCTTGGAAAATTCCAGAAAACTATGTCATGGCTTTAGAAGCTTCTGATAGGCTAATTGACATCATTTGAGTCAATTGGAGGTGTACCTGTGGATGTATTTCAAGGCCTACCTTCAAACTCAGTGCTTCTTTGCTTGACATCATGGGAAAATCAAAAGAAATCAGCCAAGACCTCAGAAAAAGAATTGTAGACCTCCACAAGTCTGGTTCATCCTTGTGAGCAATTTCCAAACGCCTGAAGGTACCACGTTCATCTGTACAAACAATAGTACGCAAGTATAAACACCATGGGACCACGCAGCCGTCAAACCGCTCAAGAAGGAGACGCGTTCTGTCTCCTAGAGATGAACGTACTGTGGTGCGAAAAGTGCACATCAATCCCAGAACAACAGCAAAGGACCTTGTGAAGATGCTGGAGGAAACGGGTACAAAAGTATCTATCTGTCACACCCTGACTTCAGTTATATTTGCGTTCTTGTTTATTTGATTAGGTCAGGGTGTGACAAGGGGTGGTTTGTTTAGTTTCTGTATTGTCTAGGGGTTTTTGTCTTGTCTAGGGGTTTTTGTCTTGTCTAGGGTTTTTTGTTATCTATGGGGATTTTGTATTGTCTAGGGGTTGTAGGTTTATGGTGGCCTGAGTGGATTCCCAATCAGACAGCTGTTTATCGTTGTCTCTGATTGGGGAGCCTATTTAGGTTGTTATTTTCCATGTTGGTTTGGTGGGTAGTTGTCCATGTTTAGTTGCCTGTGAGCACTACGTTGGCTTCAGGTTTAGTTTGTTAAGTGTTCTTCGTTGAATTAAAAGATGTATTCCAATCGCACTGCACCTTGGTCCACTCCTTTAAACGGCCGTGACAATATCCACAGTAAAACGAGTCCTATATCGTTATAACCTGAAATACTGCTCAGCAAGGAAGAAGCCACTACTACAAAATCTCCATAAAATAGCCAGACTACAGTTTGCAACTGCACATGGGGACGAAGATTGTATTTTTTGGAGAAATGTCCTCTGGTCTGATGAAACAAAAATAGAACTGTTTGGCCATAATGACCATTATGTTTAGAGGGAAAAGGGGGAGGCAATGGCAATTTAAAGGCAATGCTACCAAATACGAATTGATTGTATGTAAACTTCTGACCCACTGGGAATGTGATGAAAGAAATAAAAGCTGAAATAAATTATTCTCTCTACTATTATTCTGACATTTCACTTTCTTAAAATAAAGTGGTGATCCTAACTGACCAAAGACAGGGAATCTTTACTAGGATTAAATGTCAGGAATTGTGAAATACTGAGTTTAAATGTATTTGGCTAAGGTGTATGTAAACTTCCGACTTCAACTGTAGGTACTAATATAGGACCCACCCATTAACAGTTTAAGAATAATGCATTTTTTGGGCCTTGCTAATGCATTGATAATCTATCCTACGGAATTGCACACGGTAGACTCGCTGTCTAATCCGAGGCAAAAAGACACAAAAGCATGAACTCATTACCTTGATGCTTCTCTGTGTTAAATCTAACGAGACCCTGCTGTAAATCAAGCAGACAACAGCAGATGATCAATGTTAATTCACTAGATATTAGATCCAAGGTGGTTCCAGGCACAACTGTCTTCACCGGCATAATGAATGACACCGAAATATTCTGGACATTCCTCATGAACACCTTTTCCAGCACTGGGCTGTTGTTGAATTGCATGCGCTATCACAACAGCTGTTAGTCACTTGACTGTCATTCAGAAAATGCCTTCCTGGATCAGATGATGTGTGAAAATATCATGGTGTCATTAAACAGCTCAACACTGTGCACATCCAACAAGTATTATGTATAATCATTGAAGAACCACATTAATGACGGTATCGATATAAGTTTTAAGTACCAAGGTAAGGTGACTCTTTGAATAAGAAGAATTTGATTTTACAATCTTATACATTTTTGGGGGATTTGTGTGCCCATAAACTGTTTTCACCCCGTAACATTAGGAGACAGGAAATGTTATGTAGTTACACTGAATTTATGAGGTCTCTGTACAAAAACCTGTCCGACAGCTAGTTCAAAGATTCCTACAGGGTTCAAGTTCAATGTCTATTTTAACTGATTAATGCTTAATATATGATCCACTACATGTCTCATGTCTGATTGTCTGATGTTGAGACTTATCATTGTATCATGTCTGATTGGTTCATGTTGATTGTGTGGTGAATGCAGGAATGAAGCTGTAGGGAAAATACGGCAGTTGAAGTTATTTTCCTCCATTCCTCCTGCCTTTTTTCCCCTTTATTTAACTAGGCAAGTCAGTTAAGAACAAATTCTTATTTACAATGACGGCCTAGGAACAGTGGGTCAACTGCCTTGTTCAGGAGCAGAACGACAGATTTTTACCTTGTCAGCTCGGGGATTCGATCTAGCAACCCTTCAGTTACTGGCCCAACTCTCTGACCGCTAGGCTACCTATCGCCCCGTAATGAGGAGTAATGAGAAGCAGAAAACGGAAGAGAGAGAGAGCGAGAAGCAGGTCATGTAATTGGACGGCAAAGAAGACAAAATGAACAGAGCCACTAATCATATAATGACTTGAATTCATGTTTGATTGCATATGTGTGTGTGTGTGCGCGTGAGTGTTTATGTACATACGTGCGTACATGCATGGGTGTTTCCCTGTGTTCATGCATGGGGACACTGAGTGTACAAAACATTAAGGACACCTTCCTAATATTGAGTTGCACCCTTCCCCTTTTGCGTTCAGAACAGCCTCAATTCGTTGGGGCATGGACCCTACAAGGTGTTGAAAGCGTTCCATAAGGATGCTGGCCCATGTTGACTCCAATGCTTCCCACAGTTGTGTCAAGTTGGCTGGATGTCCTTTGGGTGGTGGACCATTCTTAATACACACAGGAAAATGTTGAGTGTGAAAAACCCAGCAGCGTTGCAGTTCTTGAAGTGGCGCAACTTTGGTTTCAGAGGTGGAAGAGACATTATTATATTATTTAAATAATTGTTTTATCCAGTCCATAAACACTCCAAACAGCCTACCCAATGTTCAGAGGCATCCGCATGGTCCTAAAGCACACTGTTGCCTCGTTTATTATCACAATCCAATTATAAAACTGGGGGGGAAATGCAATTTTAGAATGTGGGGAGGACATGTCCCCCCCGTCCCCAGTGAAAGTTGCGCCTCTGGTTCTTGACACAAACTGGTGTGCCTGGCACCTCCTACCATAACCCGTTCAAAGGCACTTACATTTTTCCCATTCACCCTCTGAATGGCACACATACACAATTCATGTCTCAATTGTCTCAAGGCTTAAAAATACTTTTTTAACCCATCTCCATTTCACACTGATTGAAGTAGATTTAACAAGTGACATCAATAAGGGATAATAGCTTTTACCTGGATTCACCTGGTCAGTCTATGTCATGGAAAGGATAGGTGTCATACATTTTTTGTACACTCAGTGTGTGTGTGTCCCTGTGCAGAGATCCGGCAGGCGTTCCGGGTGCTGGACCGGGATGGGAACGGGTTCATCTCCAAACAGGAGCTGGGCATGGCTATGAGGTCTCTGGGATACATGCCTAGCGAGGTGGAGCTGGCCATCATCATGCAGAGACTGGACATGGACGGTGAGACATAAGAATGAAAGACACACACATTGGCCTATACTGTACGTAGGCACACACACTGAAAGTCTTAGTCTGTGATTTCCTAAACTGATGTTTCCAAGGTTAATGAATCAATTACACCTTCAAGTCTCAGCAGTGTGGGAGAATGGGTTCATGCTGTATGTACACTGTGTCTGTGTTTGCATTCACCCTATATACCAGGTTCTCTGTGTAAACCACTCTGCATTAAACAGCTTTGACAAAATGCTTTGCGGGTGACTGTGCACGCGCACACGCACAAGCACACACACACACACGGCTCCAGGCATAAGCGGCATCAGCATTTGCTTAGGGCCCCCGACTGCTAGGGGGAGTTTAGGAACACGGTCGTGGTCTCAACTTACCGTTGAGAGATATAATAGTAGAATGCACAAGGTGCAATTTAGAAATTTGGTTGTCCATCTGCAGTTTTTCTCTTGTTATGTCAGTCACCGATAGTCACTCAATTAGCATGTCAGCTAACAATTTTTTGATTGGTAAGTTGATATAGCCAGCTATCATGCCCGAATACCGACCCGGCACTCAGAGCAAGTGCCCAGGGGCCCTGACCTCCAGGGGTTCCCCATTGATTTTGTTAGTCACTCTCACTCAGATATAATTAACATGGAAAAAGTATTGGCAGAATGTGTAGAATTGCAGGAAATAAGCTGTAAAATTGCAAATTCTTCTCTCTGCCCTATGGTAAAATAAACAGGACCCCAAAAAGCTAAGGCCGACCCTGAACAAACACACACACACACACACACACACACACACGCCGTCCCCACAGTACCAGTTTGGCTTTGAATGCAGCCACTTTATCTGCCAACTTAAAGACAGTTGTCATTCTCCCCTGAAGTGACAGATTGAGTTCGTTGAGCAGGTTTAATAAGTCGCACAGGTAACTCAAACACTCTGGCAAGCGATCTCCCCCTGGATAGCCATCTGACTAATGTGTATAAGAGAAGGTGTTTGTGCTCTGCGTCCATTACCTCACAAAGCTGCCCAAACAGATGTGAGTTAATAAACAAATTAGGAACATTTGAGCAGTCTTGACACAAAATTGAATGAACAGAAATGCAATGGTACATTTGATCAGTCTAAAACGTTGCACATACACTACTGCCATCTAGTGGCCAATATCTGAATTGCACATGGGCTGGAATAATACATTATGGCCTTTCTCTTACATTTCAAAGATGAAAAAATACAAAAAAAGTTTGGTGTTTTCTTTGTATTATATTTTACCAGATCTAATGTGTTATATTCTCTTACATTCCTTTCACATTTCCACAAACTTCAAAGTGTTTCCTTTCAAATGGTACCAAGAAATGCATGTCCTTGCTTCAGGGCCTGAGCTACAAGCAGTTAGATTTGGGCATGTCATTTAAGGAAAAAATTGAAAAAAAGGGTCCGACCCTTAAGAGGACTTCTCACGAGTCACCAACCCTGATCCGGTAGCACCCCCCCCCCCCCACCCCCACCCCCCCACCCCCCCCCACCGAGTAGCATAGCTAGCATAGCGTCACAAGTAACTTGTAGCATCTAAATATCATTAAATCACAAGTCCAAGACACCAGATGAAAGATACAGGTCTTGTGAATAAAGCCACCATTTCAGATTTTTAAAATGTTTTACAGGGAAGACACAATATGTAAATCTATTAGCTAACCACGTTAGCAAAGGACACGATTTTTTTACTCCCAACATTTTTTCCTGCGTCAGTAGCTATCACTAATTCGACTAAATAAAAATATATATAGCCACTAACCAAGAAACAACTTCATAAGATGACAGTCTGATAACATATTTATGGTATAGCATAGTTTTTTTTTTGAAAAATATGCATTTTTCAGGTATAAATCACAGTTCTACATTGCAGCTGCAATCTGAAATAGTGCTGACCCAGCCAGAACAATTACAGAGACCAACGTCATATAACGAATTACTCATCTTAAAACATTTCAGAAAAATACACAGCGTACAGATATTGAAAGCCCAACATCTGGTGAATCCAAACAATATTTCAGATTTATTAAATGTTTTATAACGAAAACAAAATGTAGCGCTAAATTAGCATAGCTATACCAGGCAGATTCGGCTAGGCGCCCACGGCCAGTTCACATGCACAACAGATATGATATAACATCGTAAATTGGGTCTTACTATGGCTGATCTTTCATCAGAATGTTGATCAAAGTGTCCTTTGTCAAGATGAGTCGTTGGTTCCGTTCAGAATTGTTCCTTTCCCACTCCATTTAGCACAGGTACTGGTCGAGTGGCACGGATCTCTCAAACGTAAATAAAATCAGACAACGGAACACCACAAAACTCCCGAAAAAATTCAAATAATCTGATTAAACTATATTGAAAAAACATACATTACGATGATATGGTCACATGTATCAAACAAAATTCGACACGGAGATAGTTTTCATCCATAACGCCAGCAAAACAGTACACAATCGCAGCTCCAACTCGTGCGAATCAGAAACCCGGAAGTTGTCGGTCACGCCAAAGAAATAGGTCTTATTTCACGTCAGTACCAGATAAACAAAGAATTTCTCCTCTGACGTCCTCTTGACACCCAGAGGAAGGCGAATGAAGTGTGTTTCTGGTCATAGGGGTCATGACCATATATAGGCAGAGCGTTGAAGCGAGCATAGACTTCTTGCATTCTACTTCTTGGTCAGGGAAAGTGCTGTCAAATGACTTGTGTATCACTCAGAGACAAAATTGAAACGGTTTTAGAAACTAGAGATTGTTTTCTTTCCAATGGTATTATTTATATGCATATAGTAAGAGCAATAATTGAATAAGAGGCAGTTTAATCTGTAGAGCAAATTATGCTAATGGGAAAATAGCACCCCCTGTATTCTCAAGAAGTTAAGAGGTTTTAAGCCTCTAACAATTGTGCCTCAACGTCTTCCGCTATTTCATCAATTCGCCTAGTGACGGTGGTAGCCGAAAGAGAAACCTGTGCTATTTCTTTAACTGCAGCCTCTCCTAAGAGTTCACAGCAAATGTCCAGCAGGTAGAATCAACTCCTCGCCAATAGTGAGAGGCTTCTTGGCCTTAGCAATACGGCTAGCCACTAAGTATGACGCTCTCAGTGCAGCCACGTTTGTTGATGCGGTGGCTTTCAAGACTTGCTTCTGTCCTTCTTGTTCACGTTTTCTTCGCTCAAAGAATTCAACAGGTTTGTCTTTAAGTGCAGGGTGCTTGGATTCGATGTGCCGAAGTAGTTTTGAGGGCTTCATTGCCTCGTTAGATAGCCTATCTCCACATACTACGCACAGGGGGCTTGGAGCATGCGAGTCACCTGTCGCAATAAAGCCATATTTTAGGTAGGACTCATCATCTTTTCAAATGAATGAGGCTTTCTTTTTTTTGCAGTCTCGGGCTCTGCTGTCTCTCTATTATCGACATCGTCGTTGGGCCTTTGAACTCCCTTACCCCTTCGGAAGAATCTCTCCAGCGACGTTTGTTTGTTTTTATTCATGTCAGCTTACATAGCTAGCTAGTCCAAAGTTGGCGGGCAACACAGCTCACACAGACCGTGATGAACTCATTACTCAAGGTCAAAATCTGTAAACTGTTGTGGGCGTGACATAGATATTAGAGTGGTGAGAAAAGGACCAACAGACTGCACCAAGTGCAATGTAATTACTGCACAAATAGCCTATGATTGTATATAATTATTATTTTATTTAACCGATTAAAACAATTTCAAATGAATGTATCCTTTCCGTGCGGCCCGGTAGAGAATGTGCCCGGGGTTTGGGGACCGGTGGTCTACAAGACTGTGTGTGTGTGTGTGTGTGTGTGTAGGTGATGGCCAGGTGGACTTTGAAGAGTTTGTGACGATACTGGGACCCAAACTGCTGTCGTCTGAGACCAGAGAAGGTTTCCGAGGAAGCACCATCGATAACATCTTCTGGCAGGTAGGACCACATAGTCCTCTCTTTTCTTGACTTCACTTATCTTCTGTTTTCTTCTGTCAAATCCTCTTCTCTCCTCTTCTCTTCAGTTCAGGTGTCTTGGGCAAAAACTGGTTGAATCAACATTGTTTCCACGCAATTTCATCCGAACAATTCAATGTGGTGATGTTGAGTCAACGTTGAAAACTGATTGGATTTTTTAAAAGTCATCAATGTAAGGATGTCTTTGCCCAGTGGGTTCTCTCCTCTCTTCTCTTTTTCTGCTCTTTTCTCGCATGTTCTCGTTTCTCCTATCTCAAATCAAATCAAATTTTATTTGTCACATGCGCTGAATACAACAGGTGAACATTTCACCTTACAGTGAAATGCTCCCTTACAAGCCCTTAACCAACAATGCAATTTTAAGAACAATGCAGATATAAGAAAAACAAATAATTAATGAGCAGCAGTAAATAACAATAGCGGGCCTATATACAGGGGGGGTACCAGTTCAGAGTCAATGTGTCAATATGCGGGTTGCACCGGTGTCGACGTAGTTGAGGTAATTATGTACATGCAGGTAGGGTTCTTAAAATGGCTGTGCATAGATGATAACAGAGAGTAGCAGCAGCGTGGGGTGGGTGGGGGGGGATAGTCTGGGTTGCCATTTGATTGGCTGTTCAGGAGTCTTATGGCTTGGGGGTAGAAGCTGTTTAGAAGCCTCTTGGACCTAGACTTGGTGCTCCGGTACCGCTTGCCGTGCGGTAGCAGATAGACTGTTCTATCTCCTTTCTACTCTTCTGTTCCTTTCTCTTCTCTTTTCCTGTCCTCATTTCCTTTCATCTTCTTCTCTTCCTTTCTTATTTCCCAGTCCTCTCTTCCCCTCTCCTCTCTTCCCCTCTCCTCTTTTCTCCATCATCTCTACCCCTTTTCTCGCTTTTTGTATTTCTGTTTCTTCTCTTTTTGATCTCTCCTTTATCTCATTTCCCCAAATCCCCATATCCTCCTCTTCTGTTCCCCTCTCCTCCTTCTGCCCCTACTCTCCTCTTCTCCCTCCCTCTGCGATGGCTTCTGCAGTCAGGGCACGTGAGATGATGGCTCAAAAATCTGTTTTTGCTAGATATTAACACACACACACAGATAGAGACCCCATACCTTTGCCTTTTGTCCCATGATGATGCGGAAAGGGATATTTGGGCCCATGTCTTCAAATGAAAAAGACATGCCAGTGTGTGTGTGTGTATGTGTGTGTGCGTACATCCATGTGTGCCATGTGTACAGACTTCAAAGTAATTCTAGGGGGTCTCTGCTTCAGAGAAAGGAGAGAGAAAGGAGAGCTTTCGGGCTCCCGAGTGACGCAGTGGTCTAAGACACTGCATCTCAGTGCAAGAGGCGTCACCGCAGTACCTGGATCAAATCCAGGCTGCATCACATCCGGCCGTGATTGGGAGTCCCATAGGGCGGCGCACAATTGGCCCAGCATCCTCCGGATTTGGCCGGAGTAGGCCGTCATTGTAAATAAGAATTTGTTGTTAACTGACTTGCCTAGTTAAATAAAGGTTACATTTTCTTCTCTAATCTATTTTATAGTCTCCTCTCTTCCCCTCTCTTCTCTTCTTTCTTCTCCATCATCTCTACCCCTTTTCTCGCTTTTTGTATTTCTGTTTCTTCTCTTTTTGATCTCTCCTTTTTGTCCCATGATGGGGAAAGGGATCATTGGGCCCATGTCTCCAAAGGAAAAAGACATACTAGGGTGTGTGTGTGCATGTATGTGTGCGTAGTGTTTTTTAATTTACTTGTGTTCAGCGAAAATGTGTGTTTTCGGGGAAAGTAAAACTAAACTACTTTCAGTTCAGTGGTTTTTGCTGCATTATAAAAAGGGTTGAGATGAAGCGAGAAAAAAAGGGAAAAGGGAAGACAGAACAACAACGGAGTGACAGGCAGAGAGTCGACACACGGAGAGAAGGGGGCGAGAAATGTTTTTATAAAAGACAGAAAGGGAATTAAGAAACAGAAAAGGAATAAGAGAGAAAGGGAATGAAGCATGAAACACACTGAGAATCTTACTGCCGATAGACTGCCGATAGGTACTTATCATAGTGGGAGACCGGTCCTTCTCTTGCTAGAACAGAAGCGGTACCTGCTGATTGCCGACCCGGTAGCGACGAACCTGCCGATTTGTATTTGTAAAATCGCAATGCTCGTCAGTGGCCAACAACTTGACTTTGAGCCAATCAGAGAACACGAACCCCCACGTGACGAGACAACAACAAAAAATTGGGGGAAAATAAGGCATTTTCTCTGTGCATCCACGGATGAGCTCATCACACTTTTATGCAATGTAGGCTAGGGGACGGTCGCTAGCTAAATGCACAAACGCAATGCACGCAACGCTAAATACTTCCTCCAAGCTAGCTAACCACTGTAGCTAGTATTGACATAATTAAAGCACAATGGATTGGCTAGTTTCCATGAAACAGCTGCCTGTGTTAGCTGCTGAGTTAGTGCATTATCCTTAGCTAGGTAGCTAAACTCAGCAAAAAAAGAAACATCCCTTTTTCAGGACCCTGTCTTTCATTTTTTTTTTTTTTTTCCTTTAAATTTTATCCCCTTTTCTCCCCAATTTTCCGTGGTATCCAATCGCTAGTAATTACTATCTTGTCTCATCGCTACAACTCCCGTACGGGCTCGGGAGAGACGAAGGTCGAAAGTCATGCGTCCTCCGAAGCACAACCCAACCAGCCGCACTGCTTCTTAACACAGCGCGCCTCCAACCCGGAAGCCAGCCGCACCAATGTGTCGGAGGAAACACCGTGCACCCGCCCCCCTCAGTTAGCGCGCACTGCGCCCGGCCCGCCACAGGAGTCGCTGGAGCGCGATGAGACAAGGATATCCCTACCGGCCAAACCCTCCCTAACCCGGACGACGCTAAGCCAATTGTGCGTCGCCCCACGGACCTCCCGGTCGCGGCCGGCTGCGACAGAGCCTGGGCGCGAACCCAGACTCTGGTGGCGCAGCATAGCACTGCGATGCAGTGCCCTAGACCACTGCGCCACCCGGGAGGCCCTTAGGACCCTGTCTTTCAAAGATAATTTGTAAAAATCCAAATAACTTCACAGATCTTCATTGTAAAGGGTTTTCTTTTTTCGCAATCTGGTACAGTAATAGTGTAGACCGACCTTCTAAAATCAATAAATGATCAATCGGGCGTACTTGAACTTGTTAGTAAAGAAATAAAGGCGATGAAGGCGAGCCTCTAAATGAGTGATGAAAAAGCTGCGACAACGGCACGCTGAAAGGTACAGTCAATACTATTAAAACGGACGCTAAAGAACTTAAAAAGGAGAATATGTTTCTGAGATGAGCCTTACTTGGAATACAGACTAGATCTATGCGAGAAAATCTGGTACTTACTAGTATTAAAGAAAGTGAGGGAGAAGATCCTGAAAGTGTGGTGAAATAATTCCTTCTTAAAGCGCTACAGATCCCAGGCGATACCGTCTACAAAATCAAACTCTAACATGTACACCGTTTCAGATAGAGGACAAAAATACGAACGCCTACTCGTTGCCAAATTTGCATTCTTTAAAGATAAAATAATGTTTGACAAGAGACTCGCTGGCGGGAAAATAGGAATGAATGATCAGTTCCTGAAGAAAATTGTAGACCGGCTTTAAGTTCTGTACCCACTCTTCAAGGTGAATAGACTTGAAGGGAATCATGTAGCTCTCGTAGTCGATAAACTGTACATTGATAACCAACTGTTCCAAGACGGTATTGTAATAGAAAGAAATTGTAAAACAATAAAATACAACAATTGATAAAGAAATAAACTACAAAATACACTATACCATTCAAGATAGGGAATGTTGTAAAATAATTAGTATTCAACTTCCTATTTATAGTATTAATAAATAGATAAGACAGCGTTAGAAGAAAGGATAATTATTGAAATAATACATCTTTAAATATAAGGAACTGGAACACGAAAGTACTCAAATGCCTGAAATTAGGTAGGAATCAACATCAACATGGTAGGGATAAAAACACAGCAGAGTACATAGAAGGCACAGCATGTGGGTATGTGCAGGTGTATTGTGATGGAAGGTGGGGTGTGTGATTTTGTGTTTGTAAAAGTGTGCAGTGTGCAGTTAAGGAAAATAGACCAGTGTGTGTGTGTTTCAGGGTAGGGGGGGTGTATCTGAGCTCCATCACTTAGGACTTGATGTTGGATAATCAAATCTCCCCATTTTTGCTCAATTGTTCATGCCTTTTCAAACAGCTACAACTGTATATGCATTCGCACATCAAGTCTTCTCTTCAGCTGGCTTCAGGGATGGAACATCTGAACTTGTGGTTGTTTGTGGGGGAACGGTGGGGATTGTGTATGTGTGTGTGTCCCACATCTGTGGCTATGGGGTAATGATGTTACGGACAATACAGGATGAATCTTAATAATTGTTTGCCCAAATAATAATCGCTTGGCAAAAATGTAATTTTTGTATTGCCAACTTTGTTATAGGTAACAAATCCTTCGTGTGAACTGCCTAATGTCACAGTGTCACTTTGCTGGAGTCTAGAGCAAGCACGATCACATGGCCTACCTGTAGGCAGCAGAGATTGCAGGATTGGATGGAAAGCATGATCTGTCTGTAGCCTTTTTCTTTCTTACAAATATCGTAATTAATTTGCCAGAATATTTTACATCTTCATCCCATAAGTATTAAAGGTAGTGCCATGTTACAGCCATCTTTAGACATATAGCCAGTACCACCACTGAGGTATATAATTATAACCCACCCAAACTAGGCCTAAATGAAATATAAAAAGTATCAATTCAATCGCCAGGTAGCCTATTATTGTGGCAAAGATGCGTCTGTAGAACTTTATATGGATAATATTAATGTAGGTAGGCTACTCTGTTTTTGCCAGGCAACACCTGAGAAAATGTAACAAGCGCTTTCTGGTCACTAATCTGGATATGTGCCCGCCTTTGCACTCAAATGCTGATGACGGGTCATTGGTCAACAATCAAGACATGCAACTTTTTGGTTCTGGATCTGAAGCCCAGATTAGATGTTTTTGAAACAAGAATTTGTAGGCCTATGTTAGTGACCAGATCGAATAAGCAAAGGTATAAATATAAAATACAAATGGTAGGCTATATGTAGCCTATTAAAATATGTATTAAAAAAAAATCCCATTAAATTCCACACTCACAAGCCCCCAAAACCTTCTCACTGGCTAGCTCACCAGACCTGTGTTGCTTGACAGTTTGCTGGTCCAATCAGAGAGCCGAGGGTGCGTTTCACCAGCCAATCTGTTTATTTGCAAGTGAGATACTGTCTCTGGCTGCATGAAAAGTAATCCACTGAGACTCTATGCCACAAAATGAGTGACACAACTTTACAAAACCTGTCCCGAAAATTTCAAGTCATCAGTTTCAAGTTAGCCTCAAGAACCAAGCTTCCATAAAGGCGTGACAACGACGTGATTTTGGAGGTATGGCAATGTGAGACTAGTCTCAAGTCAAAGTCGAGTCCAAAATCTTGAGGCTCCAAGACAAGTATCAAGTTACAATATTTTATATAAAGTCAGTCTCAAGTCATCAAATTTGTGGCAAGTCAGACTTGAGTCAAAGTCATGTGACTCGAGTCCATACATCTGTAAAATACTTATCATAAAAAAAAACATTATTGACTTGTCGATCCAGGGACAACAGGAATGTCAACCACTTGGAGAAATCAGGACAAGTGTCTTGCAAAAGGTTAAACATAGCCCTGCTAGACACCTGCCTGGTAGACACCATTCTAAATCAAATTAAAATTGTATTTGTCACACACATTTAGCAGATGTTATTGCGGGTGTAGCGAAATGCTTGTGTTTCTAGTTCCAACAGTGCAGTAATATCTAACAATTCACAATACACACAACCTAAAAGCAAAATAATGGAATTAAGGAATATATAAATATTAGGATGAGCAATGTCGGAGTAGCATAGACTAAAATACAGTAGAATAGAATACAGTATATACATTTGAGATGAGTAAAGCAAAAATATGTTAACATTATTAAAGTGACTAGTGTTCCATTATTAAAGTCACCAGTGGTTTCAAGTCTGTATATGGGGCAGCAGCCTCTAAGGTGCAGGGTTACGTAACCAGATGGAAGCCGTCTAGTGATGGCTATTTAACAGTCTGATGGCCTTGATATAGAAGCTGTTTTTCAGTCTCTCGGTCCCAGCTTTGATGCACCTGTACTGACCTTGTCTTCTGGATGATAGCGGGGTGAACAGGTAGTGGCTTGGGTGGTTGTTGTCCTTGATTATATTTTTGACCTTCCTGTGACATCGGGTGCTGTAGGTGTTCTGGAGGGTAGGTAGACAGCGGCACCCTCTGGAAAGCACTGCGGTTGCGGGTGGTGCAGTTGCAGTACCAGGCGGTGATACTGCCCAACAGGATACTCTCAATTGTGCACCTGTAAAAGTTTGTGAGGGTTTTAGGTGCCAAGACAAATTTCTTCAGCCTCCTGAGGTTGAAGAGGTGCTGTTGCGCCTTCCTCACAACACTGTCTGTGTCTAAATGCTCCCTCTCCCTCTTTCTTCTGTCTTTTAGAAGCCAGCGGACAGACTAAAGCTGGTCACAGTCCGTCTATCGACATGTCAGTAGACAATTGTTGTAGCGACATCATTAACTTTCTTTGTCGACCGACATCAATGAAAAGTTATGAAAAAGTATAAACACAAAACGACAGCCTTTGCATGACATCAGCAGCCCGAGTTATCACTTGTGAGAATGCAGACAGGAGTAGTTGAGAAAGACAGCAAGTCTATACGCCTATCTGACTGTGATTGATGTGTCTATACACCCTCAGTCTGTCCTCTAGCTCTGTTGACAAGCACACATGCACGCAAGCATGCACGCACAAAAACACACACACACACACATACATTCACATTCCTTCACACTCTTCACATACACTGCTGCTACTCTCTGTTTATTATCTATGCATAGTCACTTTACCCCTACCTACATATTACCACAGTTACCTTGACTAACCCGTACCCCTGCACATTGACTCGGTACCGTTACCAATTGTATGTACCATCGTTATTGTTATTTTATTGTTTTACTATTTGTCCTTTATTTTATTAAGCACATTTTTCTTACTTACTTTTTTAAAACTCTGCATTGTTGGTTAAGGGCTCCTAAGTAAGCATTTCACGTTAAGGTCTACACCTGTTGTATTTGGCGCATGTGAGAAATCAAATTTGATTTGAAACAACACACCAAAACCGTAAATCAGCCCTAATGAGGCAAGCTTTTAGAATCACAAACGTGTGTGAGCGTGTGTGTGATAAGATCAAACAGTCTTGCTGCATTATCGCAGAACGCTCTGCAATGGCGTCTCCATTCTGCTTTTATACCACTGGCAGAGCTGTGATATTGTAAGTGGAGGAGATATCTAATGGATTGTGCCTGCGTCCCAAATGGCACCCTATTCACTACTGCACTACTTTTGACCAGAGCTCTGCATTATATAAGGAATAGTATGCCATTTGGGCTGCAGCCTGTGTGTGTTGTGATTACAGTGATAACAGCAGAGAGACGGACAGGATATTGAATAGTGTGATTAGAGTGTTATTACAGTATTACTGGCCCTTATTGTACTGTCTAATGGCCTACAACAATGTCACACAATTCCATTAGTAACTATTCATCTATTTATTTTTCTTTATCACAGTTTATTTTTAATCGGTCAGCAGAATAGAATAGACACAACCCATTCATTAATTGACCAATCAATCAGTCACATTTTACATTGCAACAACTGAAAACTGACCTGGACTCAAGCCCCTCCAAAAAGCAAACCTAGGGCAACGGTGGCAAGGAAAATCCAGGTAGAGAGACACCTAGAAGGAGAGAGAGTCCGACTTCAGAATGGGAGCATTAAAGTTATGAAGCATTAAAGGTATCCTTTTTAGATAAAACTATACTAAATACTTGTCACCAAAGAATGTCACCAAATAATTGATTTAAACACACTATTTTGCAATGAAAGTCTACAGTCGCCTCAGCAGCACTCTGTAGGGTAGCACCATGGTGTAGCCGGAGGACAGCTAGCTTCTGTCCTCCTCTGGGTACATTGACTTCAATACAAAACCTAGGAGGATCATGGTTCTCACCCCCTTCCATAGACTTGCGCAGTAATTATGACAACTTTCAGAGGATGTCCTCCAACCTATCAGAGCTCTTGCAGCATGAACTGACGTGTTGCCCACCCAATCAAAGGATCAGAGAATGAATCTAGTACCGAAAGCATAAGCTACAGCTAGCTAGCACTGCAGTGCATAAAATGTGAGTAGAAATGAGATGAAAAATGTGAGCATAAAATTAGTAGTTGATTCAAAAAGAGAGAAAGACAATTAAGGAGAAGCAAGAGAGCGAGCGAGAGAGGGCTATATTTCGCTAGCTATATTTCGTAGTATATATTTTTTTCTCTTTCACTTTCACTTAGTATCGAATGCAGCTCACTAGTTTGGCCTAATCAAACACCCAGCTCAAACAGAGAGGGATGCTATGTTAGTTGATGCTATGATAGATGCTATGCTATGTTGATAAACAGACCTGAATTTGTCCAATAGAAACTCTTGTTTGCAACTGTTGAACTAATAATTAAACCCTATATCAGCTAGATGCAGGCAAGAGTATGCAATGCGGTAATTGAATGTGTAACTGTCTCTCACCTTGATTACAAAAAATGCTCTCAACCTGTGCACCTAAGTTGTAAACTTTCATTCATAAGCTAGGTTGTAGCAGGGAGTATCATGTATCACGTAGTAGCCTAAACTTATCGATGTTACATTGAGCTGGGTGAATGGAATATGAATGACAGTCATCCAATATGCTGTAATAGAAATAAAATATAAAAATAATCGTCCTCCCTCATCTTAAACTGCAGCGTCTGCCACTGCGGTACAGGTATACCTCTAGGCCATCAGTCACTCCACAGGCATATTTTCTTCTCTCTTCTCCTTCAGGTCATTCTGACCACAGTGGCAGGGGAACAAAAGAGTTCTCTCTCTCCTTAGTCTCTCTTCCTCTCTCTCTCTCACTCCCACTCTTTCTTTTTCTCTCTCTCTGTATTTGCTGTGTCAAACTGAGTGAATAGATTGTGTTTCACAAGGTAAATAGGCATCCAATTGTGAATTGGGGAGTAGGAGGCAAGGGCAGGAGGGGAGATTAAAGCACTCAAAAGTGAAATGAATGAAAAAATAAAAAACGTCTGAGACTCAGACTCTCTATTGATTGGAATGAAACTTCACTCACTCACTCACACACACACACACACACACACACACACACACACACACACACACACACACACACACACACACACACACACACACACACACACACACACACACACACACAAATGAGAGTTAAAAGTTCTATAATATGACCTTGGAATGTATCTGCATAGTACTGTCATTTTGTGTGCATATATCTTCAACTCTTACAGTGTGTGTGTGTGTGTGTGTGTGTGTGTGTGTGTGTGTGTGTGTGTGTGTGTGTGTGTGTGTGTGTGTGTGTGTGTGTGTGTGTGTGTGTGTGTGTGTGTGTATTCATGCATGCCTGTGTGCGTGTTTGGATGCATGTGTTCCTGTGTGCTTGCGTGTGTGTCTGTCTTGCCCCTGCAGTTTGACATGCAGCAGATGTCTCTTGACGAGCTGAAGCAGGTTCTGTTCCATGCGTTCCAAGACCACCTGACAATGAAGGATATCGAGAACATCATCATCAACGAAGAGGAGAGCCTCAATGAGACAGGGAACTGCCCCGAGTACGAGGGAGGTGAGGAGGGGGGGACAGAGAGGGCGAGAGCTGAGAGAGATAGAGATAGATGGTAGAGATAGAGGGACAGAAATCTAAAATGAAACCTCAGGGAACAGCCAGACAGCCTGAAGTAGGAGAGAGTGGAGGGGAGTAAAATAGAGAGCGAGAGAGAGAGATTTCCCCTACCACATAGAATAAGGACTTCAGAATATCCAGTTAGAGACACTACATTTTCAGTCTCTGGGCTCGGTGCTTCTATGTGGTGATCTCAACGCCAGGACTGAGGTGAGGTGGACTACATAGAATCAGAAGGAAACACCTATCTATTTGGAAAGGCATCTCTCTACAATTAAACAAATCCCCATTCACAGAAAGAGTTATGATAGTGTGGTTAACAAAAGTAGGAGAGAGATACTTCATTTCTGAAAAGGTCTCAGTATATACTGTATATTGTTAATGGTAGGACAAGGGGTGACTCATTGGGCCGATTCACATACAGCTCTGTGCTAGGGAGACAGTGTGGTGGACTACTCCATAACCGATATGCCACCTCAATATAATAATGCATTTACAGTCATGCCACAACTTGCCCTGTCGGATCACTTCCAGATCACATTTTACCTTAAAGATCTATGGAGTCAACCAAAATCCCAAATCAGAAACCATATCTATTCAATCTCCCTCCCATTTACAAATGGAAAAAGACCAATGACAGAGCATTTGAGACAACATTAAACAACGATTTTTTTTTTTATGAAAAAATTAACCCGTTTTTTTTTCATCTAAATGCATTTGTTTGAAGAAATGCCTTTTTGAACATGTGAACTTTTATGTGCTTGTATTTAATCTGTAAATATAAATAAAATGTGAACGCACGAATCTGTTTAGACAGAGAGAAATACAGAACCGTGCCTAGCCATGATTGGTTGAGATAATGAGGGGCCGGGACATTCACGAGAAATCCATTCTGTCCTGCGAGGCTTCTCTGTCAAATGGCACATCCTGCTCTCTGCTACCACGAATATTTGAAAGATCCGTTGGATTTACTCATATTTTCATCATGGACAACACGCAAAGTGTAGCTACAGCTTTCAATAACAGTGTCGTCCTGAATACAGCTGCTGGTATCGACACAGCTCTGTCATCTGTGGCAAAAGCAGTCTGGACTGGTTGAAGCCGAGTGGGAAGGATTATTTTGGGAGTGTTTCAGTCAGCTGTGAATCATCATAATCCATACACAGGTAAGAGTCTATAGTTAAAACGCCGAGATAGCTACATGTGTTTATACGTTTTGTCTCAACTATATCAAAAAGTAGTTTTCATTGCTGGCTATTGTTAGCTATATACGGTGCATTCGGAAAGTATTCAGACCCCTTCCCTTTTTCTACATTTTGTTATGTTACAGCCTTGTTTTAAAATGGATTACATTTATTTTTCTCCTCAACAATCTACACACAATACCACATAATGACAAAGTGAAAACAGGTTTTTAGATTTTTTTGCTCGTTTAAAAATAAAAACAAAAATATATAATTTACATAAGTATTCAGACCCTTTGCTATGACACATTGAGCTCAGTTGCATTCTGTTTCCATTGATCATCCCTGAGATGTTTCTACAATTTGGAGTTCACATGTAGTGAATTGATTTGATTGGACATGATTTGGTAAGATACACACATGTCTATATAGTGTCCCACAGTTGACAGTGCATGTCAGAGCAAAAACCAAGCCATGAGGTCGAAGAAATTGTCTGTAGAGCTCCGATACACAAATCTGGGGAAGGGTACAAGAACATTTCTGCAGCATTGAAGGTCCCCAAGAACCCAGTGGCCTCCATCATTCTTAAATGGAAGAAGTTTGGAACCACCAAGACTCTTCCTAGAGCTGGCCGCCCAGCCAAACTGAACAAACGGGGGAGAAGGGCCTTGGTCAGGGTGGTGACCAAGAACCCGATGGTCACTCTGACAGAGCTCCAGAGTTCCTCTGTGGAGATAGGAGAACCTTGAAGAGGACAACCATCTGCAGCACTCCACCAATCAGGTCTTTATGGTAGTGGCCAAACGGAGGCCACTACTCAGTAAAAGGCACATGACAGCCCGCTTGGAGTTTGCCAGAAAGCACCTAAAGGACTCAGACCATGAGAAAAAAGATTCTCTGGTCTGATGAAACCAAGATTGAACTCTTTAGCCTGAATGCCAAATGTAACGTCTGGAGGAAACCGGGCACCATCCCTACGCTGAAGCATTTTGATGTCAGCATCGTGCTGTGGGGGATGTTCGAAGGAAAGATGAACAGAGCAAAGTACAGAGAGAACCTTGATGAAAACCTGCTCCAGAGCGTTCAGGACCTCAGACTGGGGCGAAGGTTAAACTTCCAACAGGACAACGACCCTAAGCACACAGCCAAGACAACGCTGGAGTGGCTTTGGGAGAACTCTCTGAATGTCCTTCACGGCAGCGACGCTCCCCATCCCACCTGACAGAGCTTGAGAGAACCTGCAGAAAAGAATTAGTGAAACTCCCCAAATACAGGTGTGCCAAGCTTCAACAAAGTCTCTGAATACTTATGTAAATGTGATATTTACGTATTATCTTTATTTATACATTTTCAACCCTTTCTAAAAAAGTCAAGGGGTCTGAATACTTTCTGAATGCACTGTAGCTAGCTAGACAGTTGCATACTGCTCTTAATATTGATTGCTGATGTGCTAATCCATGCCATGGAAATAGCTACTGTTTCGATTAGCAAGCTAATCAAACTCCATGTTAAGTGGAGCTCCCAAGTGGCGCAGCGGTCTAAGGCACTGCATCTCAGTGCTTGAGGCGTCACTACAGACACTCTTGTCCGAATCCAGGCGAGTCCCATAGGGCGGCGCACAACTGGCACAACGTTGTCTGGGTTTGGCTGGTGTAGGCCTTCATTGTAAATAAGAATTTGTTCTTAACTGACTTGCCTAGTTACATAAAATTTGAAAAATGTGATTGGGACAATGAAGTGATAGCTAGCTAGATTATAGATTTTGAGTTGTTTTTTTGCATTTTCATCTCGCTGGATAGCTAGATGAATACCATTTACATGTAGCCAGCTGGTAATTATGATGCTAAATGTTTTCTAAATCTAGCTAGTTATCTTCAATCTTGTAGTTTTTGCATTACCATCGTTGGGCTGGAAGCAGGATGAATGTGTACAGGGTATTTTAGTACAGCTGTAGCAGTCAACAGGCAATAACAAGCTATTCATAGCTTGCACCTCTGTCACTCGGTCGAGTCATGCCATTGTTATGAATGTTCTCAAGCCCCCCTCTATCGGCGGCACCATAGTGGTGCCCTAAAGTGGTGATAAGTCATTCTGGACGGAGGCTAACTACTGTTTCCTCGAAATTACACTATAGTGCCTGGAGATACGATGACATTGCTAAAGTAGTCAAACATTTAGTGGGAAACAACTTTGCCAGCATTATCGTCAAATTGACTTTAGAAAGATGTCAATGTTGTCATTCGTCAAAAATAGCTAGCAATGCTAACATTAGCTAGCTAAAGTCCGGTGGCCTCCCATCAAAATGATGACAAAAGGTCCTTACTACTGATTTACCTCCTTTTGAATGTCATTGTATTTCCATGCCACTGTCATGCACTTTTGATTAAATCTATAACAGTGCGCATTGACGATGCGTTGAGTAGAATGCTCAGTCGGCGATCAGTTCAAAACAAACTTTGAAAACAATATTGTGACAAAACATGCAACCTATGAAAAGGATACTAATGAATTCATGTTTTAACATGTTTTTCTGGAACTTGTCGTTCAGCATAAACCTGCTCGCTGCCACCAGTACAAGGAGATGATCGAGGGGGAACAAGCAATGCTTCAGGTATTTTGTCTTTGTACTTATTTCTTGAACTTGGGGGTCAATGAATGTTATTGCTGGTATGCAAAAGTTTTAATGTCTTGTCTGCTTTCCTCCTTTACAGCTTGAATTGTTTGGGGCCTGGTGTTGTGGCCAAGGAGCTTTCACTCAGATGGAACCTGCAGTGTTGACATCCTTCCTGCCAGAGATGTGAAAGCATCCCCGGGACTGGACACAACCCGGCAAACATATATTTCTGAGAAGATCAGGACTTTTGCAATGAGAATGCCATGGATATTACATGTCCTGCTCCAAAGGGCAGGACAGAAATATGCTCTCAGGCTAGATTCCTTTGTTCGTATCATATCACTGAAAGGATCTTATGATATAGGCCTATGTCTAGATAGTCTTTTTCCTCACTGTACTGTAGGCTACTACCTTTAGCAGTTGAAGTTAATAAAGTATTTTAATGCTGAGATATTTTTTGTTTTTTTAAGAACGACTTCACTGCTTTATCACATGGCCACATTTACATTTCCATATGAATACTTTAAGAGATGGGTGGGTCTAATGCTTTAGAGGGTTTGAACGATGCTAAATGGGCGGAAACAAAGAGCAGCATCGTAGCTGTTCAAGGTTATCTTTATTATACAACAATAGGCAATTTAATACTGTTATTGATTTGCCTAATGGGGGAACTTGGTGAGAATAATGTTCAGAGAATCCATTTAGGTCATTTGGTAAAAGTATTCCTTTTCTAAATATATGTTTCCCAAGTGTTAGGTTCTAATTTTGAGTAAATAACTCACGGACACTAGAGAAGCTTAACCAAGTTTAATTATTCTATACATTACCCTCTCTCCTTCAGTGACATTGTTAGTTTCCAAGATCTCCACCCGTCTCCCCTTATCAATGCCTGCCACGTAATCGTTTCCCTGCACATTCCACATTCCAAGCTTCTTGACTGATGTCTTGAGATGTTGCTTCAATACATCTACATACTTTTCCTGCCTCATCATGCCATCTATTTTGTGAAGTGCACCAGTCCCTCCTGCAGCAAAGCACCCCCACAACATGCTGCTGCCACCCCCGTGCTTCACGGTTGGGTTGGTGTTCTTCGGCTTGCAAGCTTCCCCCTTTTTCCTCCAAACATAACAATGGTCATGATGGCCAAACAGTTCTATTTTTGTTTCATCAGACCAGAGGACATTTCTCCAAAAAGTACAATCTTTGTCCCCATGTGCAGTTGCAAAACGTAGTCTGGCTTTTTTATGGCGGTTTTGGAGCAGTGGCTTCTTCCTTGCGGAGAAGCCTTTCAGGTTATGTCGATATAGGACTTGTTTTACTATGGATATAGATACTTTTGTACCTGTTTCCTCCAGCATCTTCACAAGGTCCTTTGCTCTTGTTCTGGCATTGATTTGCACTTTTCGCACCAAAGTACATTAATCTCTAGGAGACACAACGCATCTCCTCCCTGAGTGGTATGACGGCTGCATGGTCCCATGGTGTTTAAACTTGTTTGTACAGATGAACCCGGTACCTTCAGGAGTTTGGATATTGCTCCCAAGGATGAACCAGACTTGTGGAGGTCTACAATTTTTCTTCTGAGGTCTTGGCTGATTTCTTTTGATTTTCCCATGATGTCAAGCAAAGAGGCACTGAGTTTGAAGATAGTCCTTGAAATACATCCACAGGTACACCTCAACCTGACTCAAATTATGTCAATTATCCTATCAGAAGCTTCTAAAGCCATGACATCATTTTCTGGAATTTTCCAAGCTGTTTAACTTCTTCGAGCTAGGAGGCAGTATTTGGAAGCTTGGATGAATGAGGGGCCCAGAGTAAACTGCCTGTTACTCAGGCACAGAAGCTAGGATATGCATATAATTGGCAGTATTGGATAGAAAACACTCTAAATCTTCCAAAACTGTTAATGGAATGTCTGTGAGTATAACACAACTGATATGGCAGGCGAAAACCCGAGGACATTCCATCCAGAATTTTATTTTTTTAGCTCACCCGTGATTTCTATGGCTGTCAATGGGAATATGAAAGGAAAACCTCCCAGATTGCAGTTCCTAGGGCTTGCACTAGATGTCAACAGTCCTTAGAAAGAGTTTCAGGCTTGTTTTTTGAAAAATGAGCTAGAATTTGTAGTTTTAGTAAGTGGCTCCCATTTTGGCTGTAGTGTTAGTTGCGCGTTCTGGTGAGTGCGCGTACTTCGTTATTTATCTCCGGTAATGGTCTCCGGTATTCTCCGTCTTAAATTGTATTGTTTATTTTTATATTAGGGTACCTGAGGATTGATTAGGAATGTTGTTTGATGTGTTTGGAAGAAGTTTATTGGTAATTTACGGGATTAATATGGATGCATTTTGAACGAGGGAAACCGGTGGATTACTGAGTCTAGCGCGCCAATGTAACTGACTTTTTGGGGATATAAAGAAGGACTTTATTGAACAAAAGGACCATTTGTTACGTAGCAGGGACCCTTGTGATTGCAACCAGATGAAGATCTTCAAAGGTAAGTGATTTATTTTATCACTATTTCTGACTTTCGTGACGCCTCTGCTTGGTTGGAAAATGTATGTAATGCTTTTGTTTGCGAGGCACTGTCCTCAGATAATCGCATGGTCTGACAACGCGGCTAGATTATCAAGAAGTTAATCTTTTAAATGACACTTGTGTTTTCATGAATGTTTAATATTACGATTTCTGTCATTTGAATTTCGCACTCTGCAATTTTACCAGATGTTGTCGAGGTGGGACGCTTGCGTCCCAATGATCCGTAAGACGTTAAAGGCACAGTCAATTTAGTGAATGTAAACTTCTGACCCACTGGAATTGTGACACAGTGAATTATAAGTGAAATAATGTCTGTAAACAATTGTTGGAAAAATGAAAAAAAAATGAAAAAAATGAAAAATGAGTTTTAATGAATCCAACCTAAGTGTATGTTAACTTCCGATTTCAACTGTTTATTGTTTAGATTTTCTACCACCAAGTTTACAACTTCACTATTACAGTGGAATGTTTTGTCCAGGAAGTTGTCTAAAAGGGATTGAATTTGTTGTTGCCTAATTGTTTTTTTTTACGTTTCCACACTACATTCCTTCCATCTATAGCATTTCTTAATATTACTCAGTTCCTTTGTCTTTGATGCCTCATGATTGAGTATTGCTCTGTTCAAGTAGACTGTGATTTTGCTGTGATCTGATAGGGGTGTCAGTGGGCTGACTGTGAACGCTCTGAGAGACTCTGGGTAGAGGTCAGTGATAAAGTATTATACAGTACTACTGCCACGAGATGAGCTATAGGTGTACCTACCATAGGAGTCCACTCGAAGCCTACCATTGACTATGTACATATCCAGCGTGCGACAGAGCTGCAGGAGTTGTCACCTGTTTTTGTTGGTTATGTTCTCATAGTTGTGCCTAGGGGGGCATATGGGGGAGGGAATGCTGTCCCCTCCAGTCAGTTGTTTGTCCCCCTGTGTGCTGAGGGTGTCAGGTTCTTGTCCGGTTCTGGCATTTAGGTCGCCACAGACTAGTACATGTCCCTGGGCCTGGAAATGATTGGGTTGTCAGGAGGGCTATCAGGGTGGCTGACAGGGGGGTGCTCAGAGGGGGTGAGATCCCCTGGGCTTGGGATTCTTCATTTGTCTGTCCCGCTGTGATTTCGACGCTATGGTTAGGGTCTGTGGTGGACTGTTCTGCTGTGGTGTCAAGACTTTTGTTCGGGAGCTGAGGTGGGCTGATCTGCTGGCTTCTCTGTGGGAGTGGCCACCTCTCTAGTAGGCTGTTCTCTGTTACACACCATCCCCCTCGCCCTCTCCTCCAGCACTCTGATCCTCTCCTCTAGTACTCTGTTCTTTTCCTGCTCCTGCTCTTTCTCCTGTTGATGTTGTCTCACCACAGTCCAGAGTGCAGATATGTCTCTCTCCACCTCCAGCTCTCCAGGTCTAGTTAAGGGGGTGTTGGACTGTTGTCTGGGTCTGTGCTGACTGGAGTGTTATCACCTGCTGTTCCAGCTCCACCTTTTTTATTTTTTATTTTATTTTTTAATTTCACCTTTATTTAACCAGGTAAGCAAGTTGAGAACAAGTTCTCATTTACAACTGCGACCTGGCCAAGATAAAGCAAAGCAGTGCGACAGAAACAACAACAAGAAAAAAACACAATAGGAAAAAAAGAAAGTCTATATACAGTGTGTGCAAATGGCATGAGGAGGTATGGCAATAAATAGGCCATAGTAGCAAAGTAATTACAATTTAGCAGATTAACACTAGAGTGATAGATGAGCAGATGATGAGCAGATGATGGTGTGTAAGTAGTGAAACTGGTGTGCAAAATAGCAGCAAAGTAAATAAAAACAATATGGGGGATGAGGTAGGTAAATTGGGTGGGCTATTTACAGATGGACTATGTACAGCTGCAGCGATCGGTTAGCTGCTCAGATAGCTGATGTTTAAAGTTAGTGAGGGAAATGTAAGTCTCCAGCTTCAGCGATTTTTGCAATTCGTTCCAGTCACTGGCAGCAGAGAACTGGAAGGAAAGGCGGCCTTACTTCCAGCTGGGTGAATTTATCCTTTTCAATGAGGGAGTAGTACTCTGTGCTGGGAGGTTGACTTTCCGTTTGGGGTTGCTCGTCTGTGGGGTTATATAATGAAGAGGTCTGGTTAGACTCGCTTTGGGTGGGGGTATCTTTCTCAAGGGAGAGCTTCTCCTGCTGAACTAATTCTTTGATTAAGTGAAAGTCCAGCTGGAACTGTTTGGGGTTGCCCTGTACCAATACTGTTCCAGACTAATAGAGATGTATAGCTGACTCAGAGACCTCGTTGTCTAGTATCCTGAGTTTCCACCCACCGTTAACACCCCCCTTCTTAACAGAGTGGTAGTGTGTTAATATAGCACTGTGCCATGCCAGGGGATGGTCTGTGTGGAAGATTAAGTTGCTTATGTTCCCATTTTATAGCAGTCAGCAAAAAGTGTCTCTTGATTTTCCACAAGGAGGTTCATTTTGTACTCTTTTCTTGCCTTATAATTTTTTACATAGAGGGTACTGTATTTTATTTACCTCTGAACAGCAGTAGGCAGCTTCAAAGCCCTCTGCATATGGTTGGGGTAGCCTGTTTGATTCTCCTGCCATTGTTGGGCTAAAGGGCATTGACACCATTGTATATACCATTGTAATGTATTTTTCTTCTTGGCATTTGGAAATAAAATGTAGCTTCAGACTAAACATTACTCAATTAGTTCCAGGTTTGATGGTGTTTTCAGGTTTCTGTTTGTTTTCCAGAGCATTTGCTGTATAGCTTTGGAATAATAATCTTTGGTAGTTGTAAGCCTTTGTGGTATCCCGGGAGGTCTACCCCGGGGGGCGGTAATAGAGGGGAGGTACGTGTTGCGACGTTGGCTCCCTCTGCTGGGAGTACACGAGCTGGGCACCCCGACACGGATGGCTCCAAGTGGAGGTAATTAGGGTAAAGTGCCAACCAGCCGTGGAGGTCACATAAAAGGAGCACTGTGGCACGGACCGGGAGAGACCAACACAGAGCCAAAGCTGAAAAAAAGGACCAAGCCCAAACCTACGTGATTTTCTTTGTTATGTTTATTTTATGGCCTAGTAAAGTCGTGTTTGCTGACTAAAACCTCCCGGTCTCTGTGTTAATCTCTGCACGCTCAACCGAACACCCCACGGTTTACCACATATGGTGGAGAATGCGGACAACTTAGTAGCTTTGGGTGTCGTGGGGTCGAGCGTACAGAGATTACCATGGAGGAGCTGGTGGCTCAGTTTATCCGCAGCCAGCAGAAGCAACAGGCTCTCCAGGACCAAGCACTGGAGGATCAGCGCCAACAAAACCTCAGACTGGTAGCGGAGGTAGCCCAGTTGAAGGCTGGGAGGGCTCAGGAGTTATGTTAAAAGGCTCAGGAGTTAAGTTAAGTTAAAAGAGGAAGGTGACGTGGAGACATATTTGTGCACCTTCGAGAGGACGGCTCAGAGGGAAGGATGGCAGAGAGAGTGGACCCAGCGAGGGGAAGAACTGCACAGAGAGAGGCGAGGGGCTGAAGGGGGCCCGGACGGAACCAGCCGAGGCCGTGAACCGGGAGAGTGACCCAAACCGATGACGTCAGCCACTGCTAGCCCTAGATCAGAGGCGTTGCTATGAGTACGGTGAGCCCGGACACCTCGTGTGGAGCTGTCCCGGCCAGGAGGAGGCCATGCCATCCACATCCCCCAGCCCTGGGATAACCCAGATGGCGAATTATGTCACCTCCTGTTGGGCGCACACCGAGATGGCCCCTCCGATGGTTCCTGTATGAATCGATGCCATAGGCACCAGCGCTCTGCTGGACTCCGGCAGCATGGTGACCCTGGCCCACCCACAGTGGCTCACACAAGAGGGGAAAGACGAACCGGGGGATGAGGAGGTGACAGTGTCCTGTGTACACAGGGACACAAAGAGGTACCCAACTGTGCCGGTGGGGATAACCACCCAAGATGCGAGTGGGGGCTGTCCTAAACCTGCCCGTGTCCATTCTCCTCGGTCGAGATTGCCCTCTCTTCCAGGCACTGTGGAGGAGGGACCTTGGGAGACACGCACATGAGGTAGGAAGGAGAGGAAAAGGACGGTGGCCTGTACAACCCACCCCCTGCCGCGAGAGGTGTCCACTGGGCCCGAGTCGTACCCGGAGGAGGGAGACGACCCCGCTCCGGAAAGCAAGCCACCGTGCGAGGAAGACCTCAGGCTCCCCTTTATGGAGGTGGAGGCACCAGACGGACCTCCCAACACGGGAATCCTCATGGGTCAGTTCGGGATGGCCCACTTAGAAGACCCCAATCTCCAGAACGCGAGGGGCCAGGTGATTGCAGTGGATGGCGTGTTGTTACCTGGGGTAAGTGAATGGCGCTACCCCCACTTTGCCATCAAGCATAATTTATTGTATCAGGTAGTAAAGCACAATGGGGACGATGGACTTGTTACTCATACCCAGCCAGTATGTTAGGACTGTCTTGCAGCTTGCCCACACCCACCTGCTTGGGGCACACCTGGGGATGAAGAAAGCCAGGGAGCAGATCGGGAACCGGTTCCACTGGCCTGGAGTCAAGCACGCCGTGGTGGATTACTGCCGTAGTTGCCCGGAGTGCTAGATCACAGCTCCGAGGGTACATTATAGAAACCCTTTAGTTCCCTTGCCAGTTATAGGTGTGCCATTTGAGCAGGTGGGGATGGATCTGGTGGCGCCATTGGTGAAGACCGCGAAGGCACACCAATACATCCTGGTGATCATGGATTACGCCACCCGGTATCCTGACGCAATCCCGTTACGCATGGCGGCAGTGAAAGGTAACGCACGGGAGCTCTTCCATTTATTCAGCCGGGTGGGTATTCCATGGGAAATCCTGATGGACCAGGGCACCGCATTCATGTCTCGTGTGATGAAAGATGTCTGCAATCTACTACAAATCAAATATGTGAGGACCAGTGTGTACCATTCACAAACGGACGGGCAAGTCGAACACTTCAATAAGACCCTAAAGCAGATGCTGAAGAAGGCCATCGAGCGAGACGGGAGGAACTGGGACCAGCTGCTAAGCCCACCTGATGTTCTCAGTGCGCGAGATACCCCAAGCGTCCACTGGGTACTCCCCCTTTGAGCTCCTGTATGGCTGTCAGCCCCGCGGACTGCTGGATCTAGCCAAGGAGGTCTGGGAGGAGCAGCCTCTCCCCCCTCCCCCCATCGCAGCGTAGTAGAACATGAGGAGGAGCTGAGGGAGAAGATGACGGCAATTTTGCCAGTGGTGAGAGAGTACATGGCCCAGGCGCAACATGCCCAGGAGCGTGTCTACAATCGGGGGACCCAACCACGAGAGTTTCACCTAGGTGAGAAGGTCTTGGTGTTGATCCCTACAACGGAGAGTCAATTCCTGACTACATGGCATGGGCCCTACGACATAGTAGAGAGGGTAAGTGATGTCAATTACAAGGTCCTCCAACTGGGGCGGAGAAAACCCCTCCAGCTTTTCCATGTGAACTTGCTGAAGAAATGGCGCGACGTGTGACCCGGCCACAGCAGAGCCCGCCCCCTGTCGAAGTTGCAATGGGGGAAGACCACAGCCCGACCCAATGACAAGAGCTCAGTTGGACCAGCAGAATACGGCCGTGTTCTCAGAAGTGCCGGGGCACACGGATCTCGTGGAACATCATATCCACACGTCCGGGAAAGTGTGTAAATGGCCATACCGGATACCAGAAGCCCGGAGGGTGACGGTCCAGCGGGAGGTGATGACAATGCTAGAGATCGGGGTACTGGAGGAGTCCCACAGTGAGTGGTCTTGCCCTATAGTGCTGGTGCCGAAACCTGACGGAACTGTCCACTTCTGCAATGACTTCTGGGGTCTGAACGAGGTCAGTAAGTCCGACGCCTACCCCATTCCCCAGGTGGACGATCTGATCGACCGCTTGGGGATGGCGAGATACGTCAGCACCTTGGACCTGACGAAGGGGTACTGACAGGTGCCGCTGGCAGCTGCCTCCCAGGAGAAGACGGCCTTCTCCACCCCAGGGGGGCTATACCACTACCGGGTTCTTCCTTTCGGGCTCCACGGGTCCCCAGCGAGCTTTCAGAGACTCATGGACCGCGTCCTGCGGCCACACAGTGAGTACGCGGCTGCTTACTTGAATGACATAATTGTGCACAGTGACAGTTGGGAGTCCCATCTCTGTAGGTTACAGGCAGTGGTGGATGTGCTAAGGGATGCTGGTCTGACCGCGAACCCCCACAAGTGCAAGCTGGGCTACGCCGAGGTGGAGTATCAGATCGGCGGGGAAATGTGAAGCCCCAAGAGAAAAAAATCGCTGCTATTAAGAAATGGCCAGTCCCCCGAACCAGGAGGCAGGTGAAGTCATTCCTGGGGTTAGCAGGCTACTACAGTTGATTTGTACCTAACTTTGCCGCAATAGCTTCTCCCCTCACAGACCTAACGAAGGCACGACTACCCTAGAAGGAGAGATGGACGGAGGACACAGAGGCGGCATTCCAGGCCCTGAAGGATGCATCATGTTCGCATCCGGTATTCGTCACCCCGGACTTCTCAAAAACCTCATGGTCCAGACATACGCGTCTGACACGGGTAGGGGCCGTCTTGTCCCAAGAGCAGGAAGGCGAGGAGCACCCAATCAAGTATGTCCGCAGGAAGCTCCTCCCGAGGGAGAAGTACTCGATTGTCGAGAAGGAGTGCCTCGCCGTAAAGTAGGCACTGGACACCCTCAAGTATTACCTCCTCGGGAGGAAGTTCACCCTGATCACTGACCCTGCCCCCCTTGTGTAGATGACAAGAGGTAAGGACACAAATGACCGTGTCACCCGCTGGTTCCTGTTCTTACAACGATTCTCTTTCTGTCATCCACAGGTCGGGGGCCTAGCACGACAATGTGGACGCCCTCTCCAGGAGGGATGCAAACCTAGCCCTGAGCATGCCTCCCTCCCGGTCAGGGCTAAGGGGGGGGAGGTATCCCAGGATGTCTACCCCGGGGGGGCGGTAATAGAGGGGAGGTACGTACTGCGATGTTGGCTCCCTCTGCTGGGAGTACACGAGCTGGGCACCCCGACACAGATGGTAATTAGGGGAAAGTGCCAACCAGCCGTGGAGGCCACATAAAAGGAGCACTGTGGCACACCGCGGGAGAGGACCGGGAGAGACCGACACAGAGCCAAAGCTTAGAAGAAGGACCAAGCCAAACCTACGTGATTTATTTTATGGCCTAGTAAAGTCGTGTTTGCCGACTAAAACCTCCCAGTCTCTGTATTAATCTCTCTAATGTAAGTTTATCTAACTCTAAATCTATCTTTTTTTTTAAGAACATGCTGAAAAATGCAGGAGCTCATCTGCTCATGACCTTTGTCTCTCTCTTCTTCTGTCCCGCACCCCAAATATCTCTGTAGTTAGTATCATTTCCTAAAGCCTAAGTAATTCACTTTTGGTTCTTTGTATTGTTTTTTTTTTCAAGCATACGGACGTGAGATGAGTTATTAATTGTGCGAATCAATGAGTCCCCCGCCCCAAGTTGTGTGGCCGGGTGCCTATTAGGCTTATGGCTTTAATATTTTTTGTTTAAGTCAAATGATTTCTCACCTTTTCTCATGTTGATTATTATTTCGGCTCTGCTGGCCCATTGTAAATGATCAATACATTTCTGATCAATAGATACAATTCTGAACATAGTCATTTATAATGCTAACGCAGAGGCACCAATAAATTGTCCCGTACACTTATTGTACGCTGTTTGAATGTACATGCCCTTATGTCTATGCTTCTAAGGTGACTAAGAGGCTTTACTAATTCTTGTGACGAAGTGTATCAGTGACCTGTATTCTGTAATTAGTTACAAAACCATAGAAATGCAATTGTGTATTGCTGCTGTTTGTCAGATATCCAACCGTCACCTCTGTTGACCATGAGAGCATTTTGCAGGGAAAATGTGTTGAGGCATACTATTTAGGCTCGGAAGGACGTGGTCCATTGTTTACCTTGTCATCAATGACATGGGGCCCATTGTTACTTGGCAACGACCACAAGGGCATTTTAAAGAGCTGTCAGTCAAGGTGAGCTCATGAATATAAGCTCCCAGCGTACTCAGCCTGTTTTTTCAGGCTTCCTGATAGTTAGAGGTGATAGAAGGTACCATTTCTTAAATTCTTCTAAATATTATGGGTGATGCTTTGGTCATTCAAATGCTAGGGAGGGAGGGGGCAGGTAGGAGAGAGGATAGGAAGGGTTGAGGGAGAGAGCAGGAGGAGTTGGGTTCAGGGAGAGAGCAGGAGGAGAGGTCGGGTTGAGGGAGAGCGCAGGATGGGTAGGACGATGGTAACCTCTGGTTAAGCTTCCAATTCTAGTTGTTTCTTCTCTCCCTCCCTTATCCTCTTCACTCTTTCCATGTTTCTCACATCCTCTTATCTCCTCTATTGCTCTTCTCTTTAAAATCTCCTCTCAGACCCTCCCCATCTGCTCTCCTGCTCTCACTTACTGCAATCTCTTCATCTCTCTCTATTCTTTCCCTTGCTCAAACTGTCTGACTGTGGCAGACTAACAGTTCTCCTCTCCTTTCTGCATTTCCTTCTGTCCTCCATTCTCTCATTATCTCCTCTTCTCTCTCTCAAATTCAATATGCTTCAATGGCATGAATAACAAGTTCAATGTTGTCAAAGCAAAGTGATACACACAATTCTGAAAAAAGTGACAACAATAAAACAGTAGCTATAATACAAAAAAACAAATACATGTCTTACACAATGTTTATATATATATGTTAACGTTCAGAATATAATTCCTGAAACAATAAATGATTGGTGGAATTTATATTGTTTATATAGCTACTATTGTTATAATACATAATAAATAGTACATTTTATGTTTCCTCTCTTAACTTGTGGCAAGCTGTGAGAAATTGTGCTGCCATGTTTTTTAAAGTTTTTTTTATTACCAATTTTAACACATTTATTTTCATTGCTTTAATAACGTTGTAGGTTCTTCCTCCAATTCCACGTTGGATGAGTTTGAGAAAGAATCCTTTATGCCAGATGGAATCGAAAGCCGGAGGGTGTAGATGTGATCAGAAGTTCTTTGTTTTGGTAGGAAGACAATTTGACAAGGACTTAAAACACTGTTTTTGTTAAAGAAGGTCTGTATCCTCCTATTAATTATGCTGTAGAAAACCTTCCCTAGATTACTGGTCACTCAGATCTCCCTGTTAATTATTATGATCGAATTTGTCTCCACTTTTGAATATGGCCGTTATTATGCCTTTCTTTCATATTTCTGGAAAGTATCCTACATTCAGCACTAGGTTGACGCGTATGGCTTCCTGCAGCTTAGGGCTGCTTTTATTTAGCATATCAGTGCAGATACCGTCTGGCCCACAGTCTTTACCGCACTTCAGGGCTTTTATCTTCTGTTTCAGGTCAGTTATAGTGATTGGTATATCCAATGGATTTTGGTTGGTCTGTAGATGTTGTTTCTAAGTTTTGTAATTTATAAACTCATTTGTCTCAGTTCATTTCTGGTATTCTGGATTTTCATACACTTTTTCTAAGTAGTTTTTCCAGGTGTTGCCATTTCGCATGGGAATGTTTTTCTTGTTATGTGAGGCATTACGTTTTCCCCGTATTTCCCAAAATGAGTTTTGGTTTATTGCCTCCTCAATTTCTTCAAGCTTTTTATATTGTTTTTGGGCCAGGTGATATTTTAGATATCCATCCAGAGGGGTATCCCAGAAAGCTGGATAAGTGACTTAGCGAGATCTGTCAAACCAGAACTTGTGCAAACTCAGACTTTCTGGCTCCAGAAAGAGAGCTTGAAAGACAGCCTGATCAGAAACCATAGCAAAGAATGCTCTGAAGCAAACCTGCTACCTTCTAGTTTAACTTGATCTTAGCCTGTCCTGGTGAATAAAAACAGGACTTCTCTGCCAATCAGATTCTTGTTTGTTACTATGGCCTGTCCCTTCTTGGAAAATTATGAGAATTTTGTTCTCATGTTCATTAACCAATTCAATTAAACTACTCAGTCTGCTATATCAGGATTTATAGGATACTGATAGAAATGAAAACAGACAGAGGCCAGTCTACAATAGTCATGAATGTTTATTTACGAGAGCTCTGCTAATCATTTCCTGTACATTGGTCTATATACCTCACATTTCGTCATAAATGTCCCTCCTCCTCTCCGAGACAATGACAATATAGTTCACAAGTCTTCTCCTTCTCATACATTGTCTGCCACCTGTTATTCAATCTACTATAAGCCCAAGGTCTCTCCCCTCCCTGGGTGGGGACAGAATGTCCTGTAAGGAACACAGTAGTACAGGATTGTCTGTCGATAGCTCCTCTTATCATTTGTTTCACACTTGCACCCTGCTTACATACTAAAAAGGAACAAAAAGTTATTGTTCTAATTCTGACTAAAACGACACACATCAGATTTATAGATGTATGATTCTAATACATTTCATACAATCATACAATGACAGGGTAGAATTCTGTTAGTTATAGTTCTACGTTAAATGTATACATTTTACATTTAAGTCATTTAGCAGACGCTCTTATCCAGAGCGACTTACAAATTGGTGCATTCACCTTATGATATCCAGTGGAACAACCACTTTACAATAGTGCATCTAACTCTTTTAAGGGGGGGGGGGGGGGGGGGTTAGAAGGATTACTTTATCCTATCCTAGGTATTCCTTAAAGAGGTGGGGTTTCAGGTGTCTCCGGAAGGTGGTGATTGACTCCGCTGACCTGGCGTCGTGAGGGAGTTTGTTCCACCATTGGGGTGCCAGAGCAGCGAACAGTTTTGACTGGGCTGAGCGGGAACTGTACTTCCTCAGAGGTAGGGAGGCGAGCAGGCCAGAGGTGGATGAACGCAGTGCCCTTGTTTGGGTGTAGGGCCTGATCAGAGCCTGAAGGTACGGAGGTGACGTTCCCCTCACAGCTCCGTAGGCAAGCACCATGGTCTTGTAGCGGATGCGAGCTTCAACTGGAAGCCAGTGGAGAGAGCGGAGGAGCGGGGTGACGTGAGAGAACTTGGGAAGGTTGAACACCAGACGGGCTGCAGCGTTCTGGATGAGTTGTAGGGGTTTAATGGCACAGGCAGGGAGCCCAGCCAACAGCGAGTTGCAGTAATCCAGGCAGGAGATGACAAGTGCCTGGATTAGGACCTGCGCCGCTTCCTGTGTGAGGCAGGGTCGTACTCTGCGAATGTTGTAGAGCATGAACCTACAGGAACGGGTCACCGCCTTGATGTTAGTTGAGAACGACAGGGTGTTGTCCAGGATCACGCCAAGGTTCTTAGCACTCTGGGAGGAGGACACAATGGAGTTGTCAACCGTGATGGCGAGATCATGGAACGGGCAGTCCTTCCCCGGGAGGAAGAGCAGCTCTGTCTTGCCGAGGTTCAGCTTGAGGTGGTGATCCGTCATCCACACTGATATGTCTGCCAGACATGCAGAGATGCGATTCGCCACCTGGTTATCAGAAGGGGGAAAGGAGAAGATTAATTGTGTGTCGTCTGCATAGCAATGATAGGAGAGTCCATGTGAGGATATGACAGAGCCAAGTGACTTGGTGTATAGCGAGAATAGGAGAGGGCCTAGAACAGAGCCCTGGGGGACACCAGTGGTGAGAGCACGTGGTGCGGAGACAGATTCTCGCCACGCCACCTGGTAGGAGCGACCTGTCAGGTAGGACGCAATCCAAGCGTGGGCCGCGCCGGAGATGCCCAACTCGGAGAGGGTGGAGAGGAGGATCTGATGGTTCACAGTATCAAAGGCAGCCGATAGGTCTAGAAGGATGAGAGCAGAGGAGAGAGAGTTAGCTTTAGCAGTGCGGAGCGCCTCCGTGACACAGAGAAGAGCAGTCTCAGTTGAATGACTAGTCTTGAAACCTGACTGATTTGGATCAAGAAGGTCATTCTGAGAGAGATAGCAGGAGAGCTGGCCAAGGACGGCACGTTCAAGAGTTTTGGAGAGAAAAGAAAGAAGGGATACTGGTCTGTAGTTGTTGACATCGGAGGGATCGAGTGTAGGTTTTTTCAGAAGGGGTGCAGCTCTCGCTCTCTTGAAGACGGAAGGGACGTAGCCAGCGGTCAAGGATGAGTTGATGAGCGAGGTGAGGTAAGGGAGAAGGTCTCCGGAAATGGTCTGGAGAAGAGAGGAGGGGATAGGGTCAAGCGGGCAAGTTGTTGGGCGGCCGGCCGTCACAAGACGCGAGATTTCATCTGGAGAGAGAGGGGAGAAGGAGGTCAAAGCACAGGGTAGGGCAGTGTGAGCAGAACCAGCGGTGTCGTTTGACTTAGCAAACGAGGATCGGATGTCGTCGACCTTCTTTTCAAAATGGTTGACGAAGTCATCCGCAGAGAGGGAGGGGGGGGGGGGGGGGGATTCAGGAGGGAGGAGAAGGTGGCAAAGAGCTTCCTAGGGTTAGAGGCAGATGCTTGGAATTTAGAGTGGTAGAAAGTGGCTTTAGCAGCAGAGACGGAAGAGGAGAATGTAGAGAGGAGGGAGTGAAAGGATGCCAGGTCCGCAGGGAGGCGTGTTTTCCTCCATTTCCGCTCGGCTGCCCGGAGCCCTGTTCTGTGAGCTCGCAATGAGTCGTCGAGCCACGGAGCAGGAGGGGAGGACCGAGCCGGCCTGGAGGATAGGGGACATAGAGAGTCAAAGGATGCAGAAAGGGAGGAGAGGAGGGTTGAGGAGGCAGAATCAGGAGATAGGTTGGAGAAGGTTTGAGCAGAGGGAAGAGATGATAGGATGGAAGAGGAGAGAGTAGCGGGGGAGAGAGAGCGAAGGTTGGGACGGCGCGATACCATCCGAGTAGGGGCAGTGTGGGAAGTGTTGGATGAGAGCGAGAGGGAAAAGGATACAAGGTAGTGGTCGGAGACTTGGAGGGGAGTTGCAATGAGATTAGTGGAAGAACAGCATCTAGTAAAGATGAGGTCAAGCGTATTGCCTGCCTTGTGAGTAGGTGGGGAAGGTGAGAGGGTGAGGTCAAAAGAGGAGAGGAGTGGAAAGAAGGAGGCAGAGAGGAATGAGTCAAAGGTAGACGTGGGGAGGTTAAAGTCACCCAGAACTGTGAGAGGTGAGCCATCCTCAGGAAAGGAACTTATCAAGGCGTCAAGCTCATTGATGAACTGTCCAAGGGAACCTGGAGGGCGATAAATGATAAGGATGTTAAGCTTGAAAGGGCTGGTAACTGTGACAGCATGGAATTCAAAGGAGGCGATAGACAGATGGGTCAGGGGAGAAAGAGAGAATGTCCACTTGGGAGAGATGAGGATCCCAGTGCCACCACCCCGCTGACCAGAAGCTCTCGGGGTGTGCGAGAACACGTGGGCAGACGAGGAGAGAGCAGTAGGAGTAGCAGTGTTATCTGTGGTAATCCATGTTTCCGTCAGTGCCAAGAAGTCGAGGGACTGGAGGGAAGCATAGGCTGAGATGAACTCTGCCTTGTTGGCCGCAGATCTGCAGTTCCAGAGGCTGCCGGAGACCTGGAACTCCACGTGGGTCGTGCGCGCTGGGACCACCAGGTTAGAGTGGCAGCGGCCACGCGGTGTGAAGCGTTTGTATGGTCTGTGCAGAGAGGAGAGAAGAGGGATAGACAGACACATAGTTGACAGGTTACAGAAGAGGCTACGCTAATGCAAAGGAGATTGGAATGACAAGTGGACTACACGTCTCGAATGTTCAGCAAGTTAAGCTTACGTTGCAAAAAATCTTATTGACTAAAATGATACAGTACTGCTGGCTGGTGAAGTAGGCTAGCTAGCAGTGTTGACTACGTTAGAAGGACGAAAATAGCTGGCTAGCTAACCTCGATAATTACTCTAAACTACACAATTATCTTTGATACAAAGACGGCTATGTAGCTAGCTAAGAAAAAATTGCTAAGATCAAACAAATCAAACCGTTGTACTGTAATGAAATGAAATGTAATACTACCTGTGGAGCGAAGCGAAATGCGACTACTCGCTCCAACCCGGAAGTACATCATTTAGTCATTATTCATAAAATTCTGAACAAAAATCCACTTAACATCGGAGCCTGCATTGTTCGCCGTGCTTTACAAAGGGAACAATTTATTGGACCTTGAATACATCCTTTAGATAATTCAGAATAATTTTTAAAAAATGGCACATTCACTCATACAGTGCATTCGGAAAATATTCAGACCCCTTGACTTTTTCCACATTTTGTTACGTTACAGCCTTATTCTAAAATGGATTTGAAAATAATAATACATCTCATCCATCTACACACAATATGATGACATGATGACAAAGCAAAAACATGAAATATCACATTTACATAAGTATTCAGACACTTTACTTTGTACTATATTTAAGAATACAGCCTTGAGTCTTCTTGGGTATGACGCTACAAGCTTGGCACACCTGTATTTGGGGAGTTTCTCCCATTCTTTTTTTGCAGATCCTCTCAAGCTGTGTCAGGTTGAATGGGGAGCGTCGGTTCACAGCTATTTTCAGGTCTCTCCAGAGAAGTTCTATTGGGTTCAAGTCCAGGCTCTGCCGGGCCTCTCAAGGACTTTGAGAGACTTCTCCCCAAGCCACTCCTGTGTTGTCTTGGCTGTGTGCTTAGGGTCCTTGTCCTGTTGGAATGTGAACCTTTGCACCGGTCTGAGGTCCTGAGCACTCTGGAGCAGGTTTTCATCAAGGATCTCTCTGTACTTTGCTCTGTTAATCTTTTTCTCGATCCTGACTAGTCTCCCAGTCACTGCCGCTGAAAAACATCCCCACAGCATGATGCTGCCACCACCATGCTTCACCGTAGGGATGGTGCCTGGTTTCCTCCAGACGTGACGCTTAGCATTCAGGCCAGAGAGTTCAATCTTGGTTTCATCAAACCAGATAATGTTGTTTCTCATTGTCTGAGAGTCCTTTATGTGCCTTTTGGCAAACTCCAAGCAGGCTGTCATGTGCCTTTTAATGAGGAGTGGCTTCCGTCTGGCCACTCTACCATAAAGGCCTGATTGGTGGAGTGCTGCAGATGGTTGTCCTTTTGGAAGGTTCTCCCATCTCCACAGAGGAACTCTGGAGCTCTGTCAGAGTGACCATTGGGTTCTTGGTCACCTCCCTGACCAAGGCCCTTCTTCCATTTAAGAATGAGGGAGGGGACCTTCTTGGGGACCTTCAATGCTGCATAATCTTTTTGGTACCCTTCCCCAGATCTGTGCCTCAACACAATGCTGTGTCTGAGCTTTACGGACAATTCCATTAACCTCATGGCTTGGTTTTTGCTTTGACATGCACTGTCAACTGTGGGACCAAAAATAAACAGGTGTGTGCCTTTCCAAATCATGTCCAATCAATTGAATTTACCACAGTTGTAGAAACATCTCAAGGATGATCAATGGAAACAAGATGCACCTAAGATCAATTTTGAGTCTCAAAGTAAGGGTCTGAATACTTATGTAAATAAGGCATTTCTGTTTTTAAATTAGCTAAAAAATCTAAATACCTGTTTTCGCTTTGTCATTATTGGGGTATTGTGTAAAAGAATTGAATCGGTTTCAGAATAAGGATGTAACGTAACATGTGAAAAAGGGGAAGGTGTCTGAATAGTTTCCGACTGCACTGTATACATTTATACATTGAAAAATGTTGTCATTTAGCAGATGCTCTTATCCAGTGCATTCTTCTTAAAAACGTCTTAGTGCTAGTTGTCCTGCTAGCGGGAGAACTTCCGGTGAAACTGGAGGACACGCAATTCAAATAAATAATCATTAAAAAAAATGGATATTAAACATTTAGGTTGAAAGCTTAAATTCTTGTTAATCTAACTGCACTGTCCGATATACAGTAGCCATTACAGCGAAAGCATGCCATGCAATTGTTTGAGGACAGCGCCCCACATCAAAATATTTTTCCACCAGCACAAGTTTCATAAATTCACAAATAGCGATTAAATATTCACTTACTTTTTGAAAATCTTCCTCTGATTTGTCATCCAATGGGTCCCAGCTATAACATGTAGTGTCATTTTGTTAGATAAAATCCTTCTTTATATCCCAAAAAGTCAGTTTAGTTGGCGTCATCTTTTTTGAGTAATCCACTCAAAACTCAAATATACCGCTAAACTTTAAAACAAGTCAAAATACATTTCTATTGACTCCTCAGATACCCTAAAATGTAATCAAACTATAATATATAATACAGAAAGAAGTATGTTCAATAGGAAACCGATATTAGCAGGTGTGTCTTGTCTTCATCGTGCGCCCAAACACGAATTTCCAAGACTATGTTCTTGTACTAAAACTGTTGTTTCTCATTCGTTTTGGAAGAAACAAGCCTGAAACCTTGAACATATAGTGCTGACACCCTGTGGAAGCCATCGGAATTGCATACTGGGAGCTAGACCTGCCCTCCAGGACACCTACAGCACCTGATGTCACAGGAAGGCCAAAAAGATCATCAAGGACAACAACCACCTGAGCCACTGCCTGTTCATCTCGCTACCATCTAGAAGGCGAGGTCAGAACAGATCCCTGTACTTTCCATTGTAAGAGCATGGGCTCTCAAAGAAAAACACATTCCGGTTGGTTTTTCTCTGGATTTTCTCCAACCATATCTATTGTGTTATAGTCTCCTACATTATTTCAACATTTCTACAAACGTCAAAGTGTTTTCTTTCCAATGGTACCAATTATATGCATATCCTGGCTTCAGAGCCTGAGCAACAGGCAGTTTACTTTAGGCATGTCAGTCAGGCGGAAATTGAGAAAAAAGGACACTAGCCCTAACAAGTTTTAAGATAGCTAGGTGGGACAACCACATATCACAGGCATAGCAAGTACATTTTTCCTCAATAAAGTAGCTGTCAGTAGAGTCAGAGCTGGGGGGGAGAAGTTCTGGTTCAGGTTTTATGTTGTATATTTTTTTTAGGGGGGGGGTGGGGTCAAGGTGAGGAAGATAATTATTTAAGACACTGTTTGAAGAGGTAGAAAGCGTTATGTTTGGGGAGAATCCAACAAAGTACCACTCTTTATATTTTCAAGCATGGTGGTGGCTGCATCATGTTATGGGTATGCGTGTAATTGGGAAGGACTATAAGTGTTTTAGGATAAGAAATCAACTGTATAGAGCTAAGTACAGGCAATATCCTAGAGGAAAACCAGGTTCAGTCTGCTTTCCACCAGACACTGGGTGATAGATTCAATTCACCGTTCAGCAGGACAATAACCTAAAACAGAAAGCCAAATCTAGACTGGAGTTGCTTATGAAAATGGCAGTCTAGCAATGATCCACAACCAACTTGACAGAGGTTGAAGAATTTTTTAAAGAATAATGTGCAAATATTGTACAATCCAGGTGTGCAAAGCTCTTATCCAGAAGGACTCACAGCTGTAATCGCTGCCAAATTGATTTTAACGTGTATTGACTTAGGGGTGTGAATACTTATGTCAATGAGATTTCTGTATTTCATTTTCAAAAACATGTTTTCACTTTGTCATCATGGGGTATTTTGAGTAGATGGGCGAGAAAAAAATATTTTTAATCCATTTTCAATTCAGGTTGTAACACAACAAAATGTGGAATAAATCAAGGGGAATACTTTCTGAAGGCAGTCTACATATCAGTGGAGGCTGCTGAGGGGAGGACGGCTCATAATAATGGCTGGAACCGTGCGAATGGAATGGCATCAAACGCGTGGGATGTATTTGATACCATTCCACTCCAGCCATTACCACGAGCCCATCCTCCCCAATTAAGGTGCCACCAACCTCCTGTGGTACATATAGGTAGGGCTAAAGTGACTAGGCAACAGGATAGATAATAGAGAGAAACAGCATTGTATGTGGTGAGTGTGAAAGTGTGTGAGTGTGCGTATGTAGTGTGTGTTTGTGTGTTGGGGTGTCATTGTAAGTATGTGTGGGCAGATTTCAGTGTGTGCACAGAGTCAGTGCAGGAGAGTTAGTGCAAGAAAGTAGATGTGTGTGTGTTGGGATGTCAGTGTAAGTATGTATGAGTGTGTGGGTAGAGACCAGTGTGAATGCATAGAGTCAGTGCAAGATCATTAGTGCAAAAAAGTGTCAATGCAGGTAGTGAGGGCAACCATTTGATTAGATTTTTAGCTGTCTTGTTTAGCAGTCATATGGCTTGGGGGTAGAAGCTGTTCAGGGTCCTGTTGGTTCCAGACTTGGTAAACTGGTACCGCTTGCCACGTGGTAGCAGAGATAACAGTCTATGGCTTGGGTGACTGGAGTCTTTAAAGAAAAATGTGTATCTTGAAAGACTATGGTTCTAAGCAGGACTAAGGCAGTGAGGAAGAGGCGAAGCGGGAGGGCTCATTCTCACCAAAATCTGTCCAGAATACACCCAATGCGTTTTTATGGACTTAATATGCAGACCTAAACTTGTTGCCTGCCTTCATTTCCTGCCTTTGGGACAACGACTCCCATTGTTAGGGCAGAGACATGAGCATCTCGTCATTATATATGGATCTTTGACTAAGGTAACACCGAAATCATATTTTTAGCGGTAATGAGGTGACCAATAACAGTTGCAATTGAGATCAGCTGTGCGGGTGAATTTAGCCCATATTGGTGGTTTACCTAGACATCAGCTGGCAATAAACTAGTGCCATCGATGATAGCAATCGACCCCTTGATATTTTATTATATAAGCTACATTTTGTAGGCTACCCATTAGCCTATCCATTGTCACATAATGAAAGGTGTGAAAAGCGATAATAGACTTCTGTTTGTTTCCCTGGCTGAGTTGATGAGCTGATTTGGGTCATCAGTTGATTGACAGATGTGGGCCTACTGTAGAACAACGAACTTTCCTCCAGTGTGGATGCTCGCCCACGTTTTATAGTTAGACTATTTATAATTTGCAGAGGTGGGTAGATGACTGAAAATCTGTACTTAAGTAAAAGTACTTTTACTTGAAGTTTAATTTACTCCAGAAAAAGTAAAAGCCCTCCTAAGAAACTACTACTGAAAATGACTAGTTACAAATTTAGTTTGGTCATTTTTTACACTTTATGGTAAATGGTGACAGCAAACAAAAGAGACAACAACTTAGTGCAATTGATTTGACATTCATTTATTACTTAAGCCTGCCAGCACCATCTTGCTGATGTCCTCCAGCACAGGTAGTCTCCAATGAAGAATAACATCAAAGTCTGTAGGCTGTCCTCCAGCGCAGGTAGTCTCCAATGAAGAATAACATCTATTGCTGAAGAATTGCAATATTTACCTGGAATTAACCCTGCAGATAGCACTACAAGGTGATCTGAAAAGTCATAGTCAATCAATCAATAATATAATAATACTTTTAGCAAAAAAATATATTTTCAATTTACAATCTGTACGAACAATGAGAATAGAAAGGATCAAATTGTATTGGTCACATACACATGGTTGGCAAATGTTATTGTGAGTGTAGCGAAATACTTGTGCTTCTAGTTCTGACAGTGCAGCAATATCTAACAAGTAATCTAACAATTCCACAACAACTACCTAATACACACTATCTAAGTAAAGGAATGGAGTAAGAATATATATGGATGAGCAATGACCGAGGGGCATAGGAAAGATGCAATAGATGGAACAAAATACAATATATACATATGAGATGAGTAATGAAAGATATGTAAACATTATTAAAGTGACTAGTGATCCATTTATTTAATTAAGAGGCCAATGATTTCAAGTCTGTATGTAGGCAGCAGCCTCACTGTGTTAGTGATGGTTGTTCACACTGATGGCCTTGAAATAGAAGCTATTTTTCCGTCTCTCGGTCCCAGCTTTGATGCACCTGTTCTGACCTCGCCTTCTAGATGGTAGCGAGGTGAACAGGCAGTGGCTCGGGTGGTTGTTGTCCTTGATGATCTTTTTGGCCTTCCTGTGACATCAGGTGTTGTAGGTGTCCTGGAGGGCAGGTAGTTTGCCCCCGGTGATGCGTTGTGCAGACAGCACCACCCTCTGGAGAGCCCTACGGTTATAGGCGGTGCAGTTGCCGTACCAGACGGTGATGCAGCCCGACAGGAAAAGTTTGTGGGGGTTTTAGGTGACAAGCCAAAATTCTTCAGCCTCCTGAGGTTGAAGAGGTGCTATTGCGCCTTCTTCACCACACTATCTGTGTGGGTGGACCATTTCAGTTTGTCCGTGATGTGTACACCGAGGTACTTAACTTTCCACCTTCTCCACTACTGTCCCGTCGATGTGGATAGGGGGGTGCTCCTTCTGCTGTTACCTGAAGTCCACGATCATCTCCTTTCTTTTGTTGACGTTGAGTGAGAGGTTGTTTTCCTGACACCACACTCCGAGTGCCCTCACCTCCTCCCTATAGGCTGTCTCGTCTTTGTTGATAATCAAGCCAACTACTGTTGTGTCGTCTACAAACTTGAGGATTGAGTTGGAGGCGTGCATGGCCACACAGTCATGGGTGAACAAGGAGTACAGGAGGGGGCTGAGCACGCACCATTGTGGGGCCCCAGTGTTGAGGATCAGCGAAGTGGAGATGTTGTTTCCTACCTTCACCACCTGGGGGTGGCCAGTCAGGATGTCCAGGACCCAATTGCACAGGGCGGGGTTGAGGGCCTCAAGCTTAATGATGAGCTTGGAAGGTACTATGGTGTTGAATGCTGAGCTGTAACCAATGAACAGAATTCTTACATAGGTATTCCTCTTGTCCAGGTGGGATAGTGCAGTGTTATGGAAATTGCATCGTCTGTGGACCTATTGGGGTGGTACGCAAATTGAAGTGGGTCTAGGGTGACAGGTAAGGTGGAGGTGATATGATCGGAACTTTTGTGAAACATCACAGCACAGTTGAAAAATATATGGCAAATAGAAATCCAATATGTATGGTGTTAAGTGTCTTCAAAGGGGGAGACACTCTAGACCCAAACTGCTACAGACGTATATCTATCCTACCCTGCCTTTCTAAGGTCTTCGAAAGCCAAGTTAACAAAAAGATTACCGACCATTTAGAATCACACCGTACCTTCTCCGCTATGCAATCTGGTTTTAGAGCTGGTCAGGGGTGCACCTCAGCCACGCTCAAGGTCCTAAACGATATCATAACCGCCATCGATAAAAGACATTACTGTCTAGCCGTATTCATCGACCTGGCCAAGGCTTTTGACTCTGTCAATCACCACATTCTTATTGGCAGACTCAACAGCCTTGGTTTCTCAAATGATTGCCTCGCCTGGTTCACCAACTACTTCTCTGATAGAGTTCAGTGTGTGAAATCGGAGGGCCTCTGGCAGTCTCTATGGGGGTGTCACAGGGTTCAATTCTCAGTCAGACTCTTTTCTCTGTATACATCAATGATGTCGCTCTTGCTGCTGGTGATTCTCTGATCCACCTCTACGAAGACGACACCATTCTGTATAATTCTGGTCCTTCTTTGGACACTGTGTTAACTAACCTCCAGACGAGCTTCAATGCCATTACAACTCTCCTTCCGTGGCCTCCAACTGCTCCTAAATGCAAGTAAAACTAAATGCATGCTCTTCAACCGTTCGCTGCCCGCACCTGCCCGCCCGTCCAGCATCCCTACTCTGGACGGTTCTGACTTAGAATATGTGGACAACTACAATACCTAGGTGTCTGGTTAGACTGTAAACTCTCCTTCCAGACTCACATTAAGCATCTCCAATCCAAAATTAAATCTAGAATCGGCTTCCTATTTCACAACAAAGCCTCCTTCACTCATGCTGCTAAACATACCTTCGTAAAACTGACCATCCTACCGATCCTCGACTTCGGGGATGTCATTTATGAAATTGCCTCCAACAGTCTACTTAACAAATTGGATGCAGTCTATCACAGTGCCATCCGTTTTGTCACCAAAGCCCCATATACTACCCACCACTGTGACCTGTACGCTCTCGTTGGCTGGCCCTCACTTCATACTCGTCGCCAAACCCACTGACTCCAGGTCATCTACAAATCTCTGTTAGGTAAAGCCCCGCCATATCTCAGCTCACTGGTCACCATAGCAGCACCCACTCGTAGCACGCACTCCAGCAGGTATATCTCACTGGTCACCCCCAAAGCCAATTCCTCCTTTGGCCGCCTTTCCTTCCAGTTCTCTGCTGCCAATGACTGGAACAAATTGCAAAAATCACTGAAGCTGGAGACTCATATCTCCCTCACTCGCTTTAAGCACCAGCTGTCAGAGCAGCTCACAGATCACTGCACATGTACATAGCCCATCTGTAAACAGCCCATCCAAGTACCTCATCCCCATACTGTATTTATTTTTATCTTGCTCCTTTGCACCCCAGTATCTCTACTTGCACATTCATCTTCTGCACATCTACCATTCCATTGTTTAATTGATATATTGTAATTACTTTGCCACCATGGCCTATTTATTGCCTTAACTCCCTTATCTCACCTCATTTGCACTCACTGTACAGATGTTTTTTCTTTTTGTCTACTGTATTATTGACTGTATGTTTTGTTTATTCCATGTGTAACTCTGCGTTGCTGTATGTGTCGAACTGCCATGCTTTATCTTGGCCAGGTCACAGTTGCAAATGAGAACTTGTTCTCAACTAGCCTACCTGGTTAAATAAAGGTGAAATAAAAAATAAATATAAAGAGATAGATGGGAGGGGTTGAATGGAGCTGAAGGTTGGGACTAATAACAACAAGATAACTAATGTAAAACATACTGTGCCTGTAAAACGTATACAGGTTAAGAACTTTTTTGAAAGAGCACAGTTTGAAATATATGGCAAATGGAACCGGATGGACATCATAAATATATGGGCGAGGTTGAGGGTAGAGGAAGGACAAGAGTTAAAAACAAACAAAATAAAACTATTGTAAAATAGACTGTGTCCATAAAATGTATATAGTATGTATAAGCTGGAAATAAAGGCCTAAGCGTTGATGTTCACTAGTTTGATTCCAATTCGGCCAAGACCTCAGAAAAAAAATTGTAGACCTCCACAGGTCTGGTTCATCCTTGGGAGCAATTTCCAAATGCCTGAAGGTACCACGTTCATCTGTACAAACAATAGTACGCAAGTATAAACACCATGGGACCACGCAGCCGTCATACCAATCAGGAAGGAGACCCATTCTGTCTCCTAGAGATGAACGTACTTTGGTGCGAAAAGTGCAAATCAATCCCAGAATAACAGCAAAGAACCTTGTGAAGATGCTGGAGGAAACATGTGCAAAAGTATCTATATCCACAGTAAAACGAGTCCTATATCGACAAAACCTGAAAGGCCGCTCAGCAAGGAAGAAGCCACTGCTCCAAAACCGCCATAAAAAAGACAGACTACAGTTTGCAACTGCACATGGGGACAAAGATCGTACTTTTTGGAGAAATTTCATCTGGTCTGATGAAACAAAAATAGAACTGTTTGGCCATAATGATCTAGAGTTTTGTCGCCTCTAGTTGCACAGGTGTCATGATGCTAAAAATGAGGTAAAACGGATTTCCATTTGCCTGCATTAAAATCACCAGCCACGATAAACACCGCCTCTGGATGTACATTTTCTTGTTTGCTTATGGCCCTATACAGCTCGTTGAGTGCGGTCTTTGTGCCAGCACCGGATTGTGGTGGTAAATAGATAGCTCCGAAAAATATTGGTAAATGGGTAAACGGCATGGTCTGCAGCTTATTATGAGCTATTCTAACTCAAGCGAGCAAAAACTTGAGACTTCCTTAACATTAGAGATCGCGCACCAGCTGTTGTTAACAAACAGACACAACCTCCTCCCTTCGTCTTACCCGAGTCTGCCGTCCAGACATAGAATATTCTATTTTTCAGTTCCCGTTGGTAGGATAGTCTCGAACGGCGCTCATCCAGTTTGTTCTCCAGTGACTGCATGTCCGGCAATAGAAACAAGGGCAAAGGCAGTTTATTTGCTCGTCAACATAGTCTCGTCAAGTACCATTTCTAGACATAGGCAAAAATCTGTCTCAACTTACTGTTAATTAGGATAGTACAATACACAACGTGCAATTTTGAAATATGGTAGTGCATTTAGCAGTTTCCCTATTGTTAAGACAGTCACTCAATTAGCCAATGTCAGCTAATATTTTATAGATTGCTAGGTAAGTTAGTCTAGCCAGCTTTCTAAACCTTGTAGCAGTCATGGCTGAATTATTGACCTGGCACGCAAGGCAAGTGCCCAGGGGCCCTGACCTCCAGGGGGCCCCCATTGATTTTGTTAGTCACTCTCACTCAGATATTTACATTTACATTTAAGTCATTTAGCAGACGCTCTTATCCAGAGCGACTTACAAATTGGTGCATTCACCTTATGATATCCAGTGGAACAACCACTTTACAATAGTGCATCTAACTCTTTTAAGGGGGGGGGGGGGGGTTAGAAGGATTACTTTATCCTATCCTAGGTATTCCTTAAAGAGGTGGGGTTTCAGGTGTCTCCGGAAGGTGGTGATTGACTCCGCTGACCTGGCGTCGTGAGGGAGTTTGTTCCACCATTGGGGTGCCAGAGCAGCGAACAGTTTTGACTGGGCTGAGCGGGAACTGTACTTCCTCAGAGGTAGGGAGGCGAGCAGGCCAGAGGTGGATGAACGCAGTGCCCTTGTTTGGGTGTAGGGCCTGATCAGAGCCTGAAGGTACGGAGGTGCCGTTCCCCTCACAGCTCCGTAGGCAAGCACCATGGTCTTGTAGCGGATGCGAGCTTCAACTGGAAGCCAGTGGAGAGAGCGGAGGAGCGGGGTGACGTGAGAGAACTTGGGAAAGTTGAACACCAGACGGGCTGCGGCGTTCTGGATGAGTTGTAGGGGTTTAATGGCACAGGCAGGGAGCCCAGCCAACAGCGAGTTGCAGTAATCCAGACGGGAGATGACAAGTGCCTGGATTAGGACCTGCGCCGCTTCCTGCGTGAGGCAGGGTCGTACTCTGCGAATGTTGTAGAGCATGAACCTACAGGAACGGGTCACCTGTGAACATGGCATAAGTCATGGCAAAATGTGTAGAATTGCAAGAAATTAGCATTCAAAATATCTCCATCCTATTGCTAAATGTGTAGAACTTCAGGATATTAGCTTTAAAACTGCAATATTTTCTCTCCATGCCATGGTAAAATATGTATAATTGCAGAATAATTGCTTTAAACTGCAACATTTTATCTACGCCCCATGGAAAAAAATTGCAGGACATTAACTTTAATTAAAGCTGCACATTTCTCTCTCCGCCACCAAGAGACGGGCCACTAACATGTTTTGTCCACGAGGTGTACAACCAAATCTTGCTTAGGGCCCCAAAAATGAGATTGTGATGTTAGGCGAGGGGAGGCATATTATCCTCCGATGTAGTAATCGACTTTTCTTATACTTATTTCTTCTCTTTTTTTCTCCTCTTCTGTCCTCTTCTCCTCTCTCGTTCAGTCCATCCTAAGAAGAAGAACAGACAGACGTGCGTGAGGAAGAGTCTGATCTGTGCCTTCGCCATGGCCTTCATTATCAGCGTCATGCTCATCGCGGCCAATCAGATGCTGCGGAACGGCATGGAGTAGCCAATCACAATGTGAGCCTGGGGAGTGGGCGGAACAGTTATATAACCTCACTTCCTCTCTCTGCAGTAAAAAAAAAAAGGAAGACAGACCAGCCAGAACCCAAACACATATGTGAAGGACAACCTATATGTTCTTTTAAATAAAGTTTGTTTTGATTTATACCGTAAACAGACAAGAGGGTGCAAGGCCTGAAGGACAACAAAGTAAAGCGAAAAGCCATTTTTTTCAAGTCACTAGGAGGACTTGATTAACATAGATAGACTAGAAGAGATGCAAAGCAATCGTTTTATATTTTGTGGAGATTATTCCTTTCATTTCTGTATCAGAGAAGGCCAGCCGTTTAAATTAAGATTGCTTTTCTAATCTCCCCTTTAAAAGATTTTCTAATCAACAGCAATCTATTCAATACGCAGCAGGTGCTTTGAGCCATTCCTGAACTTTTGGTTCAGGGCAATATCTGAGGATACTGATACTGTACTACTGTTTCATGTTTTAAACTGTATATAAACATGTTAATCTGTTCATTTAAAAAAAGAAAAAATATGTACTATCTTATATTTAGATTGTATATCTACTCAGTCACTCACCTGTGGACATTCTACACATTTATTTTTACACTGTAACAGAGGTGGTTTGCAACTTAAGGACAGACTTGTGTTAGCTCCCAGAGCAAACACCTAGGCTTTAGCTCAGCTGACTAACATAGTCTTCAGTAAAATAGTCAACCTTCTACTGTACACCTGACATTCACTCCCTCACAATGTTCTTACAATAGAGTCGACTGTCTATTTGTCTGTCTGTCTGTATACACTGCATGTGACTCTGTGGATATTTAAAGGCACTGTATGTATGTACAGTATTTACCATATGTTGTGTCATTCTACGTGTCTATAGGACAGTGTGCTGTGTGTGTGTGCTAGACTGTCTATGCTTGGTCAAGGTTGCTTTCTGGTGGCTAAGGAGAGAACTTCACCCAAATGCTTGGAATTTGAACCACGGATAATACAGTTGTGGTCTAAAATGTCTTTGACCAGGCCAATTAAGATTGCATTTCATTCCAGAAGGTTTTTCCCTTTTGCCCTCGTTCACTCCCCTTCACAAATCTGATAGGACTAGATGGATGAAAGCATATGGTGGAAACTCCAACACCTATCTAACCTGAAGGTTTGGTGGAGCTTTTTCTTTACACCTACTATACCAATCCAGGGCCGATATTCATGAAGCATCTCAGAGTAGGAGTGCTGAACCCTTACCACCTAGCGGATTCATGTCATTTACACTGCTGGTCATAAGACTCACAAAGCGTCTGAGTAGTGCTAAGATACATTTTACTCCTACTCTTATGGGTGAAAATAAAAGCTATGCATGAAGCCTCTTTAGTCATTAGAGTCCCACCTAGTTGACAGATATTTAGGAGACCTCATGAGCTGTCCTAACCAGTTGAGGTACCAGCGGGTGCCTTGAAAAGAGAAAATGCAGCGAGTCAGTGGTTCCTGCACCACATGCAATTGCTTTGGAGTTGTTAAACAAATGTTTTGATATTTCATTTATATATGATCAATCCATAAATAATCTAGACCTACGTGCAACAGTATTTCTTGAGATTTGGACAATTACTTCTCCTTGGCCTATTTAACATGATATGCCTAAATACTTATGACAGGGGTATTCAACTATATCCCTACAAGGTCTGGAGCCTACTAGTTTTCTGTTCTACCTGATAATGAATTTTACCTACCTGGTGTGCCAGGTCTAAATCAGTCCCTGATTAGAGGGGAACAATGAAAAAGAGTTGAGTTTGAAGGCACTAGGCTAACAAATAAACATTTTTCTTTTGATTATTTAATTACCTACTTCATGTTATCCCTTTGGAGCACAATATCACATTCTTAAAAAAATATGTCCAAATTGGGCATTCCTATAAATTGGGCAATTGAAGGCATCTAGGGCATATGTTAACTTTGATTGTGTTCAATGAAAATGATAGACCTTTCAAACATTGTATGCAACGTTATCAGCAAGATTCCTACTGTGCCAAAGCGACTTAAAGTTAAGTGGGAGTGACGTGCTATAGAGTTCACAGCTGGAGATGCCTCATCCCGATTAGTTATTCCACATCATTTGCAACAATGTCAATGAGCGGCATCACTATCTTTCCTTTGCGGTACCTCCAACTGTCGTGATTACCAGCTGTGTTGATTTTACTCCCGGCTCAGAGTTTGACTGGGCAGTTTCTTAAAGGTCGACGTTGGGCAAAAACACAAAAATAGCGGCTTTAAACTGTATAACTGATCAATGCACCATCAGACCAGGTCATTTAATGCTTAAAAACAAAATGATGAATAAAATATTTGGTTACAGAAAGAAGTGCCATTTCTTATCGATCTCTACAGCTTCCGTCCAAAAACAAATCCTTTGAAATGATGTCATCACATACTGGAGGAATTACTGACTAGCGATAGTGGCAAGTTTAGCTAACGAATTAGCTTCGTCAGTCGCGACACGCATTACCAGAATGACACATCGATGAACCGCCAAAGGCACAACCCCATTTCTGAAAGGGGCGGAGCTGGACTGCAATTCGTGGCCGAAATCGACCTTTAACATTATCGTAAACCCCTAATCTGAGCTGGGAGTTTTTGTTGTTGTTTTAAAACAGGTTTTAACAAGATTCTTTTGACCTTTTTCTGAGATGCTTTGTGGATACGGGCCCTGGGGACATATGTATCAAGCAGCTCAGAGTAGTGCTGATCAAAAATCAGTTTTGTCTTTTAGATCACAATGAATAGAAAGATTACATGGACAGGATGGAGCTAATCCTAGATCAGTACTCATACTCTGCTACACTTGATACATACAGCCTCTAAAATCCACATATTGTACACACCGTAACGTGTTCAAGAGACAGAGTAGTTTACAGAGGTCGTTCATCGTTAATGTTTTCACTTTCAATATCACATGTGCGGGCTACTACAATGTATTTCTATTCTTGGCCATGTAGTGTAGTTCATCACACACAAAAATCCCCTCGCTGTCTCAGATATTTTAATATATTTATATGTGATTGGTCCATCAGTTTATTATAAAACCATTATGGTCCCTGACACCAGCATCTAATCGTAATGTATATCTAGATTAGACATAGTTTTACTATTGAAAATGTTTCTGACATATCTTTTCCGACTTGGTAAAGGGAATGTAACGAAAGAGGTCTATTGCTTGAGGAGATTTCTGTCACTGAGTTTTCTACAGTGCCTTCGGAAAGTTTTCAGACCCCTTGACTTTTTCCACATTTTGTGAGGTTACATCCTTATTCTAAAATGTATTAAATTGTTATTTTTCCTCATCAATCTACACACAATACCCCAAAAATGACAAAGCAAAAACAGGTAAAAAAAAAAACACTGAGATATTACATTTACATAAGTATTCAGACCCTTTACTCAGTACTTTGTTGAAGCACCTTTGGCAGCGATTACAGCCTCGAGTCGTCTTGTGTATGATGCTACAACCTTGGCACACCTGCATTTGAGGAGTTTGTCCCCTCTCAAGCTCTGTCAGGTTGGATGGGGAGCTTTGCTGCACAGCTATTTTCTGGACTCTCCAGAGATATTCTATCGGGTTCAAGTCCGAGGTCTGGCTGGGCCACTCAAGGACATTCCGAGACCTGTCCCGAAGCCACTCCTGCGTTGTCTTGGCTATGTGCTTAGGGTTGTTGTCCTGTTGGAAGGTGAACCTTTGCCCACTGTATGTCAATCAAATGTATTTATAATGCCCTTTTTACATCAGCAGATGTCACAAAGTGCTATACAGAAACCCAGCCTAAAACCCCAGACAACAAGCAATGCAGGTGTCTAGGCATCAGGATATATGATAAACAGAGTAGCAGCAGCGTATATGATGATTGTATGTGAGTGTGTGTGTGTGTTGGAGTTTGAGTGTGTGTGAGTGTGCATAGTGTCAGTGCAACCAAATAAATGTAAGGGTAAATGCAATAGTCAGTGTTGCCGTTTTGTTAGCTATTTAGCAGTCTTATCGCTTGGGGATAGAAGCTGGGGACATACTCGAGGTTGTAATCGCAGCCAAGGTGCTTCAACAAAGTACTGAGTAAAGGGTCTGAACACTTATGTAAATGTGATATTTCAGTTCTATTTTTAATACGTTTACAAAAATGTGTAAAAAACTGTTTTTGCTTTGTCATTACGGGGTATTGTTTGTATTTTAATCAGTTTTAGAATACGGCTGTAACGTAACAAAATGTGGGGGAAAAGTCAAGGGGTCTGAATACTTTCCGAATGCATTGTATTGTATCTATGCCTACCACTCAAGTATCCCTGTACATTGTAAATATGGTATTGACACGGACCCTGGAACTGACCCTGTATATACAGTAGCTTACTTACTTTCTTGTGTTCTTCTTATTTCTATTTCTTGTGTGTTTTTGTCCTACTTTACTATATTTTATAATACTACTGATATTGATTACTGCATTGTTGGGAAAGAGCTTGCAAGTAAGGCATTTCACTGTACTTGTGCACATGACAAAACTTGTCATAAAGGCTACATAGAGACATTTCTATCTCCAGCACCACCCCAACATCTACAAAAAAAGAAAGATAGAGTTAAGTGTTTCCATTGACATCATCAACCAATTTGGTTAAAATCACATGATACACACCGATGATGTCATAGGAAACACTTAACTTTCTAAAAAAAATTACTACAAAACATAGAAACCATTTTCACATATGTTGGGGTGGTGCTGGAGATTATGAATATGAAGTAGAAAAATGTTGAGATTTCCCTTTAAGACTGTCATATGCATGACAAAACACAATACCTTAGTTACAAGAGGGATTTATTGAACAATGCAATACAAATATAACTGTTCAAAATATTCATGTCGTCCCATGTCATTCTTGAATGGAGTTTGAATGTCTGTCTAATTTTAGAAACACCTCGAGGTTAACCTCTAAAAGTGACAACTTTAGGTATAAAAAAAAACTGCGTTGAATAACACATTCATTAATGGCAAAAAAGACAGTAGAAAATAAATCATAAGGAATTAGGTTTTGCAGTGCTTGTCCTATATCTTTGTCGGTATAAGAAAGCTCAGGAAATATTTTCGTTTTTTTTATACATATTGAAACCCTTATTTTTGTTGGCACAAAACTACCTCCTTACTTTCATTCATTTGTATGAGTCCCGTGACTCTTGTGGAGGTCGTAGAGCAAAACGGAGAACAACATTGTGTTCGTGAGAGTCTCATCTTTCCATAAGGTGGTGATATTAGTTTGTAGGCCGTTTAGACGTTTTCTTTAGAAGGTCGATTTTCGGGATGTCTCAGTCTGACAAACACCGCTTTAGCTCGGGCCACCTTCCACCGCAGTTGCGGAAGGCCAACATAGGCGGATGCCCATGCAAAAAAACACATCTCTAGCTTAAACTGACATATTAATTGCTGGGCAATTGTGCGCCGCCTCAAGGGTCTCCCGGTCACGGCCGGCTGTGATACAGCCTGGGATTAAACCTGGGTCTGTAGTGACGCCTCAAGCACTGAGATGCAGTGACTTAGACCGGAGGCCTAAACTGACATATTTTGATGTGGATTTTTTTATTATGTTACTCTTAAGGATTAAAAAACATGTAAAACATATTGCTCTTGGACCTTCCCACAATTTCCAAGGCAACCCCAATAATTAATATTTAAGTTGACCCCTGCTGGTGTTTCTCTGGCCTGCCAGATGCGAGAGCATATCCTAGCATCTGTGGTGGAGGTTATAGAGAGGAACTGTGAGTCTGAGGAACAGTGTCTACAGGTTCAGACAGAACACTGCTCACACATCTCATCCTTCACCCTTGACACACAGGTCCTAGAACACTACAGACACACCTGCTATGACTGGACACACCCAAATGTGGGGAACACACACAAAAACACTATGTCATTCTCTTGAGTACTTCTTTATGTTACTGAGTTCTACAGTACATTATCAAAAGTATGTGGACACCTCCTCGTACAACATCTCATACCAAAATCATTGGCATTAATATGGAGTTGGTCCCAGCGTTCCAATTCATCCCAAAGGTGTTCAATGTGGTTGAGGTCAGGGCTCTGTGCAAGCCAGTCAAGTTCTTCCACACCAATCTCGACAAACCATTTCTTTACGGACCTCGCTTTGTGCATGGGGGCATTGTCATGCTGAAACAGGAAAGGGCCTTCCCCAAATCGTCTATGTCATTGTATGCTGTAGCGTTAAGATTTCCATTCACTGGAACTAAGGGACCTAGCCAGAACCATGAAAAACAGCCCCAGACCATTATTCCTCCTTCATCAAACTTTACAATTGGCACTATGCATTCGGGCAGGTAGCGTTCAACTGGCATCTGCCAAACCCAGATTCGTCCGGCGAACTGCCAGATGGTGAAGAGTGATTCATCACTCCAGAGAACGCGTTTCTACTGCTCCAGAGTCCAATGGCGCTCGGCATTCCACATGCTGATAATAGGCATGTTAATAGAAAAATGTGTATGTTTAAGATGATGACTAAAGTATTCCACCCTGAAACTATATAATTGTATGAAATGTGTTAGAGTCATAATCCAATAATGTGTGTGACTAGGCCATTGTGTTACTATTTCGCAATGTGAGCTGGGTATAGTTGAGACATTCAAGGACAACTGAACTGTCGACTTGTGATAACGGTGAAGCTAATAACTGGAAAGAGGCCTCCCCACCCTAGGGAGGAGAAAAACTGTTAGAAATGACTAGGCTTGGAGAAGATGATGAAACATGTTGCAGAAGGGTGATAAACAATGTATGTGAACTTTTGAAAAATACAGCACAACTAAAGAGAGGCTGAGTTTCTACTGATGTGAGTTCATTTGTGTGTGTGTGTGTGCTATAAAAAGATTGTGTTCTCATTTTGAAGACAGAGCGCTCTCTGAATAAAGTTTTTGATCTATTGCAGACTGGGACTTTGTCTAATTATTCATTAACCAGAGCCGTACAACCTCTGGGAATTGGTCAAAGCTATAAAATAGTTCAGTTAGAACATAGGGATAGAAATTCTTGTGACACTTGTGTCTGGCTGCTTGGCCATGGAAACCCATTTCATGAAGCTCCCGACGAACAGTTATTGTGCCGACGTTGCTCCCAGAGGCAGTTTGGAACTCGGTAGTGAGTGTTGCAACTGAGGACAGATGATTATTACATATTCAAAAGTATGTGGACATAATGGGGGAGGGAGGCACAGGGAGGGTTGTCAATATCACTGGCACAGAATTGGCAATTGCAGTGGTGGAAGGGGGTGAGCACTCGGTGGTCCCATTCTGTGAGCTTGTGTGGCCTACCACTTCGTGGCTGAGCAGTTGTTGCTCCTAGATGTTTCTACTTCACAATAACAGCATGTACAGTTGACCGGGGCAGCTCTAGAATGGCAGAAATTTGACAAATTGACTCATCGGTAAGGCAGCATCCGATGACGGTGCCATGGTGTCAGTCTCCTTCCAATGTTTGTCTATGGAGATTACGTGGCTGTGTACTCAATTTTATACACCTGTCAGCAACAGGTGTGGCTGAAATAGCCAAATCCACTAATTTGAAGGGGTGTCCACATACTTTTGTAAATATAGTGCATGTCAAGTTTGAGTTCTATGTGCCCCCTGTGCAGTATCAGTGGGCTAAGAAGCACCTCTACCTGTTAGCCAGCCTGTGTGAAGAGAATATTCCACTGAAACGGTGAGGACTACTAGCATTGTCAGTCCGGGACAATAAGTTCTAGTCTTTCACTCAAACCTGTATGCATATTCAATACTGCCCTACTGAGCAAAAAGGCAGTAACTGCTCATTTGGTCAAAAATGAGTTAGTAATTTTTGCTAAATTAAATACATGCTTAATCATGTGGACAAGTAACCTGTCTCTATTGTATTGTGTTATGGAGAGAATGGGGGTCATGTTAGCAGTAACTGCATAAAGTTACTGTGAAACCATTCTTCTCAGTTCACGCTATGAGCAGTTACTGCCTTTTTGCTTGGTAGGGCAGAATAGTCAGTCACTCCAATACAGTGTTGTTAAACAGTTGTGTAATTATCTGTAGCTACACAGTTACAGCTCTCACAATCTCAATGGAACAGTAGTGTTGTTTATTTTACATGTCTCTATGCAGAGCCATTGATAAAGTGGGTAGAAATCTGAAGAGAAACCTTTTAAGACCTTTCCTGACTTTTCTTTACAAACGAGTCACATCATCAACCAGAGGCAAGACAGAGGACACACACACACACACAGAGAGAGGACATAACACTGGTTTGCACAAAACATCCATTTAATTGAGGTATCTATTGTGTTTCATCATGTACAAATCTCCTGAAAACAAAGCTGTTGGGATGAACACTCAAGACAGCTGATGGTTCCTACAAAGTTCTCTATGTCAGACAAGACGGGATGTTGCTGTCAACTCCTTGCACACGGACAGCAGGGCTGAGGTCAATTCCAATACAATTCTTTCAGTTCTAGAAGTTGAATTGAGAAATTCCATTCTAGAATAGGAAAAGTGCCATTCGTTTTCAAAGGCACTTTAATTCAGAATTCCAGTTCACATACTGAACTGACAGAATGCAATTGTCCCCTATGGCTGACTGAGATAATACTGTACTGGACACAGAAAGCTGATACACTTTATGTTTCAGCTTAGTCAATGGAAGAGAGATGTAATACTGTACTGAATTAAACTGGAATCGAAAGTCAAACCAAAAAAACACTTGCTTGTTTGTCGTAAAGAAGACAAGGGGTGTTGTAACCGTGGGGAGAGACAGTCTGCTATAAAAATGTGTATTTAAAACAGAAAAGTGCTCCTTCCTCTTTAATGATACACTTATATGAATAGTACGAGAAACTATATCATGTCATAAAGGCACCGTAACAATCCTGTTTTTCCATCTACAATCGGACTAAAAACAAGGCTTTTTCTTCAAATAAACATGGGCTTTACTTAGAACTGTTCCATTGCACTCAATTTTGTACACAAATCGTTTGGACTTGTAATCAACACAGACCTGCAAATTTTATATGGACTATTGTCCGTACAGTGTCCATTGTTGATCATATGACATTAATTTGTCAGAGGAGCAATAAAGTAATTTATACTCTATTCCTTTCTATTTTTTAACACATCATGGGCAGCACACAGTCTTTTTCGACAGTAGGGTGGTTCCACATGTGGGAGCGGAAAATATATCAGATTGTTCTGGCAATTCTCACATAGAAAATTCAGGAAGGAAATACATGTTTTAAATGCTTTTTACATGTATCACAAACCATTTTTGATAAAATAATGATGGAAGGGCCATTTTATTCCCTTTTAAAAATATCCTTCCTGTAAGACCCTATGATCGTGAACTGTACGGACATCTTGGTGTCATACTCCTTATAGTGTGCTCTAAAATATGGAGTATGTCTATATTCTGAACAATAAAAGCACTAGTTTTTGTTCTGGTGTATTTCTGGAGACTGACATTCATTTTGCTGTCTATGTTGAAGTGACATGTTGGGAGGTGTGGGAAGAGGGCCTTCACTACATCCTGTTGCAGCCTTTTTGGTTGGTTTAGTGCACGTGTCAAACTCATTCCACGGAGGGCTGAGTGTCTGGGTTTTTGCTCCTTCCTTGTACTTGATTGATGAATTAAGGTCCCTAATAAGTAAAGAACTCCCCTCACCTGGTTGTCGAGGTCTTAATTGAAAGGAAAAACCAAAAACCCGCTGACACTAGGCCCTCCATAGATTGAATTTGACACCCATGGTTTAGTGTATCAGACTAGTCTGTTCCCAGCTGTTGATCTGTGACCGACAGGTCAAAGAGCAGGTGAAGTCATGTGACAGTGATTTGTTTTGATTGGTCAGGAACAGTTCTGATGTTGTCCTGGCGACCCCTAGATCAGATAACATCCACTGTGGCACTTATGCCGGACTGTGTCCTCAAAACAGAGGGAGGAGAAACAGGTTGGCAGACAAGAATAGAGGTGGGTAAAATAGATCCTGGGTGAAGTAGACACTGGTCCTGGGTTAGTTTAGCATTTCTGCAACTAATGGTGAAGGTCAGGATTTAAGGAGGGCAAGCTGATCATAGAGCCATACCTAGGAGCAACTTCACCCCAGAGCGGGAAAACAGAAAGGGGGCAAAGAAGGCAGGTAGTGAAAACCTCAAGCGAGTCTGGAGAGGCCAAAGTAGTGTAGATCAGAACTCTGGGTGGGAGAGAGAGCGGGCAAGAGAGGTGAGAGAGAGCGGAGAGAGAGAAAAGGAAGTAAATGCTATAGAGCAGTGTTTCTTAATCCTGGTCCTAAGGGGTGAACATTTTTGTTTTGCCCTAGCACTACCAGCACTCTAGACTAACTTTTTCAGTTGATGGCACCAGCACATGATTGTCAAACCAATTTTTCAAAAAAAGAATTGGTAGTGACCTGACCTGTGTTCCGTAATGTACCTGCATTCCATACAGAACCAGGCTAATAATGACTGGTCATCTTTTAAATTAGCATGCCCTTGCAGGGCTTGACATTCAGGTACATTTGCCAGTGGCACACCAGGCCAGTGCCAACTGAAAGCTACTAACCTGAATGGAAAAGAATACTGGCCCGAGAGAGCGGATGATGCGCACATCATTGGAATGTTCTATAATTTGCGGGCTGAGCAAGTAGCCTATATCCTATAATGACCTACCCTCCATACACGTTCATACATGTTCGCTATGTTAAACAGTCACACTACAGTTGTAAGGCCTATAAAATCTGTTTTATCTTTTGGTAAATTCTGTTTTCCCGATTTTTTCTCTCTCCAGGTTTTCGAGTTCTCCTAGGTTTTTCTTCTTCAGGTTCACACTCAAAAATCACACCTTTTTTTATTTTATATGTTGGGATGTTACAAGTCCACAACAATGCTTAAACCCCTTTTGAGGTCTGGGTGTAGTTGCCCTTTAATTAAACTGCACACTTAGCAAGAGACCCTTGTGTTTGGCTAGCAGTGTTTTTGTACTGCACAGTGTAGGCTACATGTGATGGCAGTCCATTTGCAAAACAAATGCCCCATGATTGAATCAAATCATCATGATATCATTCTGCCAGGTAGGCTTCATTTGCAGTAATTTAATTGGGAAGGTTTTTTTGTGATAGCCTTTAGAAATGCTCATTCAAATTGTGCATGATGACTGAATTGCGCATCGCAAAGATTCAATCAAGACTTCGGACTAAACTTTTTGAATACCTGGTCTGCATACCCATTGTTGCATGCATACACATTGCTGTTTGAATAATTCTTGATAATAATAAAAGAAAGCTAATTGTGAACCAAAAACTAACGTGACCAGACCAAAAATATATATAAAATCACTGGCACCATAACGATCAATTAAAATTGGTGTCGCACTACCAAGTCAAAGGGTTGCGTTTTGAGCCCCGACTACACAGCTGACTCAAATTATCAAGTCATCATCAAGCTTTGATGATTTTAAAAATCAGGTGTGTAGTGCTAAGGCAAAAACTAAAACATACAGCTTTCGGGTCCCCAGGAACAGGATTAAGAAACACCGACTAGTTCGATAGCTGGGTCAGGTAACAGGTTGATGGAGAATTAGAACTCTGTGTGTAGAGGATGGCTGTAGTCCATGTTCCCTAGTGGGCTTTCACTGGGCTTCATAAACACCCCCTCCATGGCCCTCCACAGGCTGTGCTGGCTGGGGCCCGTCATAGCGTGCACCTCCCTATGCCCGTGGATGGGCCGGCCGTACTGCTCCCCCGTAACAGATAGCAACGTATCAGTGGAGGCATGCTGGAAGCGGACGGCCTCCTCGCGCTCCCATACCAACCCTCCGCACTGCACCATCCACTCATCCAGGTGGTCCCCCTCTCCCTCCTCACCAAACGCACTCACCTCCTGAGAGGGGAGAGAGAGAGAGCGTGTCAGAGAATGCATTATCAACAACAATCATACAATGTTATCTTCTTGGTATTGTAGTTAGTGATTGAGGGGGGAAGACAGAGCAGGGGCTCAAAACAGTTACAGGTTGAAGACAGTATACCACACCACCTCCTGTGCCATTAAAGGGGAATTTCACTGCTGCTCTATTTCACTATATACAGTATGTCCGTTAATATGTTATGAACATATCATGTACGATAAGACACTGTCTGCACTCTTAAGGTCATGGCCGCCCGTGGATGTTTGAATCAACTGATGAGATTGCCATGTTGTTGAACGTTGAAAATGTACACTATTCCATGGATTTTCCCCTTCACTTCAAAGAGGAAGGCATCTGAACAGCGCAGCAGAAAAGAGGACATGGTAACTAACGTTACCTAGCTAACTACATTTGTTTATCTAAACCAAAATCTAGCTGGCTTTCTTAATACACTGGCTAGACATTCCAAAGCATATACATGTAATTAGCTAGCTACTATCTAGCGAAGTGATTTGTAACTTTGCAAGCTAACATTAGCTTTCAAAAACTAAGGAGGACCAAGGCACTCTTCATATAATTAATTAAAATGCCTTTATTAGTATGGCATGTTCAATAGAAACAAAGTTTTTTTTTAAACAACGCATTTCGGCTGCATGGCCTTCGTCAGGGAGTACAAAAAAAGAGAGTACAATATCCTCTTTTGAACAGCTTTTCCAATTAGCCCTAATTGGAAGAGGGAGTGGTTACAAAATTGATTAGACACACCTAGTAAGCAATACTATACACATTAAAAGGTGAAATACTGTAGCTATGTTGTCATAAAAATACAACTCCAGGCTAGAAGTATCAGAACACTTAGAAAGGTAGTTCTAACCTTAAATATGACTGGGAGAAGTGTCAAGAATAAGAAAGCAATATATTCCATAGTACACTAGAACACAGCAAAACATGAACAACAGTCTAACATAGCTGAGGGCAATTGAGCAAAATGTCCACTAGATGACAGCAAATGGACCTATCACGACCCTACAGGAAGGGTGAGAAATCCATATCTTCATTTAAACCAGGGTATTTAGTGGCCTGTAGTTTGTAAATCCAAAAACTTTCCCTTTGGTTTAACTGTTTAAGACGGTCCCCTTTTCTAATAGAGGCCGGAACATGATCAATACCCATAGCTTGTAGGGAGGCAGAAGTTGCCATGGTGTAGGGACTTGTAGTGCCTTGCCATGGGGTAGTCTTCATTGCCTACCCGTATGGTATACTTGTGTGTAAAATCAATACACTAAACTGTCGACAAGACAAGTGCTCCTCAAACGTTTCATACCCTTGCAGTCAGTTCTCTCCCATGGGGTAGAGGGGCTGTTAGTGTACTCTTCTAGCCTATTCACTCTATCGGCAGTGCTTGTCTACTCAAGAGCACAACTGTAAGTGCTTATACACAACAAGACTGTTTGCAAGTCAAGCCTCCCTCAAACTTCTCACATCTTTGCTAACAGCCCATCTCAATGCCCCAATATTGTGTAACAAAACATACATAAGTTAGGGGGTAGATAAGCTTTAATATTGCAGATAGATTGATGGAAGTCAATGTATCTCTCAACTATGAAATAACATATGGAATCATGTAGTAACCAGGCCAGGTCATCTGATGCAGCACTACATCCCTCTACTTCTTGGTTAAATAGCCCTTACACAGCCTGGAGGTGTGTTGGGTCATTGTCTTGTTGAAAAACAAATGATAGTCCCACTAAGCCCAAACCAGATGGGATGGCATATCGCTGCAGAATGCTGTGGTAGCCAAGCTGGTTATGTGTACCTTGAATTCTAAATAAATCACAGTGTCACCAGCAAAGCATCATCACATCTCCTCCTCCATGTTTCACAGTGGGAACCACACATATGTGTGGAGATCCGTTCACCTAATCTGCATCTCACAAAGACACAGCGGTTGGAACAAAATATCTGGAATTTGGACTAAAGGACAGATTTCCACCAGTCTAATGTCCATTGCTCGTGTTTCTTGGCCCAAGCAAGTCTAAAATGCAACAAGTTCAATGATTTTACTGATTTACAGTTCATATAAGGAAATCAATCAATTGAAATAAATTAATTAGGCCCTAATCTATGGATTAACACTAGTAGCAATGCAACCCCACTCCAGGGGAAGCACTGGTGATCAATTTGGCCATTTCTTTTAGAAACAGTCATAGCCCAGCTCCAATATCTCCAGACGGGGATATTGTTGCGTGTTGCGCACACAAATCCTAGAATCTCCACATTCGCCAAAATGTAGTGAGAAATGTATGCACGGTTGATAAATGAGGCCACAGACCTCTTGGCTGAGGCCGTAATACGCTTATCTCCACACAGGGAGCCAGGCTACAGTGTCTTTCAGAACAAAATAAACAAGTATTGACATTGGCTTTGTCCCAAATGACAGACTATCCCCTGGGCCCTGGTAAAAATTGGTGTTTGTCCCAAATGACAGCCTATTCACTGGGCCCTGGTAAAAATTAAGCCCTAAATTGAGAACTATTTAGGATGCAGACATGTTTCCCCGGACCTGGTTGGAGGACAGCGGAGAAGCGAAGTAGTGGCTGTGCAGGTTGCGTCCGGTGTTGAGGTGGGTGAGGCGGATGGTCTGTCCACACTTAACAGGAGTCCCCCGGTGACATAGGGTTCCGCTGGTGCCCCGTACACTCCAGTAACTGTTGCTGTCCTCCACTGTAGTCACCCCTGTCACTGACTGCTGCCCGCTACCTGGCAGGGGACACAAAATCGAATACACAGACAGAAATCAATACACAGACCATCAATCATCACTACACACAGACAGACAGAAATGAATACACAAAGTCAGGCAAACAGACACATCAAAAAGTACATTTAAGAACACCAGTCAGTAACCTTAAGTAAACACACTCAAAAAGCAAGGAGGAACGGAGAGAGATAATCTAATCAAACAATCCTGATGTTTCTATTTCCTCTGGCCAAGCTAGCTTGCTAGCTAGAATGTATTGACTCACCAGAGCCGTAGCGCACGTCGTGAGAGTGGAGTCTGACATTGTGCTTTACATTTAACAGCTTCACAACCGAGCCGCAAGTCACAAAGCTAAGTTCCGTTGCGAGCGATAGCCCAAATAAACATGATAATAGGAAAAAGCGAAATAAAAAGTGTGTTGGGCCAGTGCGTTTATCCATTATAGCTCTCCGCTGCCACTAAAATCAGCGACTGATATTAGTTTATTCTACGTCATCGAAATGGTACAGTGGGAAAGAAGAGAGAATCCTCCTTTGCGCCTGCTGCTGGCGCGGAGTAGTTATTGCAGATTCGAGACATTTACTGAGTTACTAGAGTTGAGTATTTCTGAGTCTTTTTCGTTTCTTATCGCTGGAAACAGTACTTTTAGTTCGTTATTTTACTTAAATCACTGCAGAACGTAGTCACAGGACTTGACGTTCCACCATTGTCCACCAGAGGGAGGGGGTGAGATCCACGAGCTAAACCGCTTCTGTGACACAGCAGCAGGACGTCGGAAGTTTCGTCAACACCGGAACTCATCAGCCATTTGTATTATTAGAAGCTGCATGAGAAGATAGCATACCAACACATCCTTCTACATTTCAAGGATTTAAATAAAATCTCGTCGCAGGGAGAAGTAAGTTATTTTAACAAAGGAGTTTGGTGACCAGTGAAATAATCCCGCGCCAAAAACATAGGAACAATATAGTCGTGACTCGACTGATTGTCCCCCTGGCTAGTTAGCTAACATATTGCTATTGTTAGCTAGCTTACTGCGAAGTGCAGCTAGCCTAGGGGCCTTGTTGTCTCCCAGTACCGTGATTTATCAACAAAACAGATTTCTAGCTGAAGTCAAGGGTACATAATTCCCAATTCATGGTTCATTATCAACGTGTATTGTGAAAATCGCCACATGGCTAGTAACGTAACGAATGCAGGTTGTGTGCTAGCTAGCCATTTAGGAAGTCCAAAACGAAGAAAAGGCATAACTATGTCTTTCCAGAGAGAGCATTATATACAACTGTAGGGTAAGTTGGCTAGAAACCCAAGCATCACAGAGCAATAGTGGTTCCCTATCTAATGTTAGTGGGATTCAGTGCCATGCTAGTGACTTCTTTGCAGCCCCATCAACCCTGTATTCTCGAGTTTTCCTGGTTTGCAACTCTGAGACCAATATTCTCTGATATTGATTCTCTGCCTATCCACAGGGATGTACTTGAGAAGAATCATGAGACCATAGGCCTACTGGTAAAATGCACACTAGGGTGTACTCCAGGCAGAGCAAAATTCAGTTGGTGGTACAGCAACCAAAAAAGGTTGTGAGAGAGCCACTGCTCTACCACTCATCTTGTGTTAACCTGTAGTGTGTGTGTCTGTCCAGGCCTTGCAGACATGTCTGACTTCATCGACAGCGAGGCTGAGGAGTCAGAGGAGGAATTTGAGGAGAAAGACCTGAAGCCCAAAAAGACCCAGGTGTTTATGGATGATGGTAAGCTTGAGCAGATGATTACAATTTACTGATTTCTCATGTAATCATAAGAAGATGTGTGAGTATGACAACTTAATGTCTGTCAGCCCGGGCAATTCTTCTGTCATGTCTTCATCAGTCAGTTCTTGTGTGTATGTGTGTGTTTATGAGCAAATGTGTTTGTGTGTGTGTTTAACTCTTCCTCCCCGAACAGAGGAAGAGGAGGAAGAGTTAAACACAGAGGACCAGGATGAGCACGGGAACCTGAGGGGGCTCATCGATGATGATGTGGATGAAGATGAAGAAGCGGAAGAAAAGAAGAGCGGAGGAGCGGGTAGCGGCAGCGACTCAGAGGATGAAGTCAGACACAGGCGCAAGAAACGCAGTGAGTTTGGGCTTCGGGGCCTCGTTTATAAACGTTGCATACATTGCACTCTAAATGTCTGCGTGCGCCATTTCTGAAAAGAATGCGCACGTACAAAAAGATTGAGATTTATAAACTTGGCGCAAGCCATACATACGCATGTTTCCACGTTATAAATCACACCCGTCCTGAAACTGTGCACGCATGAACAAGCATTAAATCTCTGCCTGTAAAACGCCCATCATTCACCTTTTATGGTGACAATAACGCCCTTATTTGCTATACTTTGGAAGTATTGGATTTAGGCTAAGGCAGTATCTAAAGGAAATAGCAATGGCGAACTTGATTAAATGTCTCTGGAAGTGTTGGCAGTGACATTTTCTGCAGTTTCTGAACAATGTGTTGTGGACCTGTGAACCGATCGTTTGAATTCAATAATGGTTTGCGTTTACTTTTTCTCTGACCTAATATACTGCACTGCCCGCAAATTCTGAAACATTGCCTAGTAGCCTATGTATACATGAATTTTCTTTCCACTACAGTATGCCTATACACAGTGGTAGCCTGAACACTGTATATTATAAACCGTGTTCCCTTTCGGATGCATAGGCTAATATTTCAAATATTTTGATCTATCTAATATGCCCAATGAAATGCGCATGGTAATTTGTTGTAGGCTAAAGCTTCTTCTGCAATATGAACCAATCATGGCCAGAAATTGTGAGTAATTTATTCTGCAATGGTTATGAAAATATGTATTATAAATGGAATATTGTTTACTTGATACATTTGAAATTACAGTAGGCTATTCAGACGTACAGTAGCCTACAAAAACATAAATGGAAAAGGTGAACCGTCTTTTCTACCGTTAAACTGCGCACAGGGTCAGATTGCATAGAGCAAATTACTTGAAACAGTTGATCTATTTACTACTGTAAAGTGGGTCCAATTAAATGAGAGATGGGATGTTGTAGGGCCTATAGGCTACTTCGCGGGTACTTAAGCATCACAGTCAGAAAAGGTGAGGAATTTATTCTGCAATGGTTATGAAAATACACTGCTCAAAAAAATAAAGGGAACACTAAAATGACACATCCTAGATCTGAATGAATGAAATATTCTTATTAAATACTTTTTTCTTTACATAGTTGAATGTGCTGACAACAAAATCACACAAAAATTATCAATGGAAATCAAATTTATCAACCCATGGAGGTCTGGATTTGGAGTCACACTCAAAATTAAAGTGGAAAACCACACTACAGGCTGATCCAACTTTGATGTAATGTCCTTAAAACAAGTCAAAATGAGGCTCAGTAGTGTGTGTGGCCTCCACGTGCCTGTATAACCTCTCTACAACGCCTGGGCATGCTCCTGATGAGGTGGCGGATGGTCTCCTGAGGGATCTCCTCTCAGACCTGGACTAAAGCATCCGCCAACTCCTGGACAGTCTGGTGCAACGTGGCGTTGGTGGATGGAGCGAGACATGATGTCCCAGATGTGCTCAATTGGATTCAGGTCTGGGGAACGGGTGGGCCAGTCCATAGCATCAATGCCTTCCTCTTGCAGGAACTGCTGACACACTCCAGCCACATGAGGTCTAGCATTGTCTTGCATTAGGAGGAACCCAGGGCCAACCGCACCAGCATATGGTCTCACAAGGGGTCTGAGGATCTCATCTCGGTACCTAATGGCAGTCAGGCTACCTCTGGCGAGCACATGGAGGGCTGTGCAGCCCCCCAAAGAAATGCCACCCCACACCATGACTGACCCACCGCCAAACCGGTCATGCTGGAGGATGTTGCAGGCAGCAGAACGTTCTCCACGGCATCTCCAGACTCTGTCACGCCTGTCACATGTGCTCAGTGTGAACCTGCTTTCATCTGTGAAGAGCACAGGGCGCCAGTGGCGAATTTGCCAATCTTGGTGTTCTCTGGCAAATGCCAAACGTCCTGCACGGTGTGGGGCTGTAAGCACAACCCCCACCTGTGGACGTCAGGCCCTCATACCACCCTCATGGAGTCTGTTTCTGACCGTTTGAGCAGACACATGCACATTTGTGGCCTGCTGGAGGTCATTTTGCAGGGCTCTGGCAGTGCTCCTCCTTGCACAAAGGCGGAGGTAGCGGTCCTGCTGCTGGGTTGCTGCCCTCCTACGGCCTCCTCCACGTCTCCTGATGTACATTTACATTTAAGTCATTTAGCAGACGCTCTTATCCAGAGCGACTTACAAATTGGTGTACTGGCCTGTCTCCTGGTAGCGCATCCATGCTCTGGACACTACGCTGACAGACACAGCAAACCTTCTTGCCACAGCTCGCATTGATGTGCCATCCTGGATGAGCTGCACTACCTGAGCCACTTGTGTGGGTTGTAGACTCCGTCTCATGCTACCACTAGAGTGAAAGCACCGCCACCATTCAAAAGTGACCAAAACATCAGCCAGGAAGCATAGGAACTGAGAAGTGGTCTGTGGTCACCACCTGCAGAACCACTCTTTTATTGGGGGTGTCTTGCTAATTGCCTATAATTTCCACCTGTTGTCTATTCCATTTGCACAACAGCATGTGAAATTTATTGTCAATCAGTGTTGCTTCCTAAGTGGACAGTTTGATTTCACAGAAGTGTGATTGACTTGGAGTTACATTGTGTTGTTTAAGTGTTCCCTTTATTTTTTTGAGCAGTGTACAATAAATAGGAATCTTTTCCCTATGTCTAATTATTTGACATTCTAAAAAATAAAACACATCAACAACAACAAAAATCAAAAATAGCAAATGGCTGCATTCTTGTTAAGGTTTTCCTGTGTTTTTTATGATTCATCTTTTCATCATATCCCTCAACATACTTACTTGCCAGTTTGCAATTCAGTATTTCAACCACTAGCAGATTTACGTACATGGTCTAAAGTTTACTGGGTGGTAAGCACATTCTCACGTAATTTTTTATAAACTTTTGTGTAAAAACTGGCGCAAGCACATTTTGGGTATATTTTGTACGTATGCTCGGTTTATAATTGAGTCCACTGGGCTGTTTAAGAGTTTCATTCCAAAAGGTTGTTCACTCCCTTCCACTTTGTGGATCTGATAGTCTTGTCTAGTAGATAAATGAAAACAATTTTATTGAAGCTAATTTCCGCTCTCTCTTGCCTTCCCCCCCACCTCCCTCTCCTTTTTTTCCCTCCCTCTCTCTCCCTCCCAACCTTTTTCTGCCCCTCTCCTTCCTTTTTCTCCTTCCCTCCCTCCAGACTATGATGACTACCTGGATGATGATGACCTGGACCTCATTGAGGAGAACTTGGGGGTCAAAGTCAAGAGGAGGGTAAGCAGACACATCCTCTCTGGCGTGCTTTCAATCGGGAATCTAAGCCTATATTAATAAAGCCGCTGATCTAGGATCACATCCACCCTGGCTATATAATCATATCATTAGATCATATTAATTATTATCTAGAAGGAAAAACTGATCCTTTAGCAGATCTCCTACTCAGAGATGCTTTGTTATTAAAATGACTCACGATTACACATTAGTAATGGCACACATTCAATTATCATATGAACACATGGACCCCAGTTAAAAGCTCTCTCCCTCTGTGGCCCTGACAGAAGAAGAAGTATGACCGCGTGAAGCTGATGGATGATGATGATGAAGATGACGAAAAGGACCAGATAGCAGATGAGATCTTCCACGGAGGAGACGATGACGGAGAGGGGGAGCTGGAGGAGGGAGAGACCGTCGACCCGCCCCTCCGTCGCCATGGTGAACGCCACGATGAAGAGGAGGAAGAGGAAGGAGAGGAGGAGTCAGGTACTTGTGATAATGCTAATAATGTTACAGATTTAAGTATTTTTGAGATACTAAAAGCTCTATATAGGCAATTGTAAACATATTACAGGAAAGGGAATTATACATACTTTTGGCTGAGTACTTCCTGGTTCTGTAACTCACACTGATTTCAATAATTTCCTCAGATATTGACGACTTTATTGTGGACGACGATGGCCAGCCCATCACAAAGAAGAGAGGCAAAAAGTTCTCAGGATACACGGACGCGTGAGTGTTCACACACACCTCCTCAGTCAACTAGACAGAACGGTATGATGCCATTTGACCTAGTTCTTTCCTTCCTGCATACAGTGCCTTCGGATAGTATTCAGACCACTTTACTTTTTCCAATTTTGTTACGTTACAGCCTTATTCTAAAATGGATTAAATAAGTACAAATCCTCAGCAATCTAAACACAGTACCTCATAATGACAAAGCGAAATAAGGTTTTTAGAAAATTTTCCAAAACAGAAAATCCTTATTTACATAGGTATTCAGACCCTTTGCTGTGAGACTTGATATATATATATTTTTTCACCTTTATTTAACTAGGTAGGCAAGTTGAGAACAAGTTCTCATTTACAATTGTGACCTGGCCAAGATAAAGCAAAGCAGTTCGACACATACAACAACACAGAGTTACACATGGAGTAAAACAAACATACAGTCAATAATACAGTAGAAAAATAAGTCTATATACAATGTGATATTGAGCTCAGGTGCATCCCGTTTCCATTGATCATCCTTGAAATGTTTCAAGAAATTGATTGGAATCCACCTGTGGTAAATTCAATTGATTGAACATTATTTGGAAAGGCACACACCTGTCTATGTAAGGTCCCACAGTTTGACAGTGCATGTCAGAGCAAAGACCAAGCCATGAAGAATTGTCTGTAGAGCTCAGAGACAGGATTGTGTCAAGGCACAGATCTGGGGAAGGGTTCAAAAACATTTCTGCAGCATTGAACCAAGTTGCCTCCATTCTTAAATGGAAGAAGTTTGGAACCACCAAGACTCTTCGTAGAACTGGCCACCCGGCCAAACTGACCCATCGGGGAAGAAGGGCCTTGGACAGGGAGGTGACCAAGAACCCGATGGTCACTCTGACAGCTCTGAGTTCCTCTGTGGAGATGGGATAACCTTCCAGAAGGACAGCCATCTCTGCAGCACAAATCAGGCCTTGTGGTAGTGGGCAGACGGAAGCCACTCCTCGGTGAAAGGCACTCGACAGCCTGCTTGGAGTTTGCCAAAAGGCACCTGAAGGACTCTCAGACCATGAGAAACAAAATTCTCTGGTCTGGTGAAACCAAGATTGAACTCTTGGCCTGAATGCCAAGCATCATGTCTGGAGGAAACCTGGCACCATCCCTACGGTGAAGCATGGTGGTAGCAACATCATGCTGTGGGGATGTTTTTCAGCGGCAGGGACTGGGAGACTAAGTCAGGATCGAGGGAAAGATGAACAAAGCAAAGTACAGAGAGATCATTGATGAAAACCTGCTCCAGAGCGCTCAAGACCTCAGACTGTAGCTAAGGTTCACCTTCCAACAGGACAACGACCCTAAGCACACAGCCAAGACAGTGCGGGAGTGGCTTCGGGACAAGTTTCTGAATGTCCTTGAGTGGCCCAGCCAGAGCCCGGACTTGAACCCGATCGAACATCTCTGGACACCTGGAAATGGCTGTGCAGCAACACTCCCCATCCAACCTGACAAAGCTTGAGAGGATCTGCAGAGAAGAGTGGGAGAAACTCCCTAAATACAGGTGTGCCAAGCTTGTAGTGTCATACCCAAGGAGACTCCAGGCTGGAATCGCTGCCAAAGGTGCTTCAGCAAAGTACTGACTGAAGGAACTGAATACTTATGTAAATGTTATATTTCAGTTTTGTATTTTTTGTAAATTTGCAAGAATTCATAAAAACCTGTCTTTGCTTTGTCATGGGGTTTTGTGTGTAGATTGAGCGAGGGGGAAAAACTATTTAATCCATTTTAGAATAAGGCTGTAACGTAGCAAAATGTGGAAAATGCTTCAAAGGTCTTTCCGAAGGTGTTGTACATAGAAAGTGCAGAACAAACATTGAGAGTAGAGTCTTTAAAACTTACCCGTTCAAAGCAGCTATGATCCATGTATCTATTTATTTTAATTACGTACATTGTTTTATGAAGCAGCTCTTCAACATGCCTACCAAGATATGCACCTATGTATGAACTTATGTATGAAGTGATCAAATAATACAAAATGTAATCTCACCCTCTCCCTCACTCCTCCACACCCCATCCGTCTCTCTTCCTCTTTCCTCTTCTCTCCCCGTCTAAAGAGCCCTCCAGGAGGCCCAGGAGATCTTCGGCGGTGACTTTGACTTTGCAGAGTTTGATGCCGACGGAGCATATGACCAGGGTGAGGAAGAGGAGGAGGACCAGGATGAAGAGGGCTGGGACCGGCCCAAGAAGCAGACGAAGAGGAGAGTGGGGAGGAAGAGCATCTTCGAGATCTATGAGCCCAGCGAGCTGGAGAGTAGTCACATGACAGACCAGGACAACGAGATCCGCACCACAGACATGCCAGAGAGGTTCCAGGTAGGGGGGGGGGGCGGGGGGGTATTTTTTGTGTGTGTGTGTGTGTGTGTTTCTTTGTCTGTTTCACCCTCCTGTGTCCTTGAATATAGTTGTGCCTTCTCAATCAAGCCCTGTGTGTGTGTCTCACCCTCTGTGTTCTGTTCTGTAGCTGCGCTCCATCCCAGTGAAGCCTGCTGAGGATAATGAGTTAGAGGAAGAGGCAGAGTGGATCTACAGAAATGCCTTCTCAACCCCCACCATCTCCATGCAGGTAGGAACCTCTGACCATACTGCACATTCACTTCATACATACTACACACTGACTACATACTCACACACTATCTTAGCCCACCATCTCCATACCGGTAGGAACCTCTGACCTTACTATAAAGCCCTAACTTATGATATATCCAGGGCTCCAGAATAACATTTTCTCCTGGTGGCACTTGTGCAACTTAGTTTTTCAGTTGGTGGCACCAGCCCATGATTTGGTCACACTAGAGCTGTGGCGGTCACACAATTTTGTCAGCCGGTGATTGTCAGGCAAATAACTGTCGGTTCTCATGGTAGTTGACCGTTAATTAACATAAACACGTTTATCATCTCCTGGCTTTCACGCATGCTGAACTTTGGAACATCTATATTTTAAAAAGTCTAATAAATCCATGTAATATAGCCTATACCTTCACAATAAATCCATTATTTATTTTAGACAGGTCTAAAGAAGCATGATATGAAGAAAATGTAGTCTATTTCAGATGAACAGAATAGCATACTCTGAGTTGTCCTGATCAGGCTATGCCAAATGACTGTGGGTTACACGAGTTCATTTAGCAGACAAGATTTGCTTAGAATTCCGTGGCATTATTTTATAGTAATGAACAATACAATTGAACAAAGCTGAATAAAATCAAAATGATATTTTCTGAAACGATTTGAGGGAGTGCGCACGTGGCTATTCTTTGTTTAACAGCGTTTAACAAAGAAATAGGTATTCCTATATGCTTAATTTAGAGTTATTCATGTGACTTTAGTTCTACAAAAGTTGAGCCATTTGTTTTGATTTTTAATACATTGTAAGGCTGCATGATGCGAAACAGTTGCTTTAAAGGCATGAGCTCTGCTTTGTTTATTGCGCAGGCTGTACACACTACATCAGTCGCTCATTCACAATTTGACTTGATAATGCCTAAAATTTTACGGTGGCATATTGTTACCCATCAGACTATTCTTGATTTCATCTTATCTTTACATATACTAAATAACATGTGACATTTTATTTAGAATGGACCATTATCATGCACCTGTATCGAAACAGGGGCAGCGGGGAAAAATAAGTGTAATCTATGCACTCAAATAGCGAAAGGAGGATGCTTTTCCCTTTGGTTTATTTTCATCCCATCCAGGTAGGCTATACTCCTGTTGTAAATATAATCAATGTGCTTAATATTGAGTTGAGAAATAAATATAGTAGGCCTAGTCTGTAGAAAGCTGATCGTCCTCTTTTTAGTAGAGGCCGTCACTCTGATTTCTTGCTCAATTGCATTGCCTGTTGAAATGTTGCATAACATGAGCTCATGGGCTCTCATGAAGTGTTTGATTAGATTTTTGAATATGTTTTTATTGATGTCAAAGTGATTAGAGGGACAATAGAGTGCTGGGTACCGAGTACCAGGCAGTTAGCAAGTTTGGTAGGCTACTAATGGCCATCAGCAGCATCAGAGCTTGGAGAAGCCTAATTACCGTGACTAAACGGTCATGTGGAATTTGAATACCTTCATGACTCGTGACTGCCGGTGTGGCGTTAATGCGGTCACCGCAACAGCTCTAGGTCACACCAATTTCTTTATGCGGTGTCACGCAATTAATTTATTTTTTCATCTTATAATGTATTTCACAATACTTTTTAAAATGTAAGTGATCGACTACTGAGATGGCATTCAATAAATACGTTTCATTTAATATGTTATGATTCAAAATATTTTCATGTGCTACATAATCCATTGATTGTCATTAATTTTGGTTTGACAATTAGGCTGTTGTATTTTACTATTAAAATAGGGTCCCAGAATTATACTCTTTTTTTGGTTCAATCAAGATGAATTGGCCTGCATCTTTATGTGCACTAATATCATAGGCACATTTATTTGGGACCATCTGAGTAACTCAAAACACATTAGCAAGATCTAAATATAAATATATACTAAAAATATAATACCCACTGCTAGTAGCCATGTATTAATTTAACAGTAAATGTAATGTCCAAAAGAAAGCGTACCCCGCTCCTCATCTCAAAGCCTTATCAAATATCTCAGTTGTAGGCTTTAATAGTTGCTATTGAGCTCAAATTGAGAAATTATACCTAAAGAAAGCTGAGAACATCCTCTCCAACTGTGACAACAGGATAGTTGTGTTCTCCCCGCAATTGGATTTGAAAATATTATACAATCAGAACATGTTTTCTCCCGGAGCATTTTTTTGGGGGGGACACTGCAACAGGCCCCAGCGAAACAGGTACATGGGTAGGCAGACACTTTCATCACAGGAATCGTGAGGATAATGTACTTTACAGTTTGACCAAATCATGGGTTTAGCCTCCTAAAAAATATGACTTTTTAGTGAGGTAACCATGTAGAATGTGCAGCTCGCACCGATGCGACTAATTAAAAATGTAACTCACACAGCCAAGTCAAATGTCACAAAATGCGACTAAATGGCCGCAGTCTGAAACCCTGGATATATCCATATCAATCATCCTACAACCACCACATACCTTACAGACAACTCACAGACACCCAACACCCCAATAATTCACTAAATATCCCACTTCATTCTCCTCATCCAATACCCCACTATCTTCATACACATGAACAGCCCAGCCCATTCCTTACTGTCTCGGCCGTCTCCATACTCTTCTTTCTTTGTTAAAAAAACAATCAACTGTTTTCTGGGTGTTCAGGAGAGTACAGACTACCTGGACAGAGGGACCACCACAAACTTCAGCAGGAAAGGCCCCAGCACCATCGCTAAGATCAAGGAGGCCCTCAACTTCATGAGGAACCAGCACTTTGAGGTACACCACCCGATTACATGTGTGTAGTGGCTAAGGCCCTAAAGTCGTCCGCATACAAAGGTTCGGTTTGCTCCTACCAGATCCTGGCTAGGCGACGCAAACGTCTGTGCTCGCATATTCCCTTAGAAGACCTTTGCTTGAAAAACAAGCAATATTACTGTTTGTCCCTCTTGAGACGCCGTAGCAACAACATAGCCAGTAGTCCGAATTAATCTGTAAATCAAGCTTTACAGTGGTGTCTGTCTCATGTTCTCACCCACTTTACATTCTTTGTTTCCTCCAGGTTCCGTTCATCGCGTTCTACAGGAAGGAGTACGTGGAACCGGAGCTCAACATCAACGACCTGTGGAAGGTCTGGCAATGGGACGAGAAGGTAAAGGATGACCTCATCACAACCTTTGGCATCTAACATGACTTTGAGGTTCACGCCCCAGCCCCACACACTTTTGCGTATACCAGCAGTTGGTCACCTTAGCTTAGATTATGTTACAACTGTAATTCAATAGAAATAATGTTGTTTCTTATTGAGCCACTTCCTGTCTCTTGACCCCTGACCTGTACCCCCTGACCTCTGGGACCCCAGTGGTGCCAGCTGAAGAGCAGGAAGCAGAACCTGACACGACTGTTCCGGAGGATGCAGTCACACCAGTATGAACAGATCTCTGCCGACCCTGACAAACCTCTGGCTGATGGCATCAGACCCCTGGACACGGCTGATATGGAGAGGTACGTACAGCCAACCATAGGGTCAGAGGAGGTATGGACTGCGTCTGAATGGGCATCCTATTCCCTCTCAGGGGTTGACAACAGGCGGCCCGCAGGCCAGGTCTCCATTAGAACCCGACCGATATGGTATTTTTTGTTCCGATTCCGATTTTAAAGTGAAAATATTGACCGATAACTGATATACAGTACCAGTCAAAAGTTTGGACACACCTACTCATTCAAGAGTTTTTCTTTATTTTTACTATTTTCTACATTGTAGAATATGGAATCATGTAGTAACCAAAAGTGTTAAACAAAACAAATCAAAATATATTTGATATTTGAGATTCTTCGAAGTAGCCACCCTTTGCATTGATGACAGCTTTGCACACTCTTGGCATTCTCTCAACCAGCTTCATGAGGAATGCTTTTCCAACAATCTTGAGGGAGTTCCCACATATGCTGAGTACTTGTTGGCTGCTTTTCCGTCACTCTGCGGTCCAACTCACCCCAAACCATCTCAATTGGGTTGATGTCGGGTGATTGTGGAGACCAGGTTATCTGATGCTGCACTCCATCACTCTCCTTGGTCAAATAGCCCTTACACAGCCTGGAGGTGTGTTTTGGATCATTGACCTGTTGAAAAACAAATAATTGTCCCACTAAGCGTTAACCAGATGGGATGGCGCATCGCTGCAGAATGTAGACAAATAATATATCTGCACATTATGAATGAAAACATATGATTTATGGAAGTGGATAATTCAATAATAACAGTAGGCAAAAGCAACAAAATGCAGATTGCAGAATTATTCTAAATTGTTAAGCAAGCTTTGAATTTTTGTCCTAAAAGGTTAGGAGCATCACATAAAATCTATGGTAGCACCAGAAAGACAATATTTTTTTATGGAAAAACTGTTACTCTTGTGAAAAGAGGATAAACAGCGCGGGTAGTGGTTAGGGTTTAGGGACATCCCAAGGGTCCCGGATAGCACTAACCCTCAAGTACTCTCACACAGCTGGTTAGTTGAGTACTCGTACTGGAAATTGGGGTGGCGAAATGTGAATTTGGACCAGTCCCTGACAAGTAACAACCCATACATTAAAACGTAACTACCAAAAACTACTATGTTATTTTTTTGTGTCTCTGAAAACATTGGAATGACCGCTTGAGGAATTCCCTTTGCAAAGAGCGAATATAACACCAGATTTCACAGGCTTCTCTAAATGGCTGTAACGTTAACGTTACCACAGAGTTGATCGTTCTTAGAGTGGCACTTGCTTCACATTTGGGCATAGCATCCATTGTTTGTCACAACACCCAAAACCCTACCACGTAACAGTATAGGTCCAGTGTGCATTTTTGGCACTTTATTGAGCTGGCACTCACCATAGAGGCAGTAATAGTTAATTCACAGTATTTCACTCTCCTCTCTGACTGGTGTAGTTGCTTTGGGTGATTGTGTCCAATCTTGCTATAGCATGCCAAGGCAAGATAGGCTAATGGCCATGTAAAGAGCGCCATCTTCAGCACAAATAATGAAATGCCCCCCCCAATGAAGAACAGCTTTTTCCCCTGCTTTTTTTCTCTTTTTTTGGTGGATTAAACGCTGATACAAATGCATCCAAAAAGGCCAATATCGTCCGATAATATCGGTCAACCGATAAGCCCGACTGGGCTCTATTCTCAATGTAATCCAGGTATGATATTATTGTTATTTTCAAATCAAATCTATTTTTGGGCTTAGTTGTGGTCACTTTGCAATGTACAAATTATGATAATGTTTTTCCGGGCCCCGACCATTCACGCCGACCCGCGGCTGGATCTAGTTGCCTACCCCTGCCTTATATAGGGCACTACCTTTGACCAGAATTTGTCTTAACACAGGGCCATAGGAGAACACTGTGGTATGAGGGGGTCAGTGTGACCTGTGTCACCAGGTCACACTGATATAGTTGATGATCGACAAGCTCTGTCCTGCACATTGTGTAAACTTGAAGCGACAGGTGTAAAAGGACCGATAAGGGATATTCTAGAAATAGAAGTTCAGGAATCAGTGCTTTTTTTAAACAAGATTGTGCGCTCCAGTGTTGTAATGCACTAGGGGCCAGTTTCCCAGACACACAAAGCCTAGAGAATCCCCCCCAAAATTCTGTACCTGGTATTCTGACTTGACATATTAATAACCAGCTATTGAAACATTTCATGAAAATGCACAATAATGTATTGAATATGTTATGTGTATAATCCCATGTCCTTCGGTGCTGCAATGTAGCCTGTAAAGCGAGAAAGATGCATGTTAGCGTTTGGTTGGCACGCGGGCAAATCCTGTTATTTACGCTTTCCATGCATGTATTTTAGTGCATTTAATTTGCCTTACAAAGTGCACATTGTAATGGTATTGAGATCACTATTTCTACAGGAATATATGTTACACACCTCACTATTAATCCTCGTTATTGATGAGATAAAATGTTACCTCCTGCTGCTTCGGGAGTTTTGGCAAACCAGGTCTGAAGCTTTTATCTCCCCCTGGCCAAATCCCAGGGGGAGATAAATGTTACCCTAATCTATTATAGGCTTTTTTCATGGGCTAATTGTTACCTAAAGCTAGTTAGTTGAGTTATATGTTATGGTGCATTTAATGCCTGTATTTCAACCTGTTAATTGTTGATACAGTCCGAGGTGAGCCCTGATTTAATTTAAGCTATGTCATTTCTTTCTTGGCCGGGTTGCGGGCAGTTATTATTAAGGCCTGTTGTGTATTGAGTTTAACCTTGATTTGATTTATTTTCAGTTTACCCCAAGTTTGTTTCCTGTTCTGGCCATCGTCATGTTTATTTTGTTTGTACATTGCTGTACATAGTATACAACAGTTGTGGTGCCTCTTCTCCACTAATAAAAGTCACCCCTGGGCACTGCACTGGGTCCATTTGTCTGCCTATAACCTAAACCTCCACCACTAGGGCGGTTTCCCATACAATTAGTTTGTGTCCAAGAAGCTGGACCCAGATTTCCCATTACATGATTGTCCAGCTAGTGTAACTGTTTCCCTCTCCCCTCCTCTTTTCTCCTTTCCTCACCTCTTCTCCCCTCCTGTAGACTGAAAGACGTCCAGTCCATAGATGAGCTGAGTGATGTGTACAGCCACTTCCTGCTGTACTACGGCAGAGACATCCCCAAGATGCAAAACACAGCCAAGGCCGCCAATAAGAAGAAGAAGCTGAGGAAGATCAAGGAGGTTAACGAGGACGGTAGGAAAACATAATTTCTTGGGCTTATTGTTACATTTTTTTTACTGAAAACTGTTATAGTAAATAACTACATTGTTACCCATAAATTATTTGATAAGGAGATTGAAAGAGCTGCAATGAGGGTGGCATTGTTGCATGTAAAGTAAAATAACGGCACCTTTTGAGCAACCATGCTTTGTCTTTTTTTAAATGTGTTTACCACACTCCACACTGTGTGACATCATGTCTATTCCCTGTCCATTCAGGTGAGGAGGAAGAGGTGGAGGTGGAGGAGGAGGAAGAGCAGAAGGGGCCAGACCTGAAGCTGGCATCTCGTAGAGACATGTACAGCATCTGTCAGAGCGCAGGGCTCGGTAAGTCACCTCTGCTGACCTCTAATATGGTGTTTTTATCCCTACTTTATTGGACATATGCTTGACTTCGTTGTGCGTGTGGTGGATGCAAGGGCCTTGACATGTGAAATGTAAACCAGGTATGTGCACATGCAGTACCCTGCTCTGCCTCAAGACATTACTTCTGGCAATCTGTCCTTTTCGTATTCAGCAGAGACTAATGTTTTAAAATTAGGCCTGTCAAAGTTAATGCGTTAATAACGCATTAATGCGTTACATTTTGAATGCCTTTTGAACACATGTCCTGCACCGCGCAGTCTCCAAAGGTCCCTCACAGTGTCCTTACACAACAGCGGGTTCGACAATGCCCTAGCCAAACGGCAAAAAATTGTTGGCCGTTTCAATAACAGCCCACCGAAACAACAACCACTGATGCTCTGGCCCAACAGAAAACGTACATCACCATGCCAACCACAGCTGACCTGGAGAAACTGCAGAATCTGGGGGCAGTACTGGAGCCCTGCAAGTAATCTTCTTTATCACTCTGTTAGTGAGTGTGAGAGAAACCATTTTCTGTACATTTCCTGCTCAATGGTGTTAGATGCTTTGTGTCATCTCCTTCGGGTGAGCGAGAGCTCTGATGACGTCCACAGACCTGGAGAAACGCAAGGAAAGCACCAACCTCACGTGGCTGAAGATCGCCACAGCACCCGACCCAAGGTTTAAGGACCTGAAGTGCCTTCCTAGACCTGAGAGGGGTGAGGTGTGTGCTTTGGTCAGCAACTTGCTGAAGGAAGAGAGGCCTGCACATCAACCTGATAAAGCAACAGAGTCAGAGCCACCAAAGAAGAAATCTGCCCTCTTGTTCAGTCCTTCTGAGTCTGTGTCTGATGAAGAGGAGGAGTCCTTTGAGAAATGTGTGGAGTGTGGGCACACACCAGGCTGGCCTGCATTGCACGAAGGCTCCTGGCAACGCCTGCCACATCAGTACCTTGTGAGAGGTTGTTTTCACTCTTTGGCCGTATCGTACAGAAGAAGAGAGCAGCTTTTTCATCTGAAAATGTCAATGGGCTTGTTTATCTTAGCAACTTAGTCAGTGAAAAGAAATGGGAGGACGACTGAAGTGTATGGTCACAAGTTTATGTTCAGTGGAATTCATGACATTGTTGGACATGTTTATGCTATTTGTTCTTTGTATCCATAGAGCCAGTGCTTTTTTCTTATAGCCAACCCTCCAATCGGTAACTGGGAGAACAATAATTTGGAACGGCTGACGCTTTAAGTGTGTCTGTGTGTGTGTCTGTGTCTGTGTGTGTGAACTTCATGAACATTTATGAGGGAGTAGGTCTACTGGGAGCATTATTACTAAGTTACAGGACTTTTGTATTGCTTGTTTGTGGTGAATATGCCATTAAATACATTCTGATACAGAGTATTTGTTGTGTTTCAGTCCCTACATGCCTATAACTCAATACACTGCTTCTTTTTCAAGTGGGATTTTATTTATTTTTTGCACCAAATTTGAGCAAATAAACTTTTGAGATTAACCACAGAGTTTTATGCAATTAATTATTTTAATGATTTGACAGCCCTAGTTAAAATATGAGTGCACTGAGACATGTATAAAGATTGAAGATCCTGTCTTCCTTCCCTTCTCTCTGTCTCAGACGGCCTGGCTAAGAAGTTTGGTCTGACCCCAGAGCAGTTTGGGGAGAATCTGAGAGACAGCTACCAGCGCCACGAGACAGAGCAGTTCCCTGCCGAGCCTGTAGAGCTGGCCAAAGACTACGTATGCAGGTAACTACACCACACACACAGCAAGTAATAACAAGTAACTCTGTAGAGCTTGCCAAAGACTGTCTGCAGATAACGTACACACTGACCCCTCTACCTCTTTTTGCTCTCTCTCTGTAGCCAGTTTAACAGTCCCGAGGCGGTGTTGGAGGGGACTCGTTACATGGTGGCCATGCAGATTTCCAGGGAGCCTCTGGTCAGACACGTCCTCAGACAGACCTTCCAGGAGAGAGCCAAGATCAACATCAATCCCACCAAGAAAGGAAAGAAGGTACGGGAACCAAGACAATGCACTAACACTAATGTTGAGTTATTTAGGGTATTTGGACTAAATGCCATGATATCTTCCCAATGTATCACCACTCTGCTTTACTATAGTTTAACAAACTGACAAGATACACACGTGCTACAATGCTGTGCCAAAATATACCAAAGTATGAGTGAAACCTGTCTCTAGACGACAGCAAACGTGCAGACAATACAACTATGGCTGACCCCAATTAGTGGGCGGCAGGGTAGCCAAGTGATTAGAGCGTTCGACTAGTAACCGAACTGTTGCAAGATCGAATCCCCGAGCTGACAAGGTACACATCTGTCGTTCTGCACCTGAACAAGGCAGTTAACCCACTGTTCCTAGGCCGTCATTGAAAATAAGAATTTGTCCTTAACTGACTTGCCTAGTTAAATAAATAAAAAATTAAATAGTCAACTGGTTGATTGTCTGGTCGCTAGGCTGTTGGTTGACCGAGATCGTTTTAATCGAGCAGTAACAAATATATATACACTGCCGTTCAAAAGTTTGGCGTCACTTAGAAATATCCTTGTTTTTGAAAGGAAAGCACATTTTTTGTTCATTAAAATAACATCAAATTGATCAGAAATATAGTGTCGACATCGTTAATGTTGTAAATGACTATTGTAGCTGGAAACGGTAGAATTTTTAATGGAATATCTAAATAGGCGTACAGAGGCCCATTATCAGCAACCATCTCTCCTGTGTTCCAATGGCACGTTGTGTTAGCTAATCAAAGTTTATAGAAGTGAATCGCAAATTCAAAACTGCTGGACAGCAACGTAATACGCTAAAGCACTGATCATTGGGAACGAGACTGCTAAGGTTTCCTCCATAAATTAATTAGGTAGTCTAGCCTACAAAACTAAAACAATCCAGATGTTCAAATCAAAAGACCTGATCTAAAATTACATCAATATTGTAGCCACATCCCACGTCCCCGGTGGTGACATATTCAAAACTCAAAAGATGATTTAGTATTTATACTGAACAAAAATATAAACACGACATGATTAAAATGTCATCTATTTTACTGAGTTATAGTTCATATTAAGAAAATCAGTCAGTTGAAATAAATAAATTAGGCCCTAATCTATGGATTTCACATGACTGGGCAGGGGCAAAGCCATAGGTCGGCCTGGGAGGGCATAGGCCCACCCACTTGGGAACCAGGCCCAGCCAATCAGACTGAGTTTTTCCCCACAAATGGGCTTTATTACAGACAGAAATATTTAATCAGCTGTCCGGGTGGCTGGTCTCAGACGATCCCACAGGTGAAGAAGCCGGATGTGGAGGTCCTGGGCTGGTGTGGTTAAACGTGGTCTGCGATTGTGAGGCCGATTGGAAGTACTGCTAAATTCTCTAAAACGACGTTGGGAGGCGGCTTATGGTAGATATATGGTAGATAAAAAAACATTCAATTCTCTGGTAGCAGCTCTGGTGGACATTCCTGCAGTCAGCATGCCAATTTCATGCTCCTTTGTGTTCTGTGACAAAACTGCACATTTTAAAGTGACCTTTCATTGTCCCCAACACAAGGTGCACATGTGTGATGATCCTGATGTTAATCAGCTTCTTGATATGCCACACCTGTCAGGTGGATGGATTATCTTGTCAAAGGAGAAATGCTCACTAACAGGGATGTAAACAAATTTGCACACAAATTGAGAGAAATAAGGTTTTTGTGCATATGGAAACTTTCTGTGATCTTTTATTTCAGCTCATGAAACATGAGACCAACACTTTAAATGTTGCGTTTATTTTTGTTCAGTATACTTTAAAAGCTCTGACGAAGGCCAAGAGAATAAGAAACATTAAGTCAGAAAACAAAAATATAAAAATACTTTTGTTTTCAATGATGTAGCCGACGATGCGGTACTCGTGGTCATTTTATGGAGAACAAAAACTACTTGCCTACATTTGAACACCAGCGCAGAAGCTTCAGACATCTTCCCAATGAAGTAGCCTAGTTTTGTTTGTCTACTTGAAGAGAACTAGGGCCTATCACTCGCAGCCCACATCTTCCAATGCATTGTGGAAAAGTGTGCATCAAATTCTACTAGGCGAAGAGCTGAAATGAGTAACATCCTGGCATTTAAACCATACTCGATTTAGACATTTCACATGCTATTAAACATTCTAGTTTTGCGTACTGAGATTGCGTGGTTGCATTGTTTCCTGTTTTTTTCTTTTCGGAAGCGCATCCCCATATCTAATTGTTCAGCTGTTGTCAAAGCTGAAATTAGAATGACATCCGGTCATTTAAAGTATACTTGATTTTCGAAATGTCGCATACTTTATTTAAGCTTGAATTCTTTTTGCATACTCAAACGGCCTACTATTTACTTTGCGCAACCAATTTATGATCTGCTTCTCTGAATTTCCTGGTAAAAGCCTAACACTTAAAGATGGTATTTTATAACTTTGCTAGTCATGTTGGCAATAGAACAAGCGTTCAAATGATGCCCACCTGACCCAGATAGTGATTTTAAAATTGGCAGTTTTTTGGATTGTTTAAACAAAAACAGTAATTGTGTGATGGTGGGGATACAGGGCTGTGTTCATAACAACTACAAGTGTGCTTTCTCTAGTTCTTCAACGACACAGCTAGGAGAGCTAAAAAAAAAAGCACCTTATAATTGATGTCATAAAAGTGCATTGGAATAACTTGAACTGAGAGGTGTGTGGCCACTTGGAGACACCAGTTAGACCTCTCACTCAAACCCTTGTAATTTTGTCTTTCGTTGCACCTACCCCAACTTTTCTATTAATATTCTTATCAATGTATCCAGAGTGTTTTCAGATTTCGCTATCAACAAATGTGGTGAAAAGTACAGTAAATGTAAAATACTGTACAGTGCCTTCAGAAAGTATTCACACCCCTTGACTTATTCCACATTTTGTTGTTACAGCCTGAATTCAAAATAGATTAAAGATTTTTTCTCTCACCCATCTACACACAATACCCCATAATGACAGTGAAAATGTTTTTGTAAATGTCTTCACATTTATAGAAAATTAAATGCAGAAATAGCTAATTAACATAAGTATTCACACCCCTCACTCAATACTTTGTAGATGGACTTTCTGGGTAAGTCTCTAAAAGCTTTCCATACCTGGATTTTTTTTTTTAAATTAAATAAAATCTTCAAGCTCTGTCAAATTGGTTGTTGATCATTGCTAGACAACCATTTTCAGGTCTTGCAGTAGATTTTCAAGCAGATTTAAGTCAAAACTGTAACTCGGCCACTCAGGGACATTCACTGGCTTCTTGGTAAGCAACTCCAGTGTAGATTTGTGTTTAATAGTCACATGTACAGGGTTGCAGGTGTGATTGCAGGGTACAGTGGAAATCCTGCAGGACTAAGTGAAGTAAAATAATTACAATTGTAATAATAACAATGGAAGTAGAAATGGCACTATATACATAATAACTAAATGTCCATAGTGGGAGTAGCAGAGGGGGAGGAATGTCCGTAGGGACAGTGGCTGGGGGAGCAGGTAGCTGACTAGTGGTGGATATTCAGCAGCTTGATGGTCTAAGGGTAGAAACTATTGGCCAGTCTTTCATTTTTTGTCATGGTGCCCTTGTACTGTCTCTGTGATTGAAGCGGGGAGAACAGGGCATGGCTTGGCTGGCCGATGATCTTCTTGGCCTTTCTGTGACACCCGGTGTTGTAGGGTAGGGGTCCTGTAGGGTAGGCAGTGTGCTCCCAATGGTGCGTTCGGCTGCACGTATCACCCTCTGAGGAGCCTTGCGGTCCGCGGCGGTGGAGTTGCCGTACCAGGCTGTGATGCAGGCCGAAAGTATGCTCTTGATGGTGCTCCTGTAGAACACTGTGAGGGCCCTCAGGACAGGCCACATTTCTTCAGCATCCTGAGGTTGAGGGGTCGCTGTTGTGCCTTCTTCACTATGGTGTCTGTGTGGTTAGACCATTTCAGCTTCACTGAGATGTGTACGATTTGGAATTGGAAGTTAATGATCGTCCCCACGGCGGCCCCAATTGATGAGAATGGGGGGGTGTGCAGCCTGGTTCCTCCTGAAGTCCACAATCAGCTCCTTTGTTTTGCTCACGTTGAGGGAGAGTTTACCTGTCACCACGCCATCAGAGGGCCTACGTCCTCCCTGTAGGCTGTCTCGTTGTTGGTAATCAGGCTTACTACTGTCGTGTCATCAACCAACTTGATGATCGTTTAAACTGTGTAAGACCACGCAGTCGTGGGTATACAGGCAGTACAGGAGGGGGCTGAGGACGCACCTTTGTCGAGGAGGTAATGTTGCCTACCTTGACCACCTGGGAGCGGCCCGTCAGGAAGCCCAGGACCCAGTTGCATAGGGAAGGAGTTCAGAGCTGTGAGCTTTGTAATGAGCTTATAGGGCACTATGGTATCGATGAACAGCATCCTCACACATATATTCCTTTTGTCCAGGTGGGTAAAGCCTAGATCAGTGTCATAGCATTTTGGTACACCAGAAGTACATTCATTTCCTAAGGAACGCCGCGTTTGCCTTGCAGCATTGCAGAGGCAGTTGCAGTGCGTTCTGTGGTGCATACGTTGGATTTATCAAACGTATACATCAAACTGTATGTGTAGACGGCTTCACATAATTTTTTCTTGTGCTGGGCATCATTCACAAGTGTTATTATATAATTCACAAGTGATTCACGACTAGTATTGTCACCCATCAGACTGTTCTTGATTTAATCTTGACTTTACATATACTAAATAATATATGTGACATTTTGTTTTGATTTCAAATGACCCATTATCATGCACCTGTATCGAAACAGGGGCAGCGGGAAAAAATACATGTCATCTATGCACTTAAATAGCAAATGGAGGACGCTTTTCCCGTGGTTTTATGCCTTTCAGGTAAGCTATACTCCTGTTGTAAATACAAGCAATGTGCTTAATGTTAGGAAAGTTGAGAAATAAATATAGTAGGCCTAGGCTATAGAAAGCTTACATTTTTAATACATTTGCAAACATTTTGAAAAACCTGTTTCCACTTTGTCATTCTGGGGTATTGTGCGTAGATTGATGAGGAAAATGTTTTATTTAATACATTTTAGAATATGGCTGTAACGTAACAAAATGTGGGGAAAAGTCAAGGGGTCTGAATACTTTCTGAATGCTCCGAAGCGCTACTTTGTAACCTATGTTTTTTTTTTTTGTGTCTCTGAAAACAGAGCTTCAGGAATATCCTTCGCAGATAGCAAATATAGCACACCGGATTACGCAGGCTTCACTAAATGGCTGTAACGTTAACGTTACCACAGAGTTGAACGTTCTTAGCACGGCACTTGCTTTACTTTTGCAACACCCTACCACACACAACACCCTACCATGACACTTCACTTAACAATATATAGCCATTGCTTCATTTTGGCACTTTATTGAGCTGGCAAGCTTCTATCTACTCAGCACTCACTGTAGAAGCAGTAATAGTTAGTTCACAGTATTTCACTCTCCTCTCTGACTGGTGTAGTTGCGTTGGGTGATAGTGTCGATTCTTGCTGTAGCTTGCCAAGACAAAATGGGCTTATAGCCACGTAAAGAGCACCCTCTTCAGAACAAATAATGAAATGCAAAAAAACAAGTGGAATTCTATGAACAGCTTTTTTTCAATCGTTTTCTCCGCGTTTTATACCGGTCCTTTACGGTGGACCGATATACACATACAAATACATACAGATACACATACAAATACACCTGTAAAAGGCTAATATCGGTCAACCGGTAAATCAGTCAGGCTCTACTGATATTGCCTGGGATTGTTCGTCATGGAAAATGTATGTAGAGCAATGACTGTCAACACAGTTACATGCAGTTGGACACTGAAAGAGGACACATCAGTTATCACAAAATGGGTATTTTCGGAAGGTAGGATGTGAACCGGCTATTTGTAACATTTGAATCGATTTTCTGACAGACGCCTGCTAAATTTGGATCGGTTTGGGGTCCGCGGACTGATACACTTGTATCTTAAACATTTGAATCGCGGACCGATGCGTATTGGTGAATCGTTACATCCCTAATGGTTATACATATGCTTTTCATATTTCTTTAAGAAAATTTAAATGAAGCCCTATCCATCTAGGTTCATTCCCACCAGTATAAAGGGTTAAGACATTAACTTCTTTGTACCATGCCATGTTAATTGACCTCCGGTTTGTCATTAGGATATGGATGAGGCCCATTTTGGCTACTCCTTCAAGTACCTGAAAAACAAGCCAGTGAAGGAGCTGAACGGAGAACAGTTTTTAAAGATGTGCCAGGCTGAGGAGGAGGGCCTTCTCACCATTGACATCTGCATCGACCTCCTAGGGGTCAAAGGGTAAGGGGAGAGGCATTGACCTCCATTGGGGTCAAAGGGTAAGGCGAAGGGCATCACTCTCATAGGGGTTAAAGGGTATGGGGAAGACGACCTTTGAGTTAACCCTTGTCTCCTGGAATGGTCAATTGTGCAAAATATTTATTTTGTCTGTTCCGCTGGTTTGTTTTAGAACAAGGCTAAAGGCTTCTGCTCTGTTATTTCATAATAGTTTTTCTCTCTCTCCCTCCCTTCCTATCCACCCCCCCCCCCAGGTTTGCAGGTGACCAGACGTACTTTGATGAGATCAAGCAATTCTATTACAGAGATGAGTTCAGCCACCAGGTGCAGGAGTGGAACAGACAGAGGACCCTGGCCATCGAACGCTCCCTCACACAGTTCCTCTACCCTCAGATGGCCAAGGAACTCAAGAACAAACTCATCGCAGAGGCCAAGGACAACATCATCAAGGTATATACTTGATAGTGTTACAGCACACCTAGCTACATCCAGGACTCAGGATTCCATACACTGTTGAATACCTCAAGAGTTGGCGTAACTTGATCATTGGAGATTATTTTCATGATATTGTGAATTTCAATTTAGAAGAGCCGATGTTCCAGCACATGTTGTGAATAAACATCCATTTCAAGCTTTAGTGTACATTTTGGTCACAGTGGTGTATTATTCCTCTTCCGGTTCACCTTTGACCCTAGTCGTGTTGCAGGAGGCGGTATAACTGGCTGGCGGTGTAGTGTAGGTTTGTATACACTGTGATATTGTGTGTCCGTCCAGTCGTGTTGCAGGAGGCTGTATAACTGGCTGAAGGTGGCTCCCTACAGACCAGACCAGCAGGCGGAGGAGGAGGATGATGATCTGATGGATGAGAGTCAAGGAAAAGGCATCAGGGTCCTGGGAGTGGCCTTTGCAGACAGCAGGTACGTGTGTGTGTGTGTGTGTGTGTGTGTGTGTGTGTGTGTGTGTGTGTGTGTGTGTGTGTGTGTGTGTGTGTGTGTTTGCGCAAAAGGGAAGGCGGTGTGTGTGGGCACGTTTTGTTTGTTTGTGGTGTCCTCCAACTTATTGTATACCATATGCATTAATAATAACTGAAAGTTGTAATTCTGTTACCGTAGAGACACGCCGGTGTTCTGTTCTCTGATCAACGGAGAGGGAGAGGTGGTGGACTTCCTCCGTCTGCCTTACTTCCTGAAGAGGAGGAATGCATGGAGGGAGGACGAGAGGGACAAAAAGGTACAACCTCTCCTCTGTCCACCTCTCATGCCATCTTATCATTTAGCCATGCATTCATAGGAAACATCACTTCGTCAGTGTAGCTGTATCAAAAGATAGTTCACCAAAAGTAAAGAAATACACGTTTTCTCACTTTGGAAGCATCATGTATTCCAGGAGATATTGCACTCCACACTTTGGGTTTGTTTATTCAGCTGCTGTCACCAACCTGTCAATCCTTAGATTTTGTCTCATTTTATTTTTTTTATTTTTTTGCCTACCTGGTTAAATAAAGGTGAAATAAATAAAATAAATACATTTTGTTCTACTCAGTCTTTTATTTCATACTTTCATTCATATGATTATTATCATGGAGCGTATTATTGTACTGTTTTGTCTCCTCAGCTCCTGGACATTGAGAACCTAAAGAAGTTCCTGATCAGTAAGAAACCTCACGTGGTGGCTGTTGCCGGGGAGAATAGGTGAGCCTTCTCCAACTACTGACCACAATTGAGAAGAAAAACCTTTCTCTGTATGTGCAGAGAACGCTTAAGAGTTGGTTCTCGTTGGTTTATTCTTGGATACCTACGGTAAAGGGCTTTTTTGGCGTTCTTGTTTGGTGCGTGTGTGTGTAGAGATGCCCACATGATAATGGAGGACATTAAGAGGACAGTGAGTGAGTTGGAGCAGGAGTCTTCTCTACCTGCTGTGGGAGTGGAGCTGGTGGACAACGAACTGGCCATGCTTTACATGAACAGCACGAAGTCTCAGGTACACACCCTCCGTATACGCACGCGCACACACACACACACACACACACACACACACACAGTCCACATGAACTGCAAGAAATCAACAAGTCTGTTTTGACACAGCATGAATGCATAGCTACGTACACACACACACATCTGATGACACATCTAACCATACTCATGACTCCTACCTCCCTCCCTATTCTCTCTCGCTCCAGACTGACTTCAGGGACTACCCGCCGCTGCTGCGCCAGGCCGTGTCCATAGCCAGGAAGATCCAGGATCCCATGGTGGAGTACGCTCAGGTCTGCAGCACAGACGAAGACATCCTCTGCCTCAAACTACACCCTCTTCAGGTGAGACACTGAGTGTGTGTGATGTGTCATCAGGACCCATATTCATATAGCCTCAGAGTGGAAGTGCTGATATAGCAATCTTATATGTTGTTTAATTTAGATCATAATTAATAAGATTAAATGGACACGGGGGACCCAATCCTAGATCTGCTTGAATATTGTCAGGGAAAAGTTATCAATACTCAGTGGCCTTCGTGGTATGTTGATTTTATGGTACCCTTTCTTTCCCCTTTCTCCCCTCCCCACCTCTCTCCCTCTCTCCCCTCCCTACCCTCTCAGGAGCATGTAGTAAAGGAGGACCTGCTGAATGCTCTGTACTGTGAGTTTATAAACCGGGTCAACGAGGTGGGGGTGGATGTGAACAGGGCCATATCTCACCCCTACACACAGAGCCTGGTCCAGTTCGTCTGTGGCCTCGGACAAAGGAAGGGATCGCACCTGCTCAAGGTCCGTCTTTGTCTCTCGCTCTCTGTGTCTGCCTGCCTGCAGGTTTTGAGTCAGAGCCGTGTTCAGTATATCTACTTGCTCCGTGTCTGTACACGGTCTGTATTGTGTCTCGCCCTCTCCGAAGCGAGTCCTGTGTCATGCTAATGTGTATGTAGTCCTTTGTCCTATGTAAAGGAGCAACATTAGACATTTTTACAGTATTAGTATACCAGCGATGTCTCTCCCCAGATCCTAAAACAGAACAACACTCGTTTGGAGAACAGGACTCAGCTGGTCACCATGTGTCACATGGGCCCCAAGGTCTTCATCAACTGTGCCGGCTTCATCAAGATAGACACCGCCTCGCTTGGAGACAGGTACGTGTCTCTCTCTCTCTCTCTCTCTCTCTCTCTCTCTCTCTCTCTCTCTCTCTCTCTCTCTCTGTCTCTGTCTCTGTCTCTGTCTCTCTCTGTCTCTCTCTCTCTGTGTGTGAAGGGCAAAAAGTTATATTTGGACTGAGTTTTTTTTGCTACCTAGAATGTTCTTCCCCCACTGCGTATTCCTACGAAGAATATGTATTTTACATTTTTATGTCCAATAATTGACAGTTGTTTTGTATGCTCTTGGTATAATGTTGATTCTAACTCAGTCCCTTTCCACCTCTGCAGTACGGACTCATACATCGAGGTTCTGGACGGGTCCAGGGTGCACCCGGAGACGTATGAGTGGGCCAGGAAGATGGCGGTTGACGCTCTGGAATACGATGAGTCCGCGGAGGATGCCAACCCAGCCGGTGCACTAGAGGAAATCCTGGAAAACCCGGAGCGACTCAAAGACCTGGACCTGGATGCCTTCGCTGAGGAGCTGGAGAGACAGGTACGGACAGGAGGGTGTGTTGGAGGGGTTGTGTGTGTCTTCCTGTCCTATATGTTGTTCTTAAATCCCCTGAGAACCTTATTCTCTCCACATATACCGTTTCAATGACCTCTCACCTGTCCAATCCTTGCTGGGTTACGTTTATAAGAACATCATGCCATGTCCTCTCACCTTGTCCTCTCCCCTGCAGGGTTACAAACATTATTTGTATGATATATTCCCCTTGTTATCCATCTTACCTCTGTTCTCTCCTGTAGGGTTATGGTAACAAGGGCATCACACTGTATGATTTACACTCCCCTACATATTTACTTGGACAGTGAAGTTGAAACATTTAATTTGGCTCTATACTCCGGCATTTTGGATTTGTGATCAAATGTTTTATTTGAGGCGACAGTACAGAATGTCACATTTTTTATTTGAAGCCATACATATATATCTGTTCTACCATTTAGAAATGAAAGTGCTTGATGTATCTAGTCCCCCCATTTGAAGATGTCATAAGTATTTGTTTAATTCACCTATGTTAAAGTAGTCGAAAGTGCAGTCTAAGGCACTGCATCGCAGTGCTTGAGGCGTCACTACAGATCCGGTTTCGATCCCGGGCTGTGTCATAGCCGGCTGCGACCGGGAAACCCATGAGGCGATGCACAATTGGCCCAGGGTCGTTCGGGTTAGGGGAGGGTTTGGCCGGCCGAGATGTCCTTGTCCCATCGCGCTCTAGTGACTGCTGTGGCAGGCCGGGCGCATGCACGCTGACACGGTCGCCAGTTGTACGTGTTTCCTCCGACACATTGGTGCGGCTGGCTTCCAGGTTAAGCGGGCAGTTTGTCAAGAAGCAGTGCAGCTTGGCAGGGTCGCGTATTTGGAGGACGCATGGCTCTCGACCTTCGCCTCACCCGAGTCCGTACGGGAGTTGCAGCGATGGGACAAGACTGTAACTACCAATTGGATATCACGAAAAAGGGGTAAAAAGTAGAACAACAAATAATAATAAAAACATTTAAAAGTTGTCAGGTTTAGTATTTTGTCCCATATTACTAGCCCGAAGTGACTACATCAAGCTTGTGACTCTACAAACTTGTTGGATGCATTTGCAGTTTGTTTTGGTTGTGTTTCAGATTACGTTGTGCCCAATAGAAATTAATGGTAAATAATGTGCCAAAGGCTAGGTAGGAGAAAACTGAGGATGGATGAACAACATTGTAGTTACTCCACAATACTAACCTAAATGACAGAGTGAAAAGAAGGAAGCCTGAATAGAAATATTCCAAAACATGCATCCTGTTTGCGATAAGTCACTAATGTAATACTGCTACAAATGTGGCAAAGAAATGAACAAGTTCACCTTTCAGCAGGACAATAACCTAAGTCACAAGGCCAAATATACACTCAAGTTGCTTACCAAGACAACATTCTGAATGGCCTAGTTACAGTTTGGCTTAAATCGTCTTGACAAGACTTGAAAATGGCTGTCTATCCAACCAACATGACATAGTTTGAATAATTTCTTAAAGAATAATGTGCAAATATTGCACAATCCAGGTGTGCAAAGGTCTTAGAAACTTATCCAGAAAGACTAACATGTATTGACTCAGAGGTGTGAATACTTATATAAATTAGATATTTCTGTATTTCATTTTCAATAACAATAAATGTAAAAAATAAAAAAAATCTGAAAACATGTTTTCTCTTTGTCATTATGGGGTGATGTGTGTAGATGGGTGAGGAAAAATATGTATGTAATCCATCTTGAGTTCAGGTTGTAACACAACAAAATGTAGATATACGTCAAGTGGTATGAATACTTTCTGAAGGCACTTTATAAAATAAAATTGGTGTGTTGACAGACAGTAAACACTGGTTAAATGAAAGAGAAACGGGCTGTCGAACTGAGCGACTCATTTAAATGTATTTTGGTTGTGAGCAAACTTTGTCCAACATGTACGTGGGTATACTGTGGGGTCTGAAATTGACACCCTTGATAAAGATGAGCAATATTAACTGCATAAAATAAATAATTCAAATACTGAGCAATATTGTATGCTCAAAATTTAGAAATGATATTGGTTTATACTAATACATCAATTACATCAATTAGCATTAAGGTTAGCATGTCTTAGGGTATGGTCTTTGACCCTCTTTCTCACTCATCATTATTCACGATTCATTCAGGATTATGCGTAATCATGGTAGCATCCACATTAATGGGCTCCCGACTGGCGCAGTGGTCTAAGGCACTCCATCTCAGTGCTAGAGGCGTGACTATAGACCCTGGTACGATTCCAGGCTGTATCACAACCGGCCGTGATTGGGAGTCTCATAGGGCGGCGCACAATTGGCGCAGCGTCGTCCGGGTTAGGGTTTGGCCGTGGTAGGCCGTCATTGTAAATAAGACATTTGTTTTTAACTGACTTGCCTTAGAAGCATGCCTTAGAACAGGGGTGTCAAACTCATTTCGCATCGTGGGCCACATACGGCCTAGGGAGATGTCAAGTGGGCCGGACCATTAAAATTATACCATACTCTGCTATAAATAACCAAAATATCATGTCTTTCCTTTGTTTTGGTGTAAAGAAGCACAAGAACATTAGGAAAATATTGAAATTTGTTTCCTCAGACCCGCCAGCAATTCGTTAATCTTATCTCTTCTCAGTTGTCCTTGCAAGCCGTCATATTTTTCGCTGTGATGAGTCTCGTAGTGGCGTCGAATATTATATTCCTTCAATACCGAAACTTGTTGCAAACACACCAAGCACGAAGGTTTTCCGTGCATCTCTGTAAATAAATAGGACGTGGTCCATTTTTCTTAGAAAATTCTACACTCCTTATCTACTTTTCTCCGTTTGGATAACGACATTTTGGCTAATGAGGGTGTAGCGGAGAGGTAGAGACCAAGGTATTAACAACGTCGTAACAAGCAGCAGATGGCGCATTGATACCGTCTGCTGTTTTCAGTCTGTCTCAGTGATGCGGCTTGTCTTCTACTCTGATGGAAAGAGTGCGCCCCTTAGCGGATAATCCATGAATTGCAGCGAATTAAAAATATTAATTCCATGTCTTTTATGCATTTTTTCCACTTTCAAATTATCCTGCGGGCCTGATCGAACCTCCTTGGGGGCCGGTTCCGGCCCGCGGGCCGTATGTTTGACACCCCTGCCTTAGAAGCATACGCCAGCAGCATACCACCCTGCATACCACTGCTGGCTTGCTTCTGAAGCTAAGCAGGGTTGGTCCTGGTCAGTCCCTGGATGGGAGACCAGATGCTGCTGGAAGTGGTTTTGGAGGGCCAGTAGGAGGCACTCTTCCCTCTGGTCTAAACAAAGATCCCAATGCCCCAGGGCAGTGATTGGGGACACTGCTCTGTGTAGGGTGCTGTCTTTCGGATGGGACGTTAAACGGGTGTCCTGACTCTCTGAGGTCATTAAAGATCCCATGGCACTTATCGTAAGAGTAGGGGTGTTAACCCCGGTGTCCTGGCTAAATTCCCAATCTGGCCCTCAAACATCACGGTCACCTAATAATCCCCAGTTTACAATTGGCTCATTCATCCCCCTCCTCTCCCCTGTAACTATTTCCCAGGTCGTTGCTGCAAATGAGAACGTGTTCTCAGTCAACTTACCTGGTAAAATAACGGAAAAATAAAAAGAAGTGTTTAGAACCATATTCGTATTTATAATAAAAGTGAGACCAAACTGAACCACTACATTATTTACCAACTTTGATGTAGTCATTTGCGTGCTAGGAATATGGGACCAAATACTAAAACTTTGGACTACTTTATAAGTAAGAATCTTTAGGGGTGTCAATATTGTTGACCCCAACCTTTCTGAGAGAAAAAATATACTTAAACAAAATCACTTTCTCTGAACAATTGCATTAGTATAAAATATAATTTCCCCATTTTTTTTGAGCATACAATTTAGCTCTGTATTATAGGGTGTCAATTTCAGAACCCCCTGTATATTTGTTGTCTTAAAGGGAGAGTTGTTACGGGTTTTGGTTTATCTGTCCATTTCGGGTTGATTAGGTGTGGCACACTGATTGGAGTCACCTCATTAGTCAGGATGTGTTTCACCTGTGCTGACCAAGCTGGTTTTTAAGACCTGCTGGCTCAGTGCATCAGTTGGAGAGGAGACGTTGGAAAAGCTACACCTCACCTTAGCGGAGATGCGATTTACAGCTCCACCACTTTAGTTAACCAAAAGAAGCCTGAGTTTTGTGTCTCCCCCCGTTTATTTTTCTCCATATTGTTTTGCTCCGTTTTACACCCTATCCTAAGTCTGTGTGTTTATTTCCTTTAGTGTCTTTTCTGAGTCCAATCTAGTGGGTTCTAAAAAAAAAAACTCCCTGTTGCTTTTCTAACTTTAAGTGTATACCACCATGGGTATCTTTCAGAACCCCGTTTAAAACCATTTTTTGTTGTTGTCTGAGTATCTTTGTTAGTTCCCTTTTCTGTGAGCGACGACATTTTGAGGTTGTCTTTTGGGAACATAAAACTGTCAAAATAAATACATAGGGTCGTGTATGTTATTCTCTTATGTAGGGTTATGGTAACAAGCTCTATATCACTGTATGATATGTATATGTGGGCTGGGAATTGACAGGGACCTCACGATACAATATTATCACGTAATTTAAGGGCCGATATGTATTGTAGGGTGCAGAGTGGATGAAAACACGCTTTGGTGGTGATAGTTTCATTTCCTTATGTTATAAAATACATTTTAACAAGACAAATATGACTATTCATGTTCTGAATTGTTCAGTGGGGTCTCGAACATATCATTAGTATTATATCCAAAAAGTTGGATTTCGTAACCTAATAAATCCGATAATAAGCACAGAGCTCTGTTGACATAGCGATGCAGGTTTCTTGTAACAGCTTTTTTTACGTCTTGTGCTGTCTTCAAAGTTGTTTCCGCGAGTCGCAAAAAGCTAAATTAGCATGACACGAGCTGAATGAAATGTAAAAGCTTGCGGTACACTCAGTGCACTGTTGACGTTTCATAGAGATACACTTGTTTTTGTGTAAAATCTTTGGGAAAAGAACAGTAATTTCGAATTAATACGAAAAGCGTATCCTAAAATATGAAAATACTACGTCATGTCTCAATCGATATTCATCTTACCTCTATATATTTTTTTTAATGTCCTGCAGATTTGAGAAGATGGCGAGTTCAACGGGAAAGTGAGCCTGTCAGGTAGCCAGTAGCCTTAATTTTTGCACAGAATCCAGCCTAGCTGACGCGATGTCATTTTTATGTTTTTCTGCCACTTTTTTTCTCTGGCCTCCATTGATTTAGTCACCCTAATTCTGGACATCCTACAAGGGTAAAACTCTTACATTTCAAGCAGATTATGATAGAGACATGAGGTTTTCTTAGATGATTATCTACACAATTAACCAATTGGTCAAAATATTTGTTTTTGATTGGACACCCTATGTATTATGTATTGCGATTCCATACTGCGATTTTGTGATTCGATGTTCCAAACATATTACTCACCATATTTCTGCTGCGGAGGGACAAGAGAGCCATGAGAAAAGTTTTGATCAGTCATGGAAATAAAAGTACTGAAAACAAATCGAGTTTGGTGCAGGTACAGCCGACTAACGCAAAAAATAATATTGTGATATTGTCCAGAATAATATTGCGATATATCACCAACAATTATATCCCGATATCTTACTGTATTTATTTTTCCACTCATCACTAATGATATATGTTATTCTCCTCTGTACGGTTATGGTAACAAGCTCTATATCGCTGACATATATTAACCTTTATTCTCCCTTTCCCTGTAGGGTTACGGTAACAAGGGCATAACGCTGTATGATATCCGTGCTGAGTTGAGCTGCAGGTATAAGGACCTGAGAGTTCCCTACAGAGCTCCTAACACCGAGGAGGTGTTTAACCTGCTCACCAAAGAGACACCTGAGACGTTCTATATAGGTAACACACACATCTTCTACATAGGTAACACACATAAACTCAGCATAAAAAGAAGGACCCTGTCTTTCAAAGATAATTTGTAAAAATTCAAGTAGCTTCACAGATCTTCATTGTAAAGGGTTTTAACACAGTTTCCCATGCTTGTTCAGTGAACCATAAACAATTAATGAACATGCACCTGTGGATCGGTCGTTAAGATACTAACAGCTTACAGACAGTAGGCAATTAAGGTCACAGTTACGAAATCTTAGGACACTAAAGAGGCCTTTCTACTGACTCTGAAAAACACCAAAAGAAAGATTCCCAGGGTCCCTGCTCATCTGCGTGAACGTGCCTTAGGCATGCTGCAAGGAGGCATGAGGACTGCAGATGTGGACAGGGCAATAAATTGCAATGTCCGTACTGTGAGATGCCTAAAACAGCGCTACAGGGAGACAGGACGGACAGCTGATCGTCCTCGCAGTGGCAGACCACGTGTAACACCTGCACAGGATCAGTACATCCGAACATCACACCTGCGGGACAGGTACAGGATGGCAACAACTGCCCGAGTTACACCAGGAACGCACAATCCCTCCATCAGTGCTCAGACTGTCCGCAATAGGCTGAGAGAGGCTGGACTGAGGGCTTGTAGGCCTGTTGTAAGGCAGGTCCTCACCAGACATCACCGGCAACAACGTCGCCTATGGGCACAAACCCACCGTCGCTAGACCAGACAGGACCGGCAAAAGTGCTCTTTACTGACGAGTCGCGGTTTTGTCTCACCAGGGTTGATGGTCGGAATTTGCGTTTATCGTTGAAGGAATGAGCGTTACACCGAGGCCTGTACTCTGGAGCGGGATTGATTTGGAGGTGGAGGGTCCGTCATGGTCTGGGGCGGTGTGTCACAGCATCATCGGACTGAGCTTGTTGTCATTGCAGGCAATCTCAACGCTGTGCGTTACAGGGAAGACCTCCTCCCTCATGTGGTACCCTTCCTGCAGGCTCATCCTGACATGACCCTCCAGCATGACAATGCCACCAGCCATACTGCTCCTTCTGTGTGTGATTTCCTGCAAGACAGGAATGTCAGTGTTCTGCCATGGCCAGTGAAGAGCCCAGATCTCAATCCACTTGAGCTCAAGCACGTCTGGGACCTGTTGGATCGGAGGGTGAGGGCTAGGGCTATTCCCCACCGAAATATGTCCGGGAACTTGCAGGTGCCTTGGTGGAAGAGTAGGGTAACATCTCACAGCAAGAACTGGCAAATCTGGTGCAGTCTATGAGGAGGAGATGCACTGCACTACTTAATGCAGCTGGTGGCCACACCAGATACTGACTGTTACTTTTGATTTTGACCACCCTTTGTTCATGGACACATTATTCCATTTCTGTTAGTCACATGTCTGTGGAACTTGTTCAGTTTATGTCTGTTGTTGAATCTTGTTATGTTCATACAAATATTTACACATGTTAAGTTCACTGAAAATAAACGCAGTTGACAGTGAGAGGACGTTTCTTTTTTTGCCGAGTTTACATACACACACCTTTACATTCTATGTAGCTAACACAAATACTGCTCACATACTCACGACCTTGTCTTTCCTCTCCCTCCCCGTTCGTCTCCAGGTAAGCTGATCACCAGTGTAGTGACAGGCATTGCTCACCGGCGCCCACAAGGGGAGAGTTATGACCAGGCCATCAGGAACGACTCTACCGGGCTGTGGCAGTGCCCCTTCTGTCAACAGGACAACTTCCCTGAACTCAGCGAGGTGAGATACCCTCACCCCATGGCTTCTGACCTTAAGCCTCTCGCTCATTTCCCTCATTACCCATTGATGACTTTAAATGGTGGTTTTGGAAATAAAAGATTTGGACACTTTAGAGGAAACTTCTGTTCTATGTTTTGGTTTGTGTTCCTCTTCTTATTCCTCTCTCTCCCTGCCCCTTCCCCACATCTTCCTATTGCTTTCTGTCTCTTTCTTTTCTTTCTCCTCTATCTGTTTTTCTCTCGCTCGCTCCCTTCCTGTCTCCTCTTCCCCTCTCTCTGCTAGGTGTGGAACCATTTTGACAGTGGATCGTGTCCAGGCCAGGCCATCGGTGTGAGGTCTCGAATGGACAACGGTGTCCAGGGCTTCATCCCCACCAAGTTCCTCAGTGACAAGGTGGTCAAGCATCCTGAGGAGAGGGTCAAGGTGAGACACAGCTGCACATTCACACGCTATCTTTCTCACACACACACACACACACACCGTCCAGCACTAACACATCTGAATCAAGTAATCATGCAGGTCTTGTAGCTCTCTAGGACTTGGGTTAGAGAAATCCTCTACAGTTGTTTCCAGGAGTTAGTTGAGTTCCTGTACAAGAGTTCACCCGTCTCCCCTCCTCCCTCTCCCAGGTGGGTATGACAGTACACTGTCGCATCATGAAGATTGACATTGAGAAGTTCAACGTGGACCTGACGTGTCGTACGTCTGACCTGATGGATAAGAACAACGAGTGGAAGCTTCCTAAGGACACCTACTACGACTTTGACGCAGAGACAGAAGACACTAAGGCAGAGGAGGAACTCAAGAAGAAGCAACAGAGAACCAGTAGGTATACACGACGAGTAAACAATAGTATACAGGGAATAAACTGTCAGAGCCAAGTTAGGGCTGGCACAATTACCGTATAACAGTGTAATCGACGGTTATGGATGAAGACTGTCATGAAAATAACATAATGACATAAAACACTTTTTTGTGGAAAGAACAGCTGACTGAAGATGGGACGGCCGGGCATCCGTTTCTGGTGTAGCATGGACTCTACAGTAACACGGGCATTAAACTTTTTTGCGCCTTGCTGAAACAAGCAAGGTTTTGCAGCAAACAAGTCTTTGGTTGACTAGGCAATGACCCCCTCCTTGCAGCACATGCAGGAATAAAGAAGAGGAGAAAGTGTGCAAAAAAAAATTTTTTTTGCTATTTCATTGAAGATTTCGTAAACGTCACAGCCTTAGAGCCAGTTATTGTACTGGGGCAGCCTTAGAACTGAAAAATATTTTGTTTTACATTTATTTGAACTTAACCTTACTCGTCCCTTTCTCACTTTCCTCTCCTTCCTCTGTCTGTCTTTCCACCCTCTTTCCTGCTCCCTTCTCTCCCGCTCCCTAGCCTATATAAAGCGTGTGATCGCCCATCCATCGTTTCACAACATCAACTTCAAGCAGGCTGAGAAGATGATGGAGTCCATGGACCAGGGAGATGTTGTAATCAGGCCCAGCAGCAAGGGAGAAAACCACCTCACTGTCACATGGAAGGTATGGAAAGGGAGGAGTGCTTTCAATGAGTGTATTGACAGAGGCTTGTAATATATTTAATGTTCATTCATGGACCACCAGGTTGGTTAGTTGATTGATTATTGTTTTGGGATGCTAATTCTTGTTGTAGGTGGCTGATGGTATCTACCAGCATGTGGATGTGAGAGAGGAGGGCAAGGAGAACGCCTTCAGCCTGGGACACACACTCTGGATCTACACAGAGGTACCTCAGTGGCACGCGCGCAAAGTGTGTACGTGCGTGCATTATTCACATGCTTAAAGAGATCCGACCAAATTCACATAGAAAAGTGAGTTATAGGTCTGTCATTGAAAGCAAGTTTGATACGCGGAAGATCCTTTCTATGTGCGGTATTTCTATGCTTCCTGTCCATCCTTTTTTTTTTTTTTTTTTTTGCGTCTTTTTACTTTAGGTTTTGTACATCAGCTTCGAACTGCTGAAAATACGATATCTCTAGGTATTTAAAATATATTTCACATTGAATTATAGTAAGATGATTCTCTACTACACTATACATTGCTTAACTTGGCTCATCGCACTCTCGTGGCGGGCCGGGCGCCTGCAGGCTGACTTCGGTCGTCAGTTGAATGGTGTTTCCTCCGACACATTGGTGCGGCTGGGTTCCGGGTTAAGTGGGCGGGTGTTAAGAAGCCCAGTTTGGCGGTCATGTTTCGGAGGACACATGACAAGATTTTCGGCTCCCGAGCCCATTAGGGAGTTCCAGCAATGAGATAAGATTTAAAAAAGGGGGTAAAATAAAAAATAAAAATGAATGCATTCAAACTGAAGAAATGCTCAACCGAAATGAATCAGAGAGGTGCGGGAGGCTGCCTTAATTAATATCCACGTCATCAACGCCCGGGGAGCAGTTCTTGTTGCGGGTTAACTGCCTTGCTTTCTCAAATTTGTTGATAAAATCGGACTTTATTAATATAACGAGTAAACCAGGAATGTTATGGGTTAATTGACCAGAGAAAACTAGCAACTCTACAGATTGCAATGGCTAAATGAATTCCAGACACTATGGGTCCGCGGAGCTCCTCCTCGCCACTCTATGGCAGAATGTTTTCTATATATTTAGCCTTTAAAGGGATAGTTCATCCAAAATGCAAAATTACATATTGGTTTCCTTACCCTGTAAGCAGTCTATGGACAAGCTATGACAGCAATCCATAAATGCTTCCACATGCTAACGTTTTAGCATTTGTGGCACAAATCACATTCAAGTCATGGGACCGAGATTAGCATTTTTGGCGCATCACGTTCAAATCATCTATAAGTGACTTTGCTGAGCTTCACAGTCAATTTTAGGCCATACAAAGTTGATTTGCTGTTTAACGGATTATAATTTTTTATGCAAGGCAAACGAGCAAAAAAAAATGTATGTATGAAAAAAGTCTAAGCAATTTAGACATTTTGTAAAATACTAAACGACCTCAGTACAACACCTAGTGACCTTAGACTTTAGATATAATGGTGTTGGAATGACAGTCACAGGGCCATTTGGGTCAACTGTCTGTTTAATTGTGTTTTGAATCTCAAACAAATATTTATTTATTTGTCTCTCTTTCTGTAGGAGTTTGAGGATCTTGATGAGATCACAGCTCGTTATATTCAGCCAATGGCAGCGTTTGCTCGCGACCTCCTGGGACATAAGTACTTCCAGGACTGTAATGGAGGGGACAAGAAGGTATGGTGGTGTGAATATTGTCATAACCACAGGAAGTGGCACAGAGTATTTGTTTTACAAAGACTTACAAAGAAACTAACCTCCTTTCTGTCTATAAAACATGTTTAATCTTTCCAGTGACAATTGTTTAGTTCTATTGTTCTCTATTTATAGAGCTACATATCTTTTTATTCATCCACTCATCTTTTCTGACCCTCTTTCTTTCTCTTCCTCCCTCGGTCTGTGTAGAAAATGGAGGAGTTGTTGATTAGGTGTAAAAAGGAAAAGCCTGCATTCATCCCCTATTTTGTCTCAGCCTGTAAAGACCTGCCAGGGAAGTTCATACTGGGGTACCAACCTCGCGGAAAACCACGGTGAGTTACTATGACTACAGCTAACTAACCCTAACCATGCTGAGTTACCATGACTACACTTAACTAACCCAAACCACGGTGAGTAATCATGACTACAGCTAACCTAACCCAAACCACTGTGAGTTACCATGACTACAGCTAACTAACCCTAAACCCTGTCCCCTTATCCAGCCAGAGGTGATATGATCCTGAAGTAGCCTCAAAGCACTTCATGATGACCGAAGTGAGTGCTATGGGGCGATAGTAATTTAGTTCAGTTACCTTTGCTTTCTTGGTTACAGGAACAATCGTGGCCATCTTGAAGCATGTGGGGACAGCAGGGAGAGATTGAATATGTCCGCTGGTCTGCGCATGCTCTGATGACATGGCTAGGGATGCCGTCTGGGCAGGCAGCCTTGCAAGATTTAACACGCTTAAATGTCTTACTCACGTCGGCCATGGAGAAGGAGAGCCCACAGTCCTTGGTAGTGGGACGCGTCAGTGGCACCCTCAGAGGGCGAAGGTGTTTAGCTTGTCTTCGGTAGCATTTTCCTCTAATTTGCTTTGTTAAAATCCCCAGCTACATTAAATGCTGCCTCAGGATATGTGGGTTCCAGTTTACATAAATTCCAGTTTAGTTCTTTGAGTGCTGTCGTGGTATCAGCTTGAGGGGGAATATACACGGCTGTGACTAACCAAAAATAATTATCTTGGGAGGTAATACATTTGATTGGGGTATTCTAGGTTGGGTTAACAAAAGGACTTGAGTTCCTGTATGTTATCACAATCACACCATGAGTAGTTAATCATTAAACATACACCCCCGCCATTCTTCTTCCCGGAGAGATAATTATTCCTGTCTGTGCGATGAACTGAGAACCCAACTGGCTGTACGGACTCAGGCAGTGTATCCCCAAAGGAGCCATGTTTCCGTGAAACAGTATTTTAGAATCCCTGATGTCTTCCTGGAAGGAAATCCATAGACTGAACAATAGTGAGTAATATACTCGGAAGCGGTGGGTGGTGTGCGGGCCTCCTGAGTCGGACTAGAAGTCCACTCCGAATACCTCTTCTCCGCCGGCTGGGTTTTGGATCAGTCTCTGGGATCAGTTCAATTGCCCTGCGGGGTACGAACAAAGGATCCGTTTCGGAAAAGTGATATTCCTGATGGTAATGCTCATGAGTTACCGCCGCTCTGATATCCAAAAGTAGTTCCCGGCTGTATGTAATAACACAACAAAAAATCTGGGCTAATAATGTGAGAATTAACACACACCAAAAAATTATTACGTAATCACTCCTGCGTTGTCTTGGCTGTCTGCTTAGGGTCGTTGTCCTCTTGGAAGGTGAACCTTCGCCCCAGTCAGGTCCTGACTGGAGAAGGTTTTCATCAAGGATCTCTCTGTACTTTGCTCTCTTCATCTTTGCCTCGATCCTGACTAGTCTCCCAGCCTTTTACAGAGGAGTGGCTTCCGTCTGGCCACTCTACCGTAAAGGCCTGATTGGTGGAGTGCTGCAGAGATGGTTGTCCTTCTGGAAAGGACAACCCTCAACACTATGAAATAACACATATGGAATCATGTAGTAACCAAAAAACTGTTAAACAAATCAAAAAAGAAACGTCCCTTTTTCAGGACCCTGTCTTTCAAAGATCATTCGTAAAAATTCAAATAACTTCACAGATCTTCACTGTAATATGTTTAAACACTGTTTCCTATGCTTGTTCAATGAACCATTAACAATTAATGAACAAGCACCTGTGGAACGGTCGTTAACTTCTTGAGGGCAGGGGGCAGCATTTTCACTTTCGGAAAACTCATCCCCAGAATATAAGATATGCATATTATTAGTAGATTTCGATAGAAAACACTCTGAAGTTTCTAAAACTGTTTGAATCGTTTCTGTTAGAATAACAGAACTTATGTAGCAGGCAAAACCCTGAGGACAAACCATTCAGAATTTGTATTTTTTTTTATGTCACTGTCTTTTCAATGAGATTTCTTAGAGACACCAGATTTCTACTGGACTTGCTTGCAGTTCCTACCGCTTCCACTGGATGTCACCAGTCCTTGGAAATCGGTTGAGGTTATTCCTTTGTGTAGTGAAGAAGTAGGGCTATCGTAAATGAGGGTCACATGAAGTAAATTTGAGAGAGTCACGTTACGAAAAAAGTTGCGTCAGTTTGTTTTCTTTTTGTATTGAACACAGATCATCCCGTCTTCAAATTGATCGATTATTAACGTTTAAAAATACCTAACGTTGTATTACAAAAATAGTTTGAAATGTTTTGGTAAAGTTTACATGTATCTTTTGATATATTTTGTAGTGACTTGGCGAAAGTTGGAAGCTGTGTTTTTCTGGATGAAACGGTCCAAATAAATTGACGTTTTGGATATATATCGACGGAATTAATCGAACAAAAGGACCATTTGTGATGTTTATGGGACATATTGGAGTGCCAACAAAATAATTTCGTCAAAGGTAAGGCATGATTTATATTTTATTTCTGCGTTTTGTGTCGTGCTTGCAGTGTTGAATTATGCTACTCTCTTTGTTTACTGTTGTGCTATCATCAGATAATAGCATCTTATGCTTTCGCCGAAAAGCCTTTTTGAAATCTGACATGTTGGCTGGATTCACAACGAGTGTAGCTTTAATTTGGTATCTTACATGTGTGATTTAATGAAAGTTTGATTTTTATATCATGTTATTTGAATATGGCGCGCTGTATTTTCCCTGGCTATTGGCCGGTGGGACGTTTGCGGTTATGACAACTTAGGACACTAAAGAGGCCGTTCTACTGACTCTGAAAAACACCAATAGAAAGATGCCCAGAATCCCTGCTCATCTGCATGAATGTGCCTTAGGCATGCTGCAAGGAGGCATGAGGACTGCAGATGTGGCCAGGGCAATATATTGCAATGTCTGTACTGTGAGACGCCTAAGACAGCGCTACAGGGAGACAGGACGGACAGCTGATCGTCCTCACAGTGGCAGACCACGTGTAACAACACCTGCACAAGATCGGTACATCCTAACATCACACCTGCGGGACAGGTACAGGATGCCAACAACAACTGCCCGAGTTACATCAGGAACGCACAATCCCTCCATCAGTGCTCAGACTGTCCGCAATAGGCTGAGAGAGGCTGGACTGAGGGCTTGTAGGCCTGTTGTAAGGCAGGTCCTCACCAGACATCACCGGCAACAATGTCGCCTATGGGCACAAACCCACTGTCGCTGGACCTGACAGGACTAGCAAAAGTGCTCTTTACTGACGAGTCGCGGTTTTGTCTCACCAGGGGTGATGGTCGGATTCGCGTTTATCGTCGATGGAATGAGCGTTACACCAAGGCCTGTACTCTGGAGCGGGATCGATTTGGAGGTGTCATGGTCTGGGGCGGTGTGTCACAGCATCATCGGACTGAGCTCGTCATTGCAGGCAATCTCAACGCTGTGCGTTACAGGCAAGACATCCTCCTCCCTCATGTGGTACCCTTCCTGCAGGCTCATCCTGACATAACCCTCCAGCTATACTGCTCGTTCTGTGTGTGATTTCCTGCAAGACAGGAATGTATGTGGTCTGCCATGGCCAGCGAAGAGCCCGGACCTCAATCCCATTGAGCACGTCTGGGACCTGTTGGATCGGAGGGTGAGGGCTAGGGCCATTTCCCCCAGAAATGTCCGGGAACTTGAAGGTGCCTTGGTGGAAGAGTGGGGTAACATCTCACACCAAGAACTGGCAAATCTGGTGCAGTCCGTGAGGAGGAGATGCACTGCGGTATTTAATGCAGCTGGTGGCCACACCAGATACTGACTGTAGTTCAGGGACACATTATTCCATTTCTGTAAGTCACATGTCTGTGGACCTTGTTCAGTTTATGTCTCAGTTGTTGAATCTTATGTTCATACAAATATTTACACGTTAAATTTGCTGGAAATAAACGCAGTTGACAGTGAGAGGGCGTTTCTTTTTTACTGAGTTTATTATCAGGGCCTAAAATTAACTTTTTGGTCCACCAGCCACTGTGTCAGGTAGATAAAAAAAATCTACCAGCCAAAATCTTGATTGTTAACAACGAAATATTTTTTCCCGCTAAAATTACACCAACAAAACAAATAAAAATGGATGAGCATGCTTTGTAATGTTTCTAAAACAATAAATGTATTACTAGTAAGAAGTAATGTGGTATATTGTTTCATTTCAGATTTCTTTATGACCTGAGCCTTTTAACCAAAATATCAGATGAGACAAAAAATGTACTATGTCCCTTGAAGGGGTAGGAGGTTACTGTGGTTACGTGACTCGAGAGCTTGACTAATAGCTGCGTTGTCTAGCAGTTGAAACTCAAACATTGAAAAACAATGTTTTTGGACAAAACAATGTAAATAGCCAAGAAACACAGGGATAAAATCTCACTAAAGCAAACATTTGTTTCAAGAAAATGTGCTATTCATGTGCACAGTCCCTAGCCAGGCAGTGTTGCAGCTCGAGGTAGAATAGGTTATAGGATTTGTAGTTTATTTTTTTTGTGCGATTAATTTACCAGCTATGTAACTTTGCTATAAATGTGATCGAACTTCAAGATTTTTTATTTACAAATGCGAGTGATACTGGCACTGTGGAGCCCTGACCACCTGACAACGTGGTTGGTGAAATGGGCGTCTTGTCCGCCAATGCAAAAATCGACCCGCAATTGGCAGGTGTTCATTTTTCGCCCAGTATTATTATTATTCGTCATTTAGGCCTACAGTGAACATGTGTTTTGCATAACTCGCAACCTATACTATACTTGTGAGAAACAAGTTTTTGTTTATTTAATTCCATTTCAGTAGTCAATTTATTAGTCTTTTGTTTGAAACGCTGCTGTCACTGTTGAGTAAGACATGCAACTGATTATGCATATAAGTAGGACTAGTCTACATCTGCACGTAGGCCTATATACAGTTGAAGTCGGAAGTTTACATACACTTTAGCCAAATACATATAAACTCCGTTTTTCACAATTCCTGACATTTAATCCTAGTAAATATTCTTTGTTTTAGGTCAGTTAGGATCACCACTTTATTTTAAGAATGCGAAATGTCAGAATAATAGTAGAGAGAATGATTTATTTCAGCATTTATTTATTTCATCACATCCCCAGTGGGTCAGAAGTTTACATACACTCAATTAGTATTTGGTAGCATTGCCTTTAAATTGTTTAACTTGGGTCAAACGTTTCGGGTAGCCTTCCACAAGCTTCCCACAATAAGTTGGGTGAATTTTGTCCCATTCCTCCTGACAGAGCTGGTGTAACTGAGTCAGGTTTGTAGGCCTCCTTGCTCGCACACGCTTTTTCAGTTCTGCCCACAAATGTTCTGTAGGATTGGGGTCAGGGCTTTGTGATGGCCACTTCAATACCTTGACTTCGTTGTCCTTAAGCCATTTTGCCACAAGTTTGGAAGTATGCATGGGGTCATTGTCCATTTGGAAGACCGCTTTGCGACTAAGCTTTATCTTCCTGACTGATTTCTTGAGATGTTGCTTCAATATATCCACATAATTTTCCTCCCTCATGATGCCATCTATTTTGTGAAGTGCACCAGTCCCTCCTACAGCAAAGCACCCCCACAACATGATGCTGCCAACCCCGTGCTTCATGGTTGGGATGGTGTTCTTTGGCTTGCAAGCCTCACCCTTTTTCCTCCAAAAATAACAATGGTCATTATGGCCAAACAGTTCTATTTTTGTTTCATCAGACCAGAGGACATTTCTCCAAAAAGTACGATCTTGTCCCCATGTGCAGTTGCAAACCGTAGTCTGGCTTTTTTATGGCGGTTTTGGAGCAGTGGCTTCTTCCTTGCCAAGCGGCCTTTCAGGTTATGTCGATATAGGACTCGTTTTACTGTGGATATAGATACTTTTGTACCTGTTTCCTCCAGCATCTTCACAAGGTCCTTTGCTGTTGTTCTGGGATTGATTTGCACCTTTCGCACCGAAGTACGTTCATCTCTAGGAGACAGAACGCGTCTCCTTCCTGAGCAGTATGACGGCTGCGTCGTCCCATGGTGTTTATACTTGCGTACTATTGTTTGTACAGATGAACGTGGTACCTTCAGGCATTTGGAAATTGCTCTCAAGGATGAACCAGACTTGTGGAGGTCTACAATAATTTTTTTCCTGAGGTCTTGGCAGATTCTTTAGATTTTCCCATGATGTCAAGCAAAGAGGCACTGAGTTTGAAGGTAGGCCTTGAAATACATCCACAGGTACACCTCTTATTGACTCAAATGATGTCAATTAGCCTATCAGAAGCTTAGAAAGCCATGACATCATTTTCTGGAATTTTCCAAGCTGTTTAAAGACACACTCAACTTAGTGTATGTAAACTTCTGACCCACTGGATTTGTGAATTGTAAGTGAAATAATCTGTATGTAAACAATTGTTGGAAAAATTACTTCTGTCATGCACAAAGTAGATGTCTTAACCGACTTGCCACAAGAAATTTGTGGAGTGGTTGAACAAGGAGTTTTAATGACTCCAACATAAGTGTATGTAAACTTCCGACTTCAACTGTATGTGCCCATTTGGGGATGTCTGATACTATTTCTGATTGTCTTAACTCGCCACCACTAATGTGCTGTGGAGCTTCCCAAAGTAATTTTTCTTCACCTCAAACAGCAAGTGAAGTAAATCTGTTTTCAGAATCAATTGAGAATAATAGTTCCTCAAATTATTTTAACAATATTTCCAGCTCTCTCCCTTTCGATAACCACTTCATACGAAAGGGAAAAATGTAATGCTCTGATCCAGAGGAAATGTCATAAAATACCTGATTACTTCTTATCCCTTGTACAAATAGCCTACAGCTGTGTCTGTCCCGAGTTCACTGGCCAGGCGAACTCTGAGAGCCTAGAATATTTTACACAATGTTTCAAGTTTGCTAGCGCGAGTTTCGGAGACCCAGTTGATAGTTGATGCAATATATCAAGTTTGTGGCTACGCATGGCCTGCCTGCAAATGTGATTTATAGGATATTTATTTTTATCAGGATATTTTCTACCTGCAGGCTGCAATGCTTTAATGTTTTGGCTTTATGTAGGCTATTTTTACATAGTTGGCAATGGCATTAAGTTACATTTAGATTTATATTGAATGTAGATTAACCAAAGACTATTATAAATGAAATTAAACTGTTCCATGAAAATCCTAACTGTCACTCAGATGGGTAGAAATGGTAAGATAAATTGGCACTCCAAATTGAAAAGGTTGCCGCTGGTGTAGCCTATTACCGGCAAATTCAGACGCATAATGGCAGAATCTGTGAAGGCCAGCAGCAGCAAGAGGATGGTCGGGAACAGGTTATTCTTCTTCTGGTTAGTCTCTCTCGATCTCTGGCTCATTTGTGTGTCTTAATTATTTCATCAAAAGTTCAGTACATATAGCCTAGTTGATTTGATTAATACACATAGGGTGTGTCTATATATGTAAAAATACGCATTTGAAAATTACGACCAATCGATTGGAAAAGACTATTCTTGGTCTACCAATTTATTTATTTTTTAGTTGGGGACAGCCCTAGTAGAAATGCAGGAAATTAGCTTTAGATGTCCCAATGCCTCCCTTATTTTTGGACAATATGTTAAATTAATGTCAATAGAAAATGGAGCTTTCAATAGATTTTATCTTTTTAAATTAGGAACTAAATAGGGTGTCCACCCACTCTGCCCAAATTGTAGGGTGTCCACCCGGTCTGCCCAGAGTGGGTGAAAACGCACTTTGGTGATGAAATTTCACTTCCTTATAAAATCGATTTTACCAAGACAAATATGATTGTTCATGTTCTGAATTGTTCAGTGTGGTCTTTCTCTAACATATCATTAACATTATATGCAAAAAGTCCGATTTTGTAACCTAATACATCCGATAATAAGCACTGAGCTCTGTTGACAGAGCGGTGTGCTTTTTCGCAATGACTTTTGATGATGTGGTCATCTGCAAAGTTGTTTCTGTGGGTCACAAAAAGCTGAATTAACATGACACAAACTGAATTAAATGTAAAAGACTTTGAAAATTAAAAAGCTTGCAGTACGCTCAGTGCTCCGTTGACATTTCAGTGATGCGTGTTTTGTGAGAAATCTTGAAAAAATAGCAGGAATTTTGCATTAATATGAAAAGCATATACTAAAATATAAAAATACTACTTGTCTTAACATTTATCTTAACTCTATATTGTTTTATGTCCTGTGGATTCGACAAAGATGACAAGTTCAACTCGGAAAGTGGGCCTGTCACGTAGCCTTCATTCAGCCTGTCACGTAGCCTTCATTCAGCCTGTCACGTAGCCTTCATTCAACCTGTCAGGTAGCCTTCATTCAGCCTGTCAGGTAGCCTTCATTCAGCCTGTCAGGTAGCCTTCATTCAGCCTGTCAGGTAGCCTTCATTCAGCCTGTCAGGTAGCCTTCATTCAGCCTGTCAGGTAGCCTTCATTCAGCCTGTCAGGTAGCCTTCATTCAGCCTGTCAGGTAGCCTTCATTCAGCCTGTCAGGTAGCCTTCATTCAGCCTGTCAGGTAGCCTTCATTCAGCCTGTCAGGTAGCCTTCTTGCAGCCTGTCAGGTAGCCTTCTTGCAGCCTGTCAGGTAGCCTTCATTCAGCCTGTCATGTAGCCTTCATTCAGCCTGTCAGGTAGCCTTCATTCAGCCTGTCAGGTAGCCTTCATTCAGCCTGTCAGGTAGCCTTCATGCAGCCTGTCAGGTAGCCTTCATGCAGCCTGTCAGGTAGCCTTCATTCAGCCTGCCAGGTAGCCTTCATTCATTCTGTCAGGTAGGCTTGATGCTGTGTGCAATTTTTCTTATGTTTGTCCACTTTTTTTTTCTCTGGCCTCTCATTTTGGCCGTCGTGCAAAGGTAAAAACTCAAACTTTTGAACTGATTATGATAGAGACATGAAGTTTGGACCATTGGTTTTCTTAGGGGATTATCTACACAATTAACATTATTTTACTCATTGGTCAAAATATGCGTTTTGATTGGACACCCTTAACCAAACTCTAAACCTTTTAACCATTACAGTTTGAAGCAGCTGACTGTTCTGAGTGAGGTGATGTGTTGTATCTGAATCTGTCTTGTTGTCCTCTGCTCTGTCTCTACAGTGTTGAGTTTGTGACCATCAGTCCTGACGGGTTCCGCTACCGCTCCCAGATGTTCCCCACAGTTAACGGACTGTTCCGCTGGTTCAAAGACCACTTCCAGGAACCGGTACCAGGTATGAGCGTCGTTCCACGAGTAGAATACATTTTGGGTAGCGTAACTTGATTTAAAAAAATAATTTAAACAAATAATTTCACCTAATGTTAACATTCTGTCATGTTTTCCCATCTCAAGGGTTTTAAATGAAATAAAATACTATAGAAAGTGCTAGGGTTGGGCCGTATCCAGATTTTCATATTGTCATACCGTCCTACTCATCACGGGATTTGCGGTATTAGCGTTTTAGTACACAAGGGGGGGTAAACCGCAAAAAAAAATGAATTATTACCAGAATGCTAACAAAATTAGCACAAGTAATAGCGCATTTCCATGAAGGCTGCTAGTTAAATATACTAACAAGTGCAAAAAAAAATAAACTAATTGCAAAGACAGGCAATCCAGCTAATAAAGTTACAGAAGTATAGGTAGTAGCTACCGAATGTCATTTTTGGTGAATTTGGACATTTTACATGCGAATGTGAACGAGAGACAATGTGCCAATGACCAAGTTTTGATGCATGGAAGAAGAGCACTGGCTCTGAAGCAGCATGTGTACACACTGTATCTGTGTTGAGTCGCTAGGGCAACGGGCCTGCCAGCTCTGCTTGGAGAAGAGGGGGGAGGAGCAGACTGAGGGTCTGAGAATGGAAAGGAGATACATCTAAAATAGCAGTGGCAGCTGTACAGATTACTCATTCAAAGCGCTATGACTTCTCAAACACGCAGAAAGCTAAAACAATATGATGCTCCATCTCATTAATTCAGCCACTTACTTAGCCAACTAGGAAGTTAAACCAAATACACAGCTGGACTCACCAGTTCCTGCTTTCTCCCACTGTTCTATTTATAAACAAACGCATGACTGGCTCAACTGTTCTGGGGAACTACAGTTAGCTTCATAATGTAAAATAATGTGACCAGTGAAATGAAGAACGCAGTCTGCTTTATCTCCTAACATATAGCACAAGTTGACTGCAGGTATTAACTTAAGTACCTACTGTTAGGTTCTAAATATCAGAGTAAGAACTTGACGGACACTGAAAGTTTAAACCAAGTTTATTCATCCCAAAGGATCGAACAGCTGAACCGACAAAGTCGTGGTTCCACCAGTGGTGGTATACATACCCCAATTTGGGTGGAGTCTCCTCCTCCTTGCTAAACATTGCATCTCTATTGCTAGGCAGGAAACTAAGTGATACGGGCAATAAACTGTTCCTTCTCCCTTAACGTGACCTGACCTCGACCCCCTTCATCACGATCCACGGCTCTCTCCCCTTATCAGTGCCTGCCACGTGATCGTTTTCCGTACGCTCAGTACATTCCAAGCTTAATTGCACCCACCATACAGTGGGGAGAACAAGTATTTGATACACTGCCGATTTTGCAGGTTTTCCTACTTACAAAGCATGTAGAGGTCTGTAATTTTTATCATAGGTACACTTCAACTGTGAGAGACGGAATCTAAAACAAAAATCCAGAAAATCACATTGTATGATTTTTAAGTAATTAATTTGCATTTTATTGCATGACATAAGTATTTGATACATCAGAAAAGCAGAACTTAATATTTGGTACAGAAACCTTTGTTTGCAATTACAGAGATCATACGTTTCCTGTAGTTCTTGACTAGGTTTGCACACACTGCAGCAGGGATTTTGGCCCACTCCTCCCTACAGATCTTCTCCAGATCCTTCAGGTTTCGGGGCTGTCGCTGGGCAATACGGACTTTCAGCTCCCTCCAAAGATTTTCTATTGGGTTCAGGTCTGGAGACTGGCTAGGCCACTCCAGGACCTTGAGATGCTTCTTACGGAGCCACTCCTTAGTTGCCATGGCTGTGTGCTTCGTGTCGTTGTCATGCTGGAAGACCCAGCCACGACCCATCTTCAATGCTCTTACTGAGGGAAGGAGGTTGTTGGCCAAGATCTCGCGATACATGGCCCCATCCATCCTCCCCTCAATACGGTGCAGTCGTCCTGTCCCCTTTGCAGAAAAGCATCCCCAAAGAATGATGTTTCCACCTCCATGCTTCACGGTTGGGATGGTGTTCTTGGGGTTGTACTCATACTTCTTCTTCCTCCAAACACGGCGAGTGGAGTTAGACCAAAAAGCTCTATTTTTGTCTCATCAGACCACATGACCTTCTCCCATTCCTCCTCTGGATCATCCAGATGGTCATTGGCAAACTTCAGACAGGCCTGGACATGCACTGGCTTAAGCAGGGGGACCTTGCGTGCGCTGCAGGATTTTAATCCATGACGGCGTAGTGTGTTACTAATGGTTTTCTTTGAGACTGTGGTCCCAGCTCTCTTCAGGTCATTGACCAGGTCCTGCCGTGTAGTTCTGGGCTGATCCCTCACCTTCCTCATGATCATTGATGCCCCACGAGGTGAAATCTTGCATGGAGCCCCAGACCGAGGGTGATTGACCGTCATCTTGAACTTCTTCCATTTTCTAATAATTGCGCCAACAGTTGTTTCCTTCTCACCAAGCTGCTTGCCTATTGTCCTGTAGCCCATCCCAGCCTTGTGCAGGTCTACAATTTTATCCCTGATGTCCTTACACAGCTCTCTGGTCTTGGCCATTGTGGAGAGGTTGGAATCTGTTTGATTGTGTGTGGACAGGTGTCTTTTATACAGGTAACGAGTTCAAACAGGTGCAGTTAATACAGGTAATGAGTGGAGAACAGGAGGGCTTCTTAAAGAAAAACTAACAGGTCTGTGAGAGCCGGAATTCTTACTGGTTGGTAGGTGATCAAATACTTATGTCATGCAATAAAATGCAAATTAATTATTTAAAAATCATACAATGTGATTTTCTGGATTTTTGTTTTAGATTCCGTCTCTCACAGTTGAAGTGTACCTATGATAAAAATTACAGACCTCTACATGCTTTGTAAGTAGGAAAACCTGCAAAATCGGCAGTGTATCAAATACTTGTTCTCCCCACTGTATACCTTCCTCCTACAGATAACCATTAAGAGGCTAATGATACATTTTACCAGTTTCAAATCTGAAAATGAGAGAGTTGGACAGCAAAATCAGAGAATTGGAGAGGGAAGCTTTTTTGCATAACCCAGAAGTACACAAGGAATTATTAAAAGCTCAGTAATATTAAGCTGATCCACCCCTTTAAAAAAAAAAAAACATTTTTTAAAGCTCTGTATGAAGAACTTTCCACCTCAAAGGCTGCAAACAGCTTAACGAGGCTGAAACAGTCTATGATCAAGGTGGAAAACCTGGTAAATTGCTGGCCTGGCACATTAAGTTAAATGCAGACAGAGCCATTAATGCAGTTCATGATTTACAAGGACAATTATCAATGGATCCTGTAGAAATAAACCAAACATTTGTGGATATGATAGTATCCACAAATGGGGCGGCAGGTAGCCTAGTGGTTAGAGCGTTGGGCCAGTAACCAAAAGGTTGCAGGATCGAATCCCTGAGTTGACAAGGTAAAAATATGTCGTTCTGCCCCTGAACAAGGCAGTTCCCCAGTAGGCCGTCATTGTAATAAGAATTTGTTCTTAACTGACTTGCCTAGTTAAATAAAGGTTAAATTAACAATAATAATAATAATTGCTTCCTGCTACAACACACTTTACAACTCAATTTTTACAATGAGATGCCGCACATTGACAACTCAAGTCGCTCTGAAAAAAGGGCCTTCTGATTAGTCTTCTTACCTAATGAAGGCCTATAGCCGACATAACAAAACAATACCTTTACATTCAATATTGTTTAGATAATCAAATAGTTGAATTGAAACTTAAATAATTCCCAGAATCGAATATAGGCTGCAAAAATGTATTCATTTAGTAGGCTACTCAAACTTGACATGGTCTAAATGAACGAAATTCTGAATTCATGTAATTATTAACTGATAATAAACCGAATTAGCCTATCATAAACAAATACCTGTTTGCACTTTAAGCTGACTGTGTATCAATCTACTGGGTTGTTGTCCTTGTCCACAACGACTGAAATCCTTCCAAACCAAACAGGGATTTCACCTGTTTCCACGATGGTGTATTTCATAACCTTTTTATTTCTACAGTTAGGCCTATGTTAGACATTTTCGCGTGAGCTATCCTAGCCAGGAAAAGTACACTTGGAGGTGGGGGGGTGAAACAAGTTTCAGCACCACGTTAAAAAAATGGACAGTTCCTTGATCCACTGCTTGCGTGGCTGGTAGCCTATATCTCTGGAATTCGCATCAAAACAAGGTCCTGGGTTTGTAAAAAAAATGAGCCGACCCGCAGGTTGAAAGAATATTTTCATTTGCGGGTCAACCGTGGGGAATAGTGGGTATCCGACCCGATGCAGGGCGCTCTCACATACACCGCCCCTCTCCCGCTGTAGCGTCAGCGTCTCTACCTCGCACAGGCTAGGCTCAGGTTAAAAACACACGTATTTCGAATATTTTCATGATACTATTTTAATAGTGTCATTATTTCAAATGCCCATCTCTACTTTATTGTGCTATTTTGGATTTTATTGGTTGTATTTTTGTCTTCAGGCATCACCCCCAGCAGTAGTAGTCGAACACGGACACCTGCCTCTGTCAACGCTACACCAGCTAACATCAACATCGCAGGTCAGTCACACACACACACACACACACACACACACACACACCAGAAATGTTGAATTTGAAAATCTATTTTTTTTTGTGTTCTATCCAAACAAAGATAACCTATAGAGTAGAGGTCGACCGATTAATCGGAATGGCCGGTATAATTAGTGCCGATTTCAAGTTTTCATAACAATCGGTCATCTGCATTTTTGGACATCGATCATGGCCGATTACATTGCACTCCACGAGGAGACTGCGTGGCAGGCTTGACTACCTGTTATGCGAGTGCAGCAAGGAGCCACGGTATGGTGCTAGCTAGCATTAAACGTATCTTATATAAAACAGTCAATCTTAACATAATCACTAGTTAACTACACATGGTTGATGATATTACTAGTTTATCTAGCTTGTCCTGCGTTGCATATAATCGATGCGGTGCCTGTTAATTTATCATTGAATCATAGCCTACTTCGCCAAACGGGTGATTTAACAAGCGCATTCGTGAAAAAAGCACTGTCATTGCACCAATGTGTACCTAACCATAAACATCAACGCCTTTCTTAAAATCAATACACAAGTATTAATTTTTAAATCTGCATATTTAGTTAATATTGCCTGCTAACATGAATTTCTTTACACTAGGGAAATTGTCACTTCTTTTGCGTTCTGTGCAACAGAGTCAGCGTATATGCAGCAGTTTGGGCCGCCTGGCTCGTTGCGAACTGTGTGAAGACTATTTCTTCCTAACCAAAGACAGCCAACTTCGCCAAACGGGGGATGATTTAACAAAAGCGCATTTGTGAAAAAAGCACAATCGTTGCACTAATGTACCTAACCATAAACATCAATGCCTTTCTTAAAATCAATACACAGAAGTATATTTTTTTAAACCTGCATATTTAGTTAAAAGAAATTCAGGTTAGCAGGCAATATTGAACTAGGGAAATTGTGTCACTTCTCTTGCGTTCATTGCACGCAGATTCAGGGTATATGCAGCAGTTTGGGCCGCCTGGCTTGTTGCGAACTAATTTGCCAGAATTTTACGTAATTATAACATAACATTGAAGGTTGTGCAATATTTAGACTTATGGATGCCACCCGGTACAAACGGTTCCGTATTTCACTGAAAGAATAAACGTTTTGTTTTCGAATTGATAGTTTCCGGATTTTACCATATTAATGACCTAAGGCTCGTATTTCTGTGTGTTATTATAAGTAAGTCTATGATTTGATAGAGCAGTCTGACTGAGCGGTGGTAGGCAGTTTATGTTTATGACTTCAAGCCTATCAACTCCCGAGATAAGGCTGGCAATACTAAAGTACCTATTAGAACATCCAATAGTCAAAGGTATATGAAATACAAATGGTATAGAGAGAAATAGTCCTATAATAACTACAACCTAAAACGTCTTACCTGGGAATATTGAAGACTCATGTTAAAAGGCACCACCAGCGTTCATATGTTCTCATGTTCTGAGTAAGGAACATTAGCTTTTTTACATGGCACATATTGCACTTTTACTTTCTTCACCAACACTTTGTTTTTGCATTATTTAAACCAAATTGAACATATTTCATTATTTATTTGAGGCTAAATAGATTTTATTGATGTATTATATTAAGTTAAAATAAGTGTTCATTGTTCATTAAGTATTGTTGTAATATTGTCATTATTACAAATATATATAAATATAAAACGGCCGATTAATCGGTATCCGGTTTTTTTGGTCCTCCAATAATTGGTATCTGCGTTGAAAAATCATAATCGGTCAACCTCTACAATAGAGTTAAAGTATTTCTGACTGCTCTCTCTCTCCATCCCTCCTTCCTGCCCTCCCCCTACATATCGCTATCTTTCTCTCGGTCTCTCTCTGTCTTTCAGACCTGACGCGAGCTGTCAACGCTCTCCCGCGGAACATGACCTCTCAGATGTTCAGCGCCATCGCCGCGGTGACAGGGCAGGGCCAGGGCCAGAATGCCAACACCACGCCCGCCCAGTGGGACTCCAGCCAATACGGTTACACCGGGGGCAGCAGCGGGGGTGGGGGAGGCAACACCTCAGCCTATCACGTGAGTTCTTTTTTGTTTTGGGTTTATAGCACTAAACATTTTCCCAATGATCCAATAGCTTTGTATTATATTAGGGTATAATTAAGGTAACTCATCCACTGCCAGTGTGTAGCACCCACCTGAGTGACACTAAGGAAGCTTGTTGTCGCAGAAAGATTATCAAACATGGACCATAATCACATTGGAGAGATGAAAACCGAAATAGTGAAATATTAAAAGTGGAATGTTCTCTTTTTTTTACTGATGTTTGCCACATATCAGTTGATTGACTGATTGATTTACCGATTGATTAATTTGCAGGTATTTGCAACGCCCCAGCAGCCGATGTCGACGCCCATGATGACCCCCAGCTACTCGTACACCACCCCCAGCCAGCAGACCATGGGTACGCCCCAGTACCCTTCCTCCACCCCCTTGTCCTCCCACGGACACACACAGAGCAGCCAAAGGCAGGGCCACAGCAGCAGCAACAGTCACCATGGACACTCGTCCAACACACCTTCCTCCTCCACCTCTTCCAGAGGACGCACGCCGCAGCAGCCTAAGTAAGTAGAGATGGGGAGTGTGTGTGTGTGGTTTAGTTGGATGTGTGGTCATGTGTGTATAAGATGGAGTTTAAATTGTGTTCTAAGCCAAATTCCAAATGATGTGCCCCCAGCCTCAAGGTTTGGAGTTTTGCACCCCATTCTCTTGACAGAGAGCTAGATAGCACGGATAGCACTGCACCATCGAAGCTGCCTAACCTAGCCCTCTAAAAGACTACAACATCCAAACTGGAAAGCCTACAACATCCAGACTGCCCTGTACTTAACCCAGCCCTCTATAATACTTTTTACCCCTCTTGTTTATCATTATTTAAACGTTTCTCATTGAGACCAAGGCCAAAAGGGAGCCCTGCATGTACACAATCATACAATTTTACATTTCCAAAACATCCAACTTTAGAGAGTTCTGGAGATCATTCCACAAGTAAGGTGTTAAAAAAACTAAACGCAGATCTACCCAACTCAGTGGAAACCAAAAGGATCTCTAGAGTTAGCCATTATTTTTCATATTTTATTCATTCAGCAGACGCTTGTTTGTCTGAGACTTGGTTTGGTAGCTCGGACTTTGCTGGGTTAACAATGAAGTAAGTAAGGTATGGCAGAAGTTTGTGCAAGAGGGTCCCCGCAATTGTCGCCATGTTGGGGAATAAGAGATTTGACATAAAATATGTCACCAATTACTGTTCCAAACAATCTGATCATTCACCTAATGGTGGCGTTCTAAACAATTCCCATAGGAATTTCAAAAGCGCAGGTCTTGCGCAACGTGCCATGCCTTCATTTTTTGTCTTACATAAATGATATACATATGAGGAGAGAACTGAAGTCTCTACCTATCCATTAATGTACATACAGTGGAAACGGCATGTGATCTTCAGACCCCTTGACTTTTTCCATATTTTGTTACTTTACAGCCTTGTTCTAAAATGGATTGAATTATTTTTCCCCTCATCAATCTACACATAATACCCCATAATGACAAAGCAAAAACAGTTTTTGATATTTTGGCAAATGTATAAATAATTTTAAAAAAAAACTGATATTACATTTACATAAGTATTCAGACCCTTTACTTAGTACTTTGTTGAAACACCTTTGGCAGCGATAACAGCCTCGAGTCGTCTTTGGTATGACTCTGCAAGCTTGGCACGCCTGTTTTGGGGGACCCTACAGCTTCCAGACCCTACAGATAATTGTCAGCTTAAAAATGTGTCAATGATTCCACAATTAGAGGAGCAGAAAGCTGCAGCAAGAAAGGATCAAGCAAATCAGCCCCACCACAGAAAAATGCTCATTTTCGCTTAGGATGACATCTATAACCAAAAGCAAAAAACACTTGGGGATAGGGATATTTAGAGAACATGATGCCACGAGTTGATTTCAAATATATAGCCACCCCTCCCCCTGTTTGGTCTGTCACACCTGAAGATGTTGTAATTAGCACTGTCAGTATCCTTATGCGGGATCGAGACATTTAGGTCTCTGAGAACCAGAATATCCCGGCTCATGTCATGCACCCAGATATCAAGGAGGTCCAAACTTTGCATGCTGAAATGTAACCAGGGTTCTAAAGTGGGACAAAATATTTAGCTGTGTGACCAGGCGTTTTATTTTGGGAGTGCTGTGCCCTAGAGAAACAAGGCAGTGCAGATTCATTAGCGTCATGGTTGCACCATTACTACAGCAAAACCGGCTTGTTTCTAGCTCAACCAGGTCTAAAGATCTAACTCATATTACCGGCACTATATTTGTATCTTCCTATATCGCATCGCCGGGACCACCTTTTACATTCGTAAGCCATGTCGTAAAACTGTTCTAAAACTACTTGCACATTGACGTCGTAAACCATCTGCCCCTGTACCTAACCCAGCCTTATAGAACACTACATCGTCCAAGCTGCTTTATAACGAACCCAGCCCTCTAAAACACTACAACCATCCAAGCTGCCCTGTACTTAACCCCACCTTCTACTCTGTCTCCCCCTGCAGGTCGAGCGGCAGCACGGCGGTGGACTGGGCCAAGATGGCGGAGCAGTGGCTCCAGGACAAGGAGGCGGAGAGGAAGAAGCAGAAGACCCCCAGGATGACCCCACGGCCTTCCCCCAGCCCCATGATCGAGAGCACCCCAATGTCCATCGCTGGAGACGCAACACCCCTTCTGGACGAGATGGACCGATAGAACCCCCTTATCCCACTCCTTCCGAATATACCACTCGCTCTCATCAACTCATCCTTCCATCCGTACGCCTGCCTGCCTGCCCTCTTAAAATGGACCCATGCCTTTCAGATTCCTCTCCTCCTTAGCTTCCTCTCCTCCTAGCCCACTAGCTAACCCTCCTTACCCACTCCTTGGGTCCCATTGGAATCTGTTTCTAGCTACTGTGTATCTAGCCATGATTTTCTCCCGGCACATCTCTTCGTCAGTCTATCACTCACTCTTTCCTCACTCTTTTTTTGCCAGCCACATCATCCAGTATTTTATTTAGTAAGGATATTAACACTGTCAGGCAGGCAGAGAGTCGACACCAAACACTTGAAACAAACCGCTGACAGACGGAGTTATAGGACATGGACCTAATGGAGAAATTGATTCTCAGACAACCTTTCTCCTTTTCCTTTTAATAACATGCGATAGGGTATGCTGTACTTAATTTTTTCGCTTTGATTTTTAAAGAACAATATTTCTAAAAGATTAGGAGATGCTGGCGAAAGGGTCCGATCGGTTGGCGGGTTGTTATGTAACGTTCCTTTGGCTGTGTAGACCCGCCCCTTGCCACCCTGGTGATCAGTGGCTTGTGGCGAGAGGCAGCCGAACTAGCATTTTCGCAGAGCCAGTCAGGAAGCTTGTCTGCGTTTTCGTATTGATGCATCGGAACTAATAAAGACGCTGTTTTCAGTATGAACCCTTACTCTGGACTGTTCACATTGTCTGTCAAACCTATGCTTATGCATATGAGTCTGGTATTGATCCCCCCCCAAAAAATTGCTATTGAATATTAAGAGCTCTGTCCTTATTTCAACTAATATGTGGTGAATGAAACCTTGGGGAAATGGGAATGATTGAAACATTAGATTTACCCTTGTCCTCTTCCATCCAAACCCCACTGGTTAGTCATTGTTGCATTCATTGTACCAACCCAGACTTGAACGGTTTGTTTTAACACAGACAGACGGACACAGGGATGTAACATGGTTTACTAGTATGTCTATCTTTTGATCTGTCTCTTTGGGAGACCAGCGAGAGAGCTACTAGGCTTTGTTCTTGTTTCGTATTCTAACCATGAAAATAGTACTAGTGGTAACCATGGTAACTGATACCATGACGACACCACAAACGAAAGGAAGTAATGATTGACAGGAGCTGACAAGACAGTAGACTGTTGTGTAGGGACTAGGTTTTACCTTTGAACTTTTCGTTTTGCTGTGAACTTTTTTAGACTGCGGATTGCTTCGAATATTTTATCGTTGTCTTTAAATCATCATATGAGCATTTAAGCCTCTTTTGTGTATTCGGGCGTTTACATCTATCCCGTTTTCATATAGTCCCTAGCCACTTCCCCCAACTCCTGCACCCTTAAAATCCACTCTTTGAAGCATGTCTACAATTGATCTTCTTAAAATCAGAACTTAAACCTAACCTTAACCACACTGCTAACCTTATTACTAAGCCTAACCTTAAATTAAGAACCCAAACATTTGTTTTTAAGACATAGCCAATGTTGACTTTGTAGCTGTGGTAACTAGTGACAACCTGCGTGTTGTTGCTTTCATCTTCGCCGTCATTGTTTTGGTCATTGGACTATTGGCTGTAATCATTATCCAATCGCGTCGTAGCACTGCTCCTACTACAAGATGCACGTCCAAAATTTCGCACGCAATAAAATTAGCATGACATCCGACGGGTCTGGCGAACGGAATAGCCATCAACTGGGCCTCCTTCATTCATCTGGGACGACAAAAACGAGGCGCAATTGTTTTGTGTATGCCTTGCATAAGTGACACTACCTAGTGTCACACCAAAACACATCTATTGCATTCTGGGATGTTTTTTTGGTGACTATTTGCTGTCTGTATACAGTTGATTGAGTCGCTGATATACTGTACAGTTGTGGGCTTCATTTGTGGATATGCGATGTTATACAAGGATTACTCCTAGGATCAAAGCATGTTCCACGGAGAATCCTCATTTATAAATGCTCAGGCTAATAATTGCAAATGAGGACTAGTTCTCAATCAAACTGACGGGTAAAACAATGGCTTAGTCCAGGAGTATAAGTTTTATATATAGGGCTGGGAAACTGGTCCTATGTTTCTATTGGCAATATTAGTTGCTGTACCATCAGTAAGCCTGTGGTTGTTGACAGTGGGAGGAGAGAAAGGAGGGATTTTGTCTCTGGTATTAATTACACTGCTGATAACATTTTCTACCTTTTCAAACCCTTTAATAAAGTATTTGTATTAACACTGGGAGTCCCTCCCCCCAGTGTGTGTGTGTTATGTACACACAGTGTTGTTCAACACACACACACACACACACACAATATATTTATTTGCTTCTGTGTGTACAGTGGCAACCTGTCATTCAGGACAGGTAGGGGAGCCCCACATTTTTACCAAAACATTTTGGGGGGGTTGCCTGTTTTGCCTGTTATTTTGGCGTTAATATGTGTCACACATCAGTTTGCAAACAATGTAAAAATAAATAAATAATTATAATAATAAAAAAATTAGTTAATAAAGCTGCAAACAAATATGGTCTCTTTTTTTTTGCTTTCTTGAGGCAGCTCCAAAATGCAGGTGTTTCAGCCTAGCTCAGTGCTTTCTGTGGTGGTTGGGCAGCCAGCGGAAAATACGGAGCGTAGGGGTTGGTAATGTTCTCTAGTTGCGCCATGATTGGCTCAGTGTTCTGTCACTCATGGGGACACTACGTCACCGCCAAATCTAAGGGTAGAGCTCGAAAATTCAAGCTCCTTGGGTGCTGCCATAGAGTTACAGAAGTACCCATCCAAGAAAGCTCAAGGTCATTGGATCACTGCATATTGGCTATGCTTGAATTGCCCTGCCAATGTTCTTCTCAGACCATTATGAAATTATATTTTACAATGTTAGGTATATGATCACACTGGTAGTAGATTATTTGTTTTGTGGATAGGACGTCAAATCACGTTATGTCTACAGTAGCTTTCATTGGACTGATCATGTCAACATCATACTTTCAAAACCTTAGCTAGCAGTCATCATGAATCAAGTTGACAATCTACTGGCAAATCCTTTTTAATCCTTGCCATATGAAGAGAAATAATGAAGAGAAATGATAGATAAAACGTATCGGTGCTCATCGGCCGTTGGACATAAACATTACGCAAGAAGTTGGAAATTGCAAATTCAACAATCAGTGGTTTCAAATGAATCAGTGGCTAACTGCAAGCATTGCATAGCAATCACAAGCCTGCTATTCAGTGGAGTGGCTGTGTGGTCCCAAATCTGGGTTTTAAGGGTCTCTTTTCCAATCTTAAAAGATCACTTTCTGAGTCAAAATGCAAGCCGAGATCTTCCGCTCAGATTTTCTTTTTGGAAACGTGACTTAAAAAACATAAGCCTATGCAAAATTAAAAAGTTAAAACGGCTCTGTAGCGATGAGGTTTGTGCAGTAGGCTATACACCCAATGCATGATCACTGCATATTGGCTATGCTTGAATTGCCCTACCAATGTTCTTTGCAGACCATTATGAAATGATATTTCACAATGTTAGGTATATGATCATATGGTAGTAGATTATTTGTTTTGTTACTTGAGGTGCAGCTTAGTGAGCGTAATAATGAGCTTTTTTTTTACTGGACTGATGGCCTGCATCTGATGGTCAGTCTGAGGGGAAGGAGGCTGCCTCTCTCCCAACTCACCATCCCTTCTCTCCCCCACCCGCTGCTGAGAAAAAGGGACAGTTTTCCAGCTGATGGTAACTTAAGTCACACTACGTTATTTATGCCTCATGCACCAATTCATGTTGCTACAGGACTGTTTTGCCAGCACAGACTAGAATATGTACCAGGATTCTTCTGAAGGTATTGAGGAGTACACCACAAAAGTCACTGGCTTCATAAATAAGTGCATCGATGACGTCGTCCCCACAGTGGCCGTACGTACATACCCCAACCAGAAGCCATGGCTTACAGGCAACATCTGCACTGAGCTAAACCCGGAAGCCTATAATAAAATCCTGCTATGCCCTCCTGACGAACCATCAAACAGGCAAAGTGTCAATACAGGACTAAGATTGAATCGTACTACACCAAAATCCTTTCTCGGATTTCATGGCTTGGTTTTTTTCTTTCTGTGACATGCACTGTCAACTGTGGGACCTTAAATAGACAGGTGTGTGCCTTTCCAAATCATGTCAAATCAATTTAATTTACCACAGGTGGACTCCAATCAAGTTGTAGAAACAAACCTCAAGGATGATCAATGGAAACAGGATGCACCTGAGCTCAATTTCGAATCTCATAGCAAAGGGTTTGAATACTTATGTAAATAAGGTATTTCTGTTTTTAAATGTTTAATACATTTGCTAACATTTCTAAAATCCAGTTTTTGCTTTGTCATTATGGGTTATTGTATCTAGATTGATGAAAAACATGTATTTAATTACTTAATAATGCTGTAAAATAACAATGTGGGTAAAGGGAAGGGGTCTGAATACTTTCCAAATGCACTGTATATGAACTGGAATTACGCACCTCGTTCAAACCATGATAACTCTGGTCCAGCACATGCGGCCTACAAAGTTACAAGTATAGTATTCAAGTATTCATTAGCTAAATATAAGGCTAATACTGCATTGAATTTATTATACGAAAGAGGTAGGTTAGGACCTCTCTATATGTATCAATCTTGAACAGGATGATCTATTTTGGATGCAATTTGAATGGAATTGATGGAAAGACTGAGTGCTCGCACGTGCACTGATTTAAAGCAACGATATTGGAGTGAAAGGCTGTTTTAAAACTCTGCAGCTGTATTTAGAAAAAGATCATAATCTCTTCTAATAATCAAGATCATATAATTGAAAAATAAGGCCAGACGGAGATGTGTAAATGAGACGCACATTAGTCCTTTTATTACTGTAGCATAGGCTATACTGCTGCAAATGTAGGCCTACCTGTCACAAGAAAATAAGGTTACCATGATGAAATGATAGGTCTGCATGCATTGTGAACTCTGCTCCTACTAAGATGGGCTGTCTGTCCCCACCCTGAGCGTTGATGATTGATCATTTAGAGAGCAGAAAGGAGGCCGTAGAGAAGCCAGATTTAGACATTGCATATAATTTAACAGTTCCGTTTAACGTCATGCTGTTCATATAAATGATTTATTTAGAAATGACCGGTTTCTCTCAGTTATTTATCCTGGGAAAAGGAAGTGGTTTTGGGCGGTAGATCTCAGTAAATTTTGGTAACCGGGTTCCCGCCATTCAACCCTAAAAGGAATACACTTTTTGGCCTAAATGCAAAGCCTTATGTTTGGGGAAAATCCAACAGAACACATCACTGAGTAACTGCCTCCTTATTTTCAAGCATGGTCGTGGCTGCATCATGTTATGGGTATGCTTGATCCCGGCAAATACTGGGGACTTTTTTCAGGATAAAATGAAACAGGATGAAGCTAAGCACTAGCAAAATCGTAGAGTAAAATCTGCTTCAGTCTGCTTTACACCAGACACTGGGAGAGGAATCCTACAATATTCTACAATAACCTACTGGACAAATCTACACAGGAGTTGCTTACCAAGAAGACAGTCAAGGCTCACGTGGCCAAGTTACAGTTTTGACTTAAATCTGCTTGAAAATGTATGGCAAGACTTGACTGAGCTTCAACAATCCAGGTATGCAAAGCTCTTATAGACTTACCCAAGAAGACTCACAGCTGTAATCAATGCCAAAGGTGTTTCTAACATGTATTGACTCAGGGAGCTGAATACTTACGCTATGACTATATTTTAGTTATTCCATTTTTATTAAGCTTGAGAAAAATATTTTAAAAATCTTCCACTTTGACATTACAGAGAATTTTGTGTAGATTGTTGACAAAAAATGACAATTAAATACATTTTTATCCCACTTTGTAAGACACTAAAATGTGAAGAAATCAAAGGGTCTGAACACTTTTGCAAGGCACTATATATGTTTACTAGACTATTGATAAAGAAAGTTAAACACTATGATGCTTATGATTCATACTTCATGGTTACATAAATTAGCTACCAGTTACTGATATATGGATCCAAGTAACGTGATTCAAATGGTTAAGTATTAGTTAATGTATTAAGTCACTTTGTGTGCCCTATAGTAAAGTGACCACTTTTCTCCCTTCCCTAATGGCTTATTATGGTTTATTATGCGTTACTTGTTTAAAATTAAGCATTATATAATCAACTTTGTGGGACATAGTGTAAAGTAAAGACTTGTCATGCTGTACAAAAATATAATCAAATGTTCATTATTAGTTGATGATCTCACATTTTCTGGAGACCACGAAGGGTAATTTCAGGATTGTAATACTTGGACTGCATTTTCCACTTAAGTGGCCTATTGTATATGGATCTGGACAGTACATGTCACAGCCTTCTCCTCCAGGAAGCTGCAGAAGATCTTGGACTTGGATTCGTAGAACTTGTTGACGATCTTCTGGGCCTTCTGCACCCGGTACTTCTCCTGGTTGATGTTGTAATCCTCCATGTCCTTCCAGAGTTCGCAGGCGTTCTTGCGGGTTGCATCACTCTCCAGGTACTGCTGGAAGAGCCGCTTGCCAACGGGCTGCTTGACACACATGCTGTCGAAGCCGGAGTCCACCGTGGTCTTCATGTGCTCGCTCTTCTTGATGTGCGGGAGGTTGAGCTTGAGGTTGACGGCGTCGACACTACCACGGGCTGACACATAGGCCGAGTTGGCCACAATGTTTTGCAGACCACCCATATCCATGGCTGGACCTCCACCATGGTAGAGGAAGAAAGGAGTTAAATCTTTTGCATTTATTGAATTGATCTAAAGGTTATGAAGAACACACTGGTTGCTGGTTCAATTTCCGATTTGTTTTCTAAACTTATCCCAACCCTTAACCCTCAAGTTAACCAATTGGGATTTCTGCCTAAACTTAACCCAATCCCTGACCATAACCACTCGCATTGCTTGCCTAAACGTAACCCGACCCTAACCTTAACCAATTGGGATTACTTCCCTAAACTTAACCAATCACATTGCTTGCCTAAATGTAGCTTCCCTCAGAACAAGACAAATTTCATTCTGCCATTTATTACCTTGTCTTGAACCACACCAGTGGAGAATTGTAGATCTTTAATTATGTCTTTGTAACAGAGGTCTCTTGAGTTGAGATTTACCTTAATCCTGTGCCCTGGACCGGATACAAGTATTGAAAGTGATACTGTTCAAGTTAACTGGATAACTCCTGGGTTCTGAGTCTCCCAAAGCCAATTAAGACTATCTCTGTTAATAACTCAGTTTTGATCTGCTGCCACTGACATGTGGTTAGATGGCAGACTCAATCATGTTTAAAGGTGCGGTGGAGTGGGAGAGGTTTTAAGCAAGAAGAATGTGTTACCCAAACTACTCTATTTCAACAACATTCACTATTCTGTTACACAGTTGTTATGCAATTAATCTTACTTAACCAAATTATTTGATACCTTCAATATGTATGCAGTGTTGGTCAGGTAGTATTTGAATGCTTTCTAATTTGCACAATCTATTTTGGTGCAAAACTGACTCGATCATCTTATCATAAACAGGTTTGTGTTAAATCGTCTAAAAGTTGCTAAGACAAACAGTGACTTATTCAAGCTTTTGTTGTGTTACAGCCGGAATTCAAAATGTATAAAATCTTTTTTTTTTCTCACCCATCTACACACAATACTCCATAATGACTAAGTGAAAACGTGTTTTTAGAAATGTTTGCAAATTAATTGACAATGAAAAACAGATATCTCATTTACATAAGAATTCACATCCCTGAATCAATGCTTTGTAGAAGAACCTTTGGCAGCGATTACAGCTGTGAGTCTCTGAGAGCTTTCCACAACTGGATTGTGCCTCATTTGCACATTATTTTCAAAATTCTTCAAGCTCTGTCAAATTGGTTGTTGATAATTGCCAGACAACCATTTTCAGGTCTTACCATAGATTTTCAAAACTGTAACTCGGCCACTCAAGAACATTCACTGTCTTTTTGGTAAGCAACTCCAGTGTAGATTTGGCCTTGTGTTTTAGATTATTGTCCTGCTGAAAGGTGAATTCATCTCCCAGTGTCTGGTGGAAATCAGACTGAGATCCAGGTTTTCCTCCAGGATCTTGCCTGTGCTTAGCTCCATTCTGTTTCTTTCGTAATCCTGAGAAACTCCCCAGTCCTTAACGATTACAAGCATACCCTAAACATGATGCAGCCACCACAACACTTGAAAATATGGAGAGTGGAACTCGGTAATGTGGTGTATTGGATTTGCCCCAAACATACAGTGCCTTTGGAAAGTATTCAGACCCCTTGACTTTTTCCACATTTTGTTACATTACAGCCTTATTCTAAAATTGATTCAATAATTAGTCACAAAATGACTGACTACACTAAGGTTAGGACTTGGCAGTGTCTCCACAGTACCCTCTGGTGTTAACAGAAGGGATGATCAACTTTCAAGGAAGTCTTTGGTGAAATTAACATCCTGACTGGGATAGTAATAAAAAACGACAACAAGAGAAAAACATTTGAGGTGTGCATTTATTACAAGTCTATTGATGTGGCAACGCATTGGTACTGTACACCTTGACTCATACAGGTGGGGTGTAACATAAGCATGGTGATGGTGATGGCGCAGAGACAGTGGCCAAGACACAGACACCCACTCATCACTTATCCGAGGGAGTCTTCTTCTTCTTCGCCATATCTACTGACGATAAAAGGAGAGCTCGTTATTCATTCAGTTCCTGCTTTTAGTTCTTTCTAAGAACGATCGTAATCACTCATGATGACAGTTTGTGACTAACCATAATGTATGTGTGCAGTAGACTGCAGTGTAGATAATAGCAAGTCTCATATCATGTTCATTACAGTGTCATATCATGTGTGCAACTCACCTGTCTGTGTCCGCTTGCTCATCGGTGCTGTGTATCCCCTACCACTGGAGGTGCAGCTGCAATAGTTTGGCTTGGGGACGGTATAATCTGTGTTCTCCGTATCGTCATCCTCATCATCATCTTTGTCTATGGATCTCCGAGCCAGGAGCACCTCTTTGTCTTCTCTGAAGTGGGCTTTCCTCAGCTCTTCAAAGCTGGGTCTCACTGTGAGAATGAATTAATCAATCAATCAATGCATAAATGAATTCAACAAGGTGATTGTCAGGTGAGAAGGCAGCAGATGAGATCAAATAGAACCACAATGCTCTTAACTTTCAACATCTACTCAATGCACAGGCAGGATGCATTTGGAGGTGATTATTCAATACCGTTGAGTACTGTAATTGTGTGCTTTTTTTAAATCTACTCACCGTAGAGATCTATGTCTGCACTCTCCTCTGTGGCCATAGCCTTTGCTTCTACTGCCTGCTTTGACGGGCCCATCATCCCGTGTTGTGAGGTGTCCTTAGGTTGATCTAATTGGTTTCGGTCTGGATACTGATTTGAGGCTGATGAACTAAAGGCAAAAAAATGTATTAAGTTGAAGCGTAGTCGGTAAGAAACTGAAAGACATGCTGAATAAGAGTTTCCCGTAAAATCACACAATCCTCTTGGGCCTTACAGCATAGGGTATAACGTCTAGATGTGTTTGTGTCTGAATACATTTGTCTGTGTGTTTCTCACTTCTTCCCAGGCTTCAGTGGAGAGCACGGAGGCTGGCTGTAAGAGGTGCTGGTAGTGCAGTGGCTGGGTCCTGCCTCATCCCTGAGGGACAGGGACTGCCTGAAGGAGAGGACAGAAACACACAAGATAGGTCATTAGAGGGAGGGAGAGAGGGAGATGGACACAGAATGGTCTATGCCAATGATACCCTTTCACTTGCATATGCACCTAGTAAATAGGCCAACAGTTACCATGCAACAGAGGCAGTGAACCCATCATCTGCCTTCATCCAGGGGTTGTCTGTGTAGGGAGGCTGAGTGGCCATAATACTCATCTCATTCCAGCTCTGGCTCTTCTTCCTGAGAAAGAATATTAGGTCAGATAAGGAATAATAAGCCAATCAACCATGTGGACATGATCGTTTTTTGCGGGTTTTAGACAAAGCCCGATGCTATTAGCGGAGGCATGGCATCTTAGGTGTTCTCCAATCAATGTCATTCCCCGTTGTAATTGTTGGATTTGACATTTTGAACATTGAGATATTAAATAAATGATAGAGAAGAAGCATAGAAGATCTGTAGAAAGACAGGTAGCTGTGGAATGTGTTGGAATGTGTTGGGGGACGGGAGCAGAGCACCGTGTTGATACAGGAAAGACTGATGGACATCTGTGGATTAGGTGAAGGAGGGGTTGAGGTCAGGAGGAGAGGACAGTTCACCTGAAGGGAGTAATAAGGGTTTGGTATCTTGTTACTCTTTTCCTGTTAAACCATAATATATAAGGATTGGAGAGAAGGAGGAGGGTCTTAAGTGGGATATATATACAGTGGGGAGAACAAGTATTTGATACACTGCCGATTTTGCAGGTTTTCCTACTTACAAAGCATGTAGAGGTCTGTAATTTTTATCATAGGTACACTTCAACTATGAGAGATATTGTTGGGAGAAGTGTTGGGTTGTCTGAATACAGCTGTACAGAACTTTTGGGAAGAATTCAACTTGGTTAAAGCTTCTCTAGTGTCCGTGAGTTATTTACTCTGAAAAGTAAGAACCTAACACAATGAAGTGACACTTTGCCTGACTGTGTTTGACACACAGTACCAGTCAAGGGGTTTTTCTTAATTTTTACTATTTCTATATTGTAGAATAAAAGTGAAGACATCAAAACTATGAGATAACACAGATGGAATCATGTCGTAACCAAAAAAGTGATATATAAATCAAAATATATTTTCGAACTTAGATTCTTCAAAGTAGCCACCCTTTTGCCTTGATGACAGCTTTGCACACTCTTGGCATTGTCTCAATCAGCTTCACCTGGAATGCTTTTCTAACAGTCTTGAAGTAGTTCCCACATATGCTGAGCACTTGTTGGCTGATTTTCCTTCACTCTGTGTTCCAACTCTTCCCAAACCAGGTCGGGTGATTGTGGAGGCCAATGTCATCTGATGCAGCAATCCATCACTCTCCTTCTTGGTCAAATAGTCCTTACACAGCCTGGATGTGTGTTTTGGGTCATTATCTTGTTGAAAAACAAATAATAATCCCACTAAGCGCAAACCAGATGGGATGGCGTATCGCTGCAGAATGCTGTGGTAGCCATGCTGGTTAAGTGTGCCTTCTAAATAAATCACTGACAGTGTTACCAGTAAAGCATTCCCACACCATCACACCTCCTCCTCCATGTTTCACGGTGAGAGCCACACATGCGGAGATCATCCGTTCACCTACTCAACATCTCACAAAGAGAGAGTGGTTGTAACCAAAAATATCAAATTTCCACTGGTCTAATGTCCATTACTGGTGTTTCTTGGCCCAAGCAAGTCTCTTCTTATTATTGGTGTCCTTTAGTAGTGGTTTCTTTGCAGCAATTCAACCATGAATGCCTGATTCACACAGTCTCCTCTGAACAGTTGATGTTGAGATGTGTCTGTTACTTGAACTCTGTGAAACATTTATCTGGGCTGCAATCTGAGGTCAGTTAACTCTAATGAACTTATCCTCTGCAGCAGAGGTAACTCTGGGTCTTCCTTTCCTGTGGCGGTCCTCATGAGAGCCCGTTTCATCAAAGCGCTTGTTGGTTTTTGCAACTGCACTTGAAGAAACTTTCAAAGTTCTTGAAATGTTCCGCATTGACTGACCTTCATGTCTTGAAATAATAATGGACTGTCGTTTCTCTTTGCTTATTTGACCTGTTCTTGCCATAATATGGACTTGGTCTTTTACCAAATAGGGCTCTTCTGTATACCACCGCTACCTTGTCACAACACAACTGATTGGCTCAAACGCATTAAGCAGGAAATAAATTCCACAAATTCATTTGTAACAAGGCACACCTGTTAATTGAAATGCATTCCAGATGACTACCTCATGAAGCTGGTTGAGAGAATGCCAATAGTGTGCAAAGCTGTCATCAAGGCAAAGGGTGGCCATTTGAAGAATCTCAAATATAAAATATATTTTGATTTGTTTAACACTTTTTTGGTTACTACATGATTCCATATGTGTTATTTCATAGTTTTGATGTCTTCACTATTATTCTACAATGTAGAAAATAGTAAAAAAATAAAGAAAACCCATTGAATGAGTAGTTGTGTCCAAACTTTTGACTGGTACTGTACATCAAGACAGATACAGCATATCTGATGCATAACACGCAATGTTCTTTCTGTCCTCTTACCTCTTACTCATACACAGACATATCTGTTCTCCTGATGTACTGGTGCCTGCACCTCCATCCAACATGGTGACACTACACCTGAGGAGGAGGAGGAAGAGGGGGAGGAGGAGGAAGAAGAAGAAAGATGTCCATTGTCCACAGTGAAGTGAGATTTGTCTTTTTACTTCATTAACTGACGATGACTGATCAATAAATTGTAGGTGCAATGGCAGTATGTCCACTATGGATATCAATTTCCCTATATACCTCCATCATTCTGATCTACTCACAGATGAGGCCCAGGTTTGACATCCTTACTCCCTGACACAGGCATCAGCCAGGAGTGGCAGCTAGTGGCTAGGATGTTGCCCTCGTCCCATCTCTGTCTCTTCCTGAAACATAGGCAAGGACCACAGAGTTATAAAACCTAGATGGCACGCCTCCTCGTATCTTCTTGATTTTATATCTCAGAACAGGGGAGATGGCTGAATGGTGAGCAGAATATAATTAGGCCTATTATGAATGGTGGAAATACAGTGCACGAGGTTCAATCAAACCTTTCAGGCATGAAACAGATGGATAACAAACGCTTGTTGATATTGAATTGAATAAACGTAAGTAAACCAATGTGCAATGCACCCCAAGCAATGTGCAATGCACCCATCCTCCGTCACTGAGGGATAATAAGGGGGAAATAAAAAGGACCTCACCGAAATTTAGAACTGTTACAATCTTTCTGTGTTTCCGTCACCCCAGAGCTGATGCTGGTCCTGAGGATGCCTTTGAGGGGCATGCTTGGGTCGGATAGTGATGCTGAGTTGGAACCAAGGCTGAGGTGGCACTGCAGCTGGGTCAGGGGCACTGGGGAGGACTGAAACAGAATAGAATATATACTTTGTCTATTTTAACAACTGAAATTTGTATTCTGCCTGACTCAACGGTCGCCGTCCTAGTCCCCGTCACCCCAAATACACATGTATGTCGAGTGGCACAGAGCCAGCCACAGAGCAGAACCCCTGGTTGTAGAGTAGTTTTAGGGGTTAAGGGCACAATGGCCGGAGATGGTACCTGGCAGTGCCAGGGGCAGTCGGGATTGTGAACTAAAAGCTCTGGTTCATCAGATAGATGAGAATTCTTCAGAATGCCTCTCAGGGGCATCAATGATGATCCAGCGCCAGAGTCTGTCATTGCATGTGACACCTATAGATGAGAGTCTGAGACTGAACTTCAGTGGGAAATTGCATTGTGTCAAAAATTAACATTTGAAATGGTTGCATTGATGACAAACGTCTGTTAGACTCTTCCATCAGTCAAAAGTGGTGTCCCTATGCCTCCCTATGATATCTACCTATGCTAGATATAGACAATTTTGAGGTAGAAAAACATCTGACAAACATAATTTGAGTTTTTTTTTGCATAATCATCACTATTGATTTCAGAAGATATTTGCCATTCACTTACCTCATTCGGTTGATGGTCACTTCCCTCCCACGTTAAAATGGATAATTGATTGATTTGATCTCAACAGAAAGCTTGTTCGTTGTCACAATGACTGAGCCATGTAATTCTGTAGTGACGCAATAGAAGGGTTGTGATGTAATAAAGAAAGTACGAGAAAATGGAAGTTCTACTGCTTTTTATGTACTTTATCTGCTGTGGTCTCTTTGGTTTTGGGTACCGTGATTTCTTCTCAAGAATACACTTGCAAAAGAACATTTATATTTTAGACCATTTAGCTGACGTTCTGCCGATGTTCGCTAGATGGCAGTACCTTTCTAGCCATTACGTCGCGGGGACAGATTATTTGCTGCTTGTCCATGTCTGTTTTCAGTATTTACTTCCGCCAATAAAAATGGCAGCTTTGTAGCCCTTCGTGCTGTGTTTTTGTGTTGTCTTAAGTGCTTACAAAAACTCAGGTAGGTTGATACAAGTTTTGATTAACTGTAAAAAATTAATACCAGCGGTTTATTCGCTGATGTTGTGATTGAATAGCGGGTACCTAAATAATGGATGTCTCAATGACTTAAGTGTAATGTAATGGAACTGAGAGTCATGATCAAGTGCTAACAGCATATGGATCTGTGCAAAACTGCTGCAGTGAGTGCATATTTTTCATTCGAAAGATTATTTCTCGCTGATATGAAAGATAAGGGGCATATCAGCATATGTCTCAAAAACTGTTTCCACAAGCAATAATTATTGACGTTTCTTAACGTTAAAACACAGCCTCGGAATTGTAGTTCACAAGAAGATAACCGTAAGCGAAGCTAAACGCTGAAAACCCTTCAGATAACGGTTTTCAAGAGCTAAATAAGAATGCTGATGATGTGCCATCCCTCATAACTCCCTAATGAGCCCGCCCCACAAGTCTCTAATTTAGCGCCCTGTCTATTTGATTTCCCCTAGTTCCTCCAGAATGCAGAACGCCACAGAGGGTCGTCCTCTATTTGGAGGAGCCCTGTCAGCCACCATCCCTCACAGTGCCAAAGACATCAGGTGAGACTAAATATCATGATCAACATATTTCTATGGTCAACACTGTCAGCTGCGGAGGGAAAGCTGAACTGTCTCAAGAGCACATTTACCCCCCCCCCCCCCCTTGTATATGAACAGTGAATTGAGGGAGATTCCAGACAACCAGGAGGTTTTTGCCCACGACCACAATGACCAGAGCATCATCGTGGAACTACTAGAGTTACAGAGCCATGTCCAGAATGGAGACGCTGCCAGGTATGCACCAAAATGGTGAAGTGAGTGCATCCCAAATGGGACCCTATTCTCTTTATAGTGCACACTACTTTTGACCGAGGTTCATAGGGCCCTGGTCAAAAGTAGTGCACTATATGTAGACGAGTGCCATTTAGGATGAATCCTGTGTGTTTTTGCAGTGATTTACTTGAGCAGAAGCTCACCGGAACTGAGTACTGGCACCTCAAATGTTCTAGGTTTTGAGTTCCTGCATCTTATAGATTTTAGCTCAAAAGTATTGTGGTGTTCTTCCACCTATATATGAACAGTACCAGCACATATTTCAGTCCAAGTCAAGAATTGCAATAGGAAGTGCTCACTGCTCAGCCTCACCTCTTAACGTTACCTTTGACCTTGAGGTACCACTTTGAGGATGTAGCAGGGAGCAACAAGGCATCGGCCCCAGGGACATCAGAGGTCAGGGCTGTGGTGGCCTTGCCCAAGTCAGACCTCTCCCTGGAGGAGTGCAGCTCTGCCTTTCTGCTCACTGGAACACAGTGTGTGGCCAAGTTCAATGAGGAAGTACGTCTGTCTGTTTCTTTCTTAGTTTTGAAAATGTATTTATTCTTAGTAAAATTGTAACCTTGTTTTTTGAAAGGGAAAGTAAGTGCACTGTGACCTCTGACTGACAATCTCACCCGCAGCCTCGCGTGTCAATTCACGACCCTTTGCACAAACAGTAATGCCCATTCACCTTGGTAGTCATGTGTCCTATGCTCAAGAGGATTTATAGCCGAGTCTTTTTAGGAAATGCACAAGTGCTAGTCTTTTCCTTGTCACAGTCAGAAGGGTCATGTCAATTGCAGTTATATAGTCTGAGACCATGTGGAGGTTTATGGCATTCACCTCAACTGTTGGTAAACTCTAATTTGAACTGCTCTGGTTCCTTTTTATTTAGAATTGTACCTTATTTTGTTGCATTCCTTCCTCCAGGCCAAAAATACAGTGACCATTCACCTTGGCCTGTTCCGACTACCACAGTTCTCTACGGATGTTCTAGTGACCTTCAACGACCCCCTCAGCATAAGGTGAGGTTATACAGGGTGTTTGTCCCAAGTGCCACCGTATTCCCTATATAGTGCACTACTATTGAACAGTGCCCATAGGGGACTCCTGTCTATCCCTGGTGTTTTGTGAAATAGAAGACGTTAAATATAATTTCACAAAATCATTTATTTTTTGGGTCATATATGGATAAAGCATAGGTAGAGCATAATCTAGGCTAAAGGTACTATGGCAAAAGGTGTTATTTTATATTAATATAAATTAAACTGAAAACAGGATATCAATGTTTTCATTGTAACTACTGTAACTTGTTACAGATGCTATTGCCATGGTATTACCACGTTTTCCTAAGCTGCCTGTTAAGCGCTACTCCTTTTCCCTAACCTCTCCTCTCTGCCCTCCCAGCCCTGGCAGCAGCAGTGCAGTGGGGATGGGAGGAGAGCAGCAGGAGGACACAGAGCCATGGACGCTACAGGACTTCCAGCGTTTACTGCAGTCTCTCAGACTACACGACCCAGGCGTGTTTGGGTAGAAGAGGGCTTCAGGTCCAGCCCACCACACCGCTTCAACAGACATTGCCATTACACTCATCTCCAATCTTTTTGTACTCTGACGGACATAATGTAATATGCAAGTTACTGGTCACAGTAAAAACCACTCAAGATTGCTCTTTGGTTTTGGTTGTCTTCTCATGGTATCATTTGTGTTTACTTAAATTGTATGAACTTAGCTTATGCTGATATTATACTGAACAAAAATATAAACGCAACATGTAAAGTGTTGGTCCCATGTTTCATGAGCTGAAATAAAAGATCCCAGAAATGTTCCATATGCACAATCTTATTTCTCAAATTTTGTGCACAAATTTGTTTACATCCCTGTTAGTGAGCATTTCTCCTATGCCAAGATAATCCATCCACCTGACAGGTGTGGCATATCAAGAAGCTGATTAAACAGCATTAGCATTACACAGGTGCACCTTGTGCTGGGGACAAAAGGCCATTGTAAAATGTGCAGTTTTGTCACACAACACTGCCAAAGATTGTCTCTAGTTTTGAGGGAGTGTGCAATTGGCATGCTGACTGCAGGAATGTCCACCAGAGCAGTTGCCAGATCATTGACTGTTAATTTCTCTACCATAAGCTGCCTCCAATGTAGTTTTAGAGAATTTTGCAGTACAATTTTGCAGTGCTCTTGGCGGATGAATCCCGGTTTCAACTGTACCGGGCAGATGTCAGACCGCGTGTATAGAGTCATGTGGGCGAGCAGTTTGCTGATGTCAATGTTGTGAACAGAGTGCCCATGGTGGCGGTGCGGTTATGTTATGGGCAGGCATAAGCTACGTACAACGAGCACAATTGCATTTTATCGATGGCAATTTGAATTCACAGAGATACCGTGACGAGATCCTGAGACCCATTGTCATGCCATTCATCCACCTCCATCACCTCATGTTTTAGCATGATAATGCACTGCCCGTGTCACAAGGATCTGTACACAATTCCTGGAAGCTGAAAATGTCAGTTCTTCCATTGCCTGCATACTCACCAAACATGTCACCCATTGAGCATGTTTGGGATGCTCTGAATCGATGTGCACGACAGCATGTTCCAGTTTCCGCCAATATCCTGCAACTTCGCACAGCCATTGAAGAGTAGTGGAACAAAATTCCACAGGCCACAATCAACAGCCTGATCAACTCTATGCGAAGGAGATGTGTCGCTCTGCATGGGGCAAATGGTGGTCACACCAGATACTGACTGATTTTCTGATCCACGCCCCTACCTTTTCTATCTCTATTCCCAGTCGTGAAATCCATAGATTAGGGCCTAATGAATTTATTTAAATTGACTGATTTCCTTATATGAACTGTAACTCAGTCAAATATTTGAAATTGTTGCATGTTGCGTTACTATTTTTGTTCAATTTTAATCAGAAGTCACTATAAGCTCATAATCAGTGAAGTAGCAACATTTTCACTTTGCTATTTCCTTCACTTGTCATCTCCTTGGCAATGGAAAACAAGCCATGTTTAACTGCTACCCTTGAAAAGTCAATATTCATTTCCATTTGACAGCAATTACAAGTATTATTTTTTAATTTTTTTGGGGGGGGGGTGGCTGTTTTGCATCCTACAAAATTACATTACATGGCACTGCATATGGCTGTGTAACAAACCAATATCAGAGTCACATGTTAGTAAATAAATATCCTTCAGAGATTGGATCTAGACAAGACAATTAATACATTCATTAGAGATATCAAAATGCCTGTAATGGATGTACAGCAATTAAATAACCCAGCTGTGTCAAGTAAGCAGACCGAATGTACAATATCAGTCAACCTTAGAATCAATAGAAGCAGTAAGCTATACATCCAGGGAGCAATTTTACAGTAAGGCAAGCGGTATGAACAAATCCCACTATACTCTATAAAAATAAACTCGTGTCTAATTTCTGCCGTAAATTTATATTAAATGTGTGAAAACAATTGTTGCGATGGGTTTGTAAATCATTAAATCTACTCTGAAGGTCGATGCTTTCTATATTAATACTGTGCTGAGATTGTTCATGTGCGTTTGAAGAAGTCTTGCCTAATCTGTAGATGTTCTAATTATCTCTATTCTGTGTAGTAGAGGTTTCCTAGTACTCAAGCTACATCAATTCACACCAGTCAGTAACTTGATGAGGTAAGGGCGTTGTCATTAGTACAAGTGGAGGAAGCTTGTGACGAACATTCTGCAGAAGAATTAGGAACTATTCTGACTCAGAAACATCTTCCTATTCTTATTGGATGGATAAACTATTCTGCTGCATACCACAACGTGTCAGCAACCACAGCAGCCTATTGTTACCTCATTGTGCTTCATAGATCAGAAACCAGTTTGAATTAGATTCTTATTTGGAGTGTCGAACAAAGACCTTTGCTCAACTTTTTAAAAAAGTTGACACAGACGTAAACTCCTCCGCTATTTACATATATCTCAAGACCAAATGCATAAGCCTGGTCCCAGATCTGTTTACGCTGTATAGTCAATGACCATAGGAGTTGGCAAGACTGAACAAACAGATCTGGGATCAGGTTACAAACTCATTAAATTACCTACATTGCAGTCACACACCAAATCCCAAATCCTGGATGTCAGTAACCGCATTGAATTCTGATGCCTGGCACAAGATGGAGTGTTGGAACATAACTAACGAAATTACAGTTAACGAAAAGGTACGCTTAATCCAGTATAAACTAATTTATAGAATTTATTATACAAGAGACAAAATTCACAAATTCTACAGCACAACAGCAGTCATGTCTCAAGTGTAAAACTAACATGGATTTAATAAGCCATGCCTTCTGGGAGTGCAAAAATCCAAAAGTTATGGGCGGAGTTAGACAGTTGGCTGTCAGAAGTTTTACAATGTAAGTTTACTTTTAATCTGTCTATCTGCATATTTCAAGATGTGGGTGCGGTGAGATACTCAAATCAAGTGGACCATACTTTTCTCGTCAATTTCATTTTTTTTTTACTTCTCAAAAACTGGAAATCAAATTATCCTCCATCAATATGACAGTGGTATGAATCAAATGTATTATGTAAATATTGAAAAGGTGTGGGCTACGGATAAAAATAGAACAGTGCAATTTGAGGCCATATGGCAGAGTGCTACAAGCACTGGAATGTTCCAGGGGATGGAGGATGAGTGTGGTTGAGACATACGTGATGCGTATGGTTGCAGTGGGAACACGTGGGCCTGAGCAGATGTGATGCCATTTATGTTTGATGAAATTTGTGTGTCTGTTTGTCTTTTGTTTATGTATGGTTGTTATTGTTTGAGAAAAAGATACAAATAAAACCATACAAAAAAAGTATAATTCTGATGCCCGACTGCAATGTAGATGACGTGGCAATCATTGGTTAATTTATGCAGCGCAACTGCTTTGCAGATGGCCTGGAATACGGCCTGGGTCTCCCTTTCCTGATACTATCTGTGTTGCTGGCAGAGTAGAGCTTGCCCTGCCTGCCGGCTACTATCTGTGCTGCTGCCAGAGCTTCCTCAGTTCGTCCCAGAACAGTAGAGACAGGATGGTGTGTGGCCCCAGACGGAAGTAGGATGCACCCAGGCCTTTGTAGAGCCCTGTCACACCCTCCATCTTCAGTGTCTTCGAGAAGCAGTCCCCAAAACCTTTATAGAGCTCTCCCTGGAAATTAGAGTATATCCAGTCAGTTTTCAGAGCCATGTTAGAGAGTAGTACAATTACATTAAGACAATTCATGTGGTATACAGTGGGTCACTTGGGTCCCTTTCACCAATACTCTAGACCTGCAGGAATGTTAATCTTCATATTTTGCTCAACACACCCTTTCCCTCGTGAGAGTTTTTTTCAGAGCCGTGACAGCATACATTTTTAGTATGTGCATGTGATCACTGCGGGAATAGAACCCAGGACCTTGGTGTTGCTAGCCTAGCACCATGCTCTTACCAACTGAGCCAGACAGGAAGGACCATGTAAAGTAAACCACTGACCTTGCCTGTATGATCCACAGGTTGGTTGTAGAGCCGTGTGCTGACCACGTCAAAGGGTGTCATGGCTGCTACCACCACCACACTGCTGATCATCCCTGCACACAGAGCCACCAGCCAGCTGCCCTCTGGGAACACCTGGTGGGGGGGAGAGAGAAAAGGGTAACTTAGTGAGGTATGCTTAGAGCTGGTTTCCCGAAAACAACTTATAGGACGTGTCCCAGACACTGGAAAATCTCTACTGTAAGTGCCTTTTAGTCCAAGACTTTATCTGTGTCTATGGAACCATCCCTTAATGGTCCGACCGCCAGTATCCAGCTGTTAACACAGCAGATCATTTGATATGACTAAAATAATATCGATGCAGTGTTCTTCTGTAACATTAAACTTCTGTTAACAATTTAGTTTAGATGGAGCTGAATAATGACATAGCTAGTCATTTCTTCCCCACCAAACAGAGTTACGTAAACACCATGTAACTGGTGAAATATTATGAATGGTGTCAAATGTCCCAAAATGAACAGAGAACACCCTACCAAATACAGAGCACTGCTGTGGTCACCATAAGTACATAAGTACATTAAATACAGTATTTACAAATGGACACATTGGGAAATTACACATTTCCATCTAAAAGAACCCATGAGCACCAACATGTGACGTTCATAGGTTTCAAATGAAAGCTAAGAGGCCACCATTTTTAGAAACTAGGGCATATATACAGTACATACTGTAAAAACTGTTAAATCCCCATGGATTGATGAGGAATTGAAAAATTGTATGGTTGAGAGGGACGAGGCAAAAGGAATGGCAAATAAGTCTGGCTGGACAGCTAATCATCAAATGTACTGTAAATCGAGAAATCATGTGACAAAACTAAACAAAAAATTAAGAAACCGTACCATGAAACAAATATAAAATATATGAAGAATGACAGTAAAAAGCTTTCGAGAAACTTTTAAAGGAAATACCCCAGAATGACAAAGTGAAAACATGTTTTTAGAAATGTAATCAAATTTATTGAAAATTAAATACAGAAATCTTATTTAAGTATTCACACCCCTGAGTCGATACATGTTAGAATCATCTTTGGCAGTGATTACAGCTGTGAGTCTTTCTGGGTAAGTCTAAGAGCTTTGCACACCTGGATTGTACAACATTTGTACATTATTATTTTAAGAATTCTTCAAGCTTGTAACGTCATACCCAAGAAGACTCGATGCTGTAATCGCTGCCAAAGGTGCTTCAACAAAGTACTGAGTTAAGGGTCTGAATTCTTATGTAAATGTGATATGTTTTTTTTATTTGTCATAAATTTGTAAAAATCTCTAAAAACCCCATTATGGGGTATTGTGTGTAGGGGGGGAAATCAATTTAATCCATTTTAGAATAAGGCTGTAACGTAACAAAATGTGGAAAAAGTAATGAGGTCTGAAAACTTTCCAAGTGCACTGTAATTCTGAATCCAAACATTACACTGTTGATTTTATGTGCATTTTAGATTTACTGTACTTTTCACATTTGTTGATAATGAAATCCGAAAATACTCTGGATACATTCAGTACCATGATAAAAAAGAATCCTGGAAATGTGGGGTATGTGAAACATAAGACAAAAAAAAGTACAAGTGTTTGAGTGAGAGGACTAACTAGTGTCTCCAGGTGACCACACATCTCTCAAGTGTGCACAGTTCCAAAGTAATTTCTATGCACTTTTATGAATCAGAGTAATTACCTATAAGTTGCTTTTTTATGACCTGAGTTTTATATGGATATATATAGTACACATTTGGACTCACAGCTGTTTGGCTAGCTTGTATGACATTTATTATAATCCTCAACGTCTCATCTTTCAAAATACATACAGTCCTCTTAATTTTCAGCATTTCGCTCTCAGACAAAAGTTTCCTAATTAGTGGGAGGGATGGGGGCAACTTCTTGTTGCGTGCGGTGCTCAAATTCAGAACGGCTGTCATTCAAAACCCATACAGTGCTGTGAAGCGGAGACCTGACCTCTGACATTTATAGCATGTTACTGTACAGCCACTGCGTTCCAATTTAGGTGCTTATCAGTGGGCAAATCTGTCATTTTCAACCCACATTCGGGTACGAGTGTAAAGGGTTAAGAGTTTTTGGAAAACGTGGTCGCAAAAGAGATTTTATTGTAATTCTGTCACCAATCTTTGCATCTGCACAGTTCTTCCAGTAAATGTGTTTGTGACATTTGTGTACATTTTTTTCAACGTAGTCCTTGTATGGTTTGCAAAAAAATTTAATCAATGGTTTTTGTTTGAATTTTCACTTTAAAATGTATGCCAGAGTCAAAGAGTAATTCCATTATCGTGGAACTGCCCAAATACCTCTATGATATAAAAAACACATGTTTTATAAATTTACTTTGATGTGGAGTTTGTATTGTCAAAAACTACCAACATTCATGGGGCATAGGCCTAATGATGGAGTAGGCCAACAGAGACAAATATATTGATTGGTTTATGCCTACTTAGCTCTCTGAAATTAGATTTAGCAGGTGTAACAGTGTTTCTTTCGTCCCTCTCCTCGAACCAGGGACCCTCTGCACACATCAACATCCCATGAAGCATCTTTACCCATCACTCCACAAAAGCGGTGGCTCCTCTTTTGAACCTGTAGACTGTGTGCCTGCATTTCTCCTGCACTCTAAACGGTAAAGGTTCCTGGAGTATCCTTTAGGGGTTCTTCAAATTGAAAATGTGGGGAATCCCTATAAATTCTTAGGGGGAAAAAACAACGTATGTTTCCTCAAAGAACCTTTTGGGGTTCATTTTTTTAACTCCCTGTACAATATTTTAATAACAATATTGATTTAAATAATTGTTTATTTAGTGGCACCACAAATGTGAATTAATATTTACAAAATAATTTACATAACAATTTCTGCAGATAAGTCAGACCATAATAATACATTTACTTTATATAGAGCTTTTCATTACAATAACTTGTTTTATAAAATGTACAATAAAAGCCATACATTAAAAATGAATCATAGGTAAACTAACAATATTGTAGACTTAAATACAGATTTTTTGCTTTAGTGTGTGTCCAACAACCACTTAGTTTTGTTAGGAAGTTTGCCATCTTTAAGACCAGCCCTTATAACTTCACGCCAACTTCTCTTATCCCCAGAACACAGTAACTTAACATAAGTGTTTTGACATTTTTGGGAAATGTTACTGAAAAAAAATAAAAAATACAACCCTAAAGAGCCGCAAGTCCCATGGGGATGTCCTCTAGGGCGTGGATTTTCTCCCCAGCAAAGGACAGCGTGATTTCACTCACATTGTGAAATGAATTTCCGCCGATGTGCACTAAGAGTTGGGAGCGGTGAAATCTGTGTCAAAAGAAAATATTAATACACATACAATTAACAAAGAACATAAAAATGTTCAGCTGTAGTGTTATATAAGCATGCACACTTATGTTTATGAAGAAACAGATTATTTGTGCATAGGCATACCTTGTCACAGACATAAAGGCCACTCGGGTCCTCATTGAAGTAGGGCAAGGGCTGTGGTCTCGAGTCCTAGTAAAGCAATGATCTTACTACATACATATTTTTTATGTACTATGTATTGGCTACATTAGAGAAAGGGAAGGAATAAGAGCAAATACCTGTGTGCCTGTTCTGTATTGTCCTTCGGGGACTGTCGAAATAGCAGGATGATGTCCTCACCCCTGCCTCACGTCTAACTCTGCTATCATTTTGCCACTAGCCTTACGGAGTCCTTTAAATTTTATTTTGGTCTATATCCATTCCATGGATTTTATTCATTTTTGAGAAGATCTGAAAATAAAATTTGTACACATGTGTATGCTAATAGATTTCAGCTTGTTTTGACTGCTATGTAGGTTAAATGTACACTTCAAGTGCAGTTGTCCAACAACACATCCTTACCTTCTTCTTGATCCCAATTGCATTGTGTCCATGTTCTGTTCTATAAAGAATTTCAAAGGAAGAGAAAATGTGTCAAAGAACAGTTGAAGTCAGAAGTTTACATACACTTAGGTTGGAGTCATTAAAACTCGTTTTTCAACCACTCCACAAATTTCTTGTTAAACTATAGTTTTGGCAAGTCGGTTAGGACATCTACTTTGTGCATGACAAGTAATTTTTCCAACAATTGTTTACATACAGCTTATTTCACTGTATCACAATTCCAGTGGGTCAGAAGTTTACATACACTAAGTTGACTGTGCTTTTAAACAGCTTGGAAAATTCCAGAAAATGATGTCATGGCTTTAGAAGCTCCTGATAGAGCAATTTCCAAATGCCTGAAGGTACAACGTTCATCTGTACAAACAATAGTACACAAGTATAAACACCATGGGACCACACAGCCGTCATACCGCTCAGGAAGGAGACGCGTTCTGTCTCCTAGAGATGAACGTACTTTGGTGAGAAGTGCAAATAAATCCCAGAACAGCAAAGGACCTTGTGAAGATGCTGGAGGAAGATATCCACAGTAAAACTAGCTCTATATGGACATAACCTGAAAGGCCGCTCAGCAAGCAGAAGCCACTGCTTCAAAACCGCCATAAAAAAGCCAGACTACAGTTTGCAACTGCACATGGGGACAAAGATGATACTTTTTGGAGAAATGTCCTCTGGTCTAAAGAAACAAAAATAGAACCATTTGGCCATAATGACCATTGTTATGTTTGGAGGAAAAAGGGGGAAGCTTGCAAGCCAAAGAACACCATCCCAACTGTGAAGCACAGGGGTGGCAGCATCATGTTGTGGGGGTGCTTTGCTGCAGGAGGGACTGATGCACTTCAAAATAGATGGCTTCATGAGGAAGGAAAATGATGTGGATATATTGAAGCAACATCTCAAGACATCAGTCAGGAAGTTAAAGTTTGGTCGCAAATGGGTCTTCCAAATGGACAATGACCCCAAGCATAATTCCAAAGTTGTTCCAAGTTGGCTTAAGGACAGCAAAGTCAATGTATTGGAGTGGCCATCAAAGCCCTGACCTCAATCCCATAGAAAATGTGTGGGCAGAACTGAAAAAGTGTGTGCAAGCAAGGAGGCCTTCAAACGTGACTCAGTTACACCAGCTCTGTCAAGAGGAATGGGCCAAAATTCACCCAATTTATTGTGGGAAGCTTGTGGAAGGCTACCCAAAACATTTTACCCAAGGTTAAATTGTTTAAGGCAATACTACCACATACTAATTGAGTGCATGTAAACTTCTGACCCACTGGGAATGTGAAGAAATAAATCATTCTCTACTATTATTCTGACATTTCACATTCTTAAAATAAGTGGTGATCCTAACTGACCTAAAACAGGGAATTTTTACTCTGATTAAATGTCAGGAATTGTGAAAAACGGAGTTTAAATGTATTTGGCTAAGGTGTATGTAAACTTCCAACTTCAACTGTATATATATTAAATGAATATTGAAAGATAAATGGCATCGACAAACTTGAATGCAAAATAGAAGAACATATTGGAGAAAGCACTAGCCAATACAGTAAACGTACTGCCATACAGGCCTAATATGACATTTCAAGCTATCTTTGACACAAATTGTTCAATATTTTATCAGGCTGACTTGAAAGATTATACGCAACATTTTGCTGCGAGGCAATACTGTGTTTGGATTCTGAAGGGCATGCATTTATACAAAAGAGCTAGTCTAGTCACTGTATTAATACCATTATGCATTCGAATCCAATCTGTAGCTACCATCTAAGCTATTAATTTCCCTCCACAAGGGGGTATACATGTAACGTTTCCAAAACATGATAGTATAACTCCCCTTGTGAGTTCATAAAAGTATTGCATGCTGTAGCTGGTTATATAAAGAGGAAGTCCTCCATTGAATGATTCAGTTCATTGTAACATCTCGTCTGGACAGGTCACCGTCCTTAGTTGGCTAGCTAAAAAAAAAAAAAAGTTTGCTAGCTAGCAAACGTCAACGAAGCTAACGTTAGCTAGTTCATGCTCACAAAAAAAAGTGAGAACTGCTCTAGATTGGAAACTTACGTTAATGAGTGTAAAGCCATGTTGGCTTTATGGAAACGATATCCAATATGGGACAGAATATAGTTCAGGAAATAATACGAACCTAGTCCTGCCCAGTTAGGACATAGCTAATGGTACAGTAGCTCATAACGCCAACTGTCAAACTCAGCTTTCTAATATTTAAGTTAATTCTTCTGAACTATAGCTAACTAGCGTGACAGCTATAGTAACGTTAAGGAAGCTATTCACAGAAGACAATAATTGTATTCGTCATTCATTGGTATTTTATAAAAATTCTCTCGATACATATTCAGAGCCATACATCAACAACTTACCTTTTTAAACTGTTGGCGCATTCAATCTTGGCACGGGCGTTTTCAGTTGCGAAGTTCCCCGAAGAACTCCAGCAACAATGGGGGTTCCTCGATGAACCCACCTCCTAAGAAGTTCTTCGAATAACCTTTTGGGGCTGTTTTTCATTGCCAAGAACCTTAAGGTTCTTCGAGGATCTTAGAAGAACTCCAGTTGAATCCCTAATTTTTAGAGTGTACTACCACACAAATCTTTGCATCACAGGACCAACTCTTGCCTGCTCGCTGGACCGCTACTCAATTTAGGATATGTTAAACAGTCTGTCCCAAGAGAATCATCTTAACAACCCGTCCTAACCTGTAGGTCGACGACAAGCTCCTTGGAGGCAGCGAAGGAATAGAGTTGAGCAGCTGACCCCACGCTGACCCTGGGTACAGCTGCACTGGAGCCCCTCCACAGGCCTAGGATACCATGCTGCTTGTGGATCGCTGCCAGAGCATGGACCATGCCCTGAGAGAGAGGGAAGGGTGGAGGGGTAGAAGGGGTGAGAGATGGAGGGGTATAAGGACCGATGGAGGAGTAAGATGTAGAAATGGATGGAAGCGGTGAGTACAGTAGTTACAATGTATATGAACATTTGACAAACATGATTTATTTGATTGATGGAGGACTAGACTTTACCTGATGTTGATACTGATGTCCAACAGCTATAGAGGAAGTGGCCTGACTCTGAATGTGAGTCTTCACCTGAGTGATGGAAACAGGAATGTCAAGCCTTCACTCACCTCACCAACTGTCCTCAAGTCTAGAGCAGTGGTTGCAGGTGGTCCGCGATTTTAATAATTTTTAATAATATTTTACTTTATATATATTTTTAAACAGATGGGAGTATTCATGGTATTGTAACGAGCCTGGAAATCGACTCTGCCGCGCGAGTGTCAGAAGTGATCGGACCTTGCACCCACGACAGTGCGTGTGCTTGGCCGGTGAGCGCGTTCCTGTAATACGTGGAGTCGCAAGCTAACGCGAGGACACGCTCTTTGAAAGGAGGGAGTAGTGTAGCGACCCTGGGTTTATAAGCGCGGAAATCGACTCTTCCGCACGAGTATACTTTTGCGGCACAGTCGATAGCGCGCCGGACTTCGGGCTAGAAGGTCGAGGGTTCGAGACCTGCTCCCTACTGTTTCATTACAGTATCAAGCAATTTTACATTACTTCAATGAAAATTGTGTATATTAATATAAAAACAATAATAATCCTTTAATCTGTTACATAAAATTGACCAAATTAGACCAGCAAGCTAAAAGATTCTGCGACTCCGCGAATGGTGGTCCTCAAGAGCTTTTGACGATGATTTGGTGGAACCCGGAAGGGAAAAGGTTGGGAACCGCTTGTCTGGAGGCTACACCACTGAAAACTACAGGGCAGACATTCAAAAGCACCTGTATATGGTCACTCACTAGCCGTAAAATGTAAACACACAAATGATAATCCATAATGCGGGGCATGCGCAATACTCACCAAGTAGATGGGACTTCCCATCACTGCCCCCACGACTCCAGCGGCAGCCCCTGCTAGTGTGGTTTTAGCAGCACTAACCCTCCCGTCCGTGTGGATGTATCCAGATGACTCAATGATTGAATACGACCCAAGCCTCACTCCATTCATGAAAAACTGATAGACAAGTCCGGGTACCAACCCTTTCTGTAAACCAGCGAGTCCATCTACTTTGCCGATAGTGTAAAAAGCGTGGAAAACGTTGCGGTAGTAAACCTGGTAGGTCCCCCGGCTTTTGAGCTCTCCTTGTAATTGCATCCGAGTTTTGACAACCTCCAGTGGGTTAGTGAACAGGCAAGCTCCGCAGGCAGCTGCCCCGCTCAATATAAAATCCATTGTTAAATGGGCTCGACCTTAGCGAAATTAAATTCGGTATATGAAGGATATGTAGAAGTACAAATCGCCGGTTCTAGGCAGAATCTGTCAAAATCCCAAGGTCACAGACTACTGCGGGACGATAATAAACAATCGGTCGAACCCTAAAAATTGTTTGTATGTTCCATTGTGGTATTTCTACTCTGTATTCCTTCCTCTCGTCTGTCCTTTAAACGGTGTCCTTGCCATGTTCATCAGCTGTTTATCAGCTAATCAGGACCAGCGCGCACATATCACGTGTGCAATGTGCTGATGAATCCATCCAAAGCCTTGGCTTGTCTTCTTGCCCAATGAAAACGCACATCCTTCATCCGGCTTCTTTTGATTGGACGATCAGAGCACAATGTAGAGTACCGTTGGCCAACCTGGAATCAGGGGTAGACGTAACATAGGGCGGATTTGATTATACTGATCTTGCAGGGCACCGATCTATCGCCGGTGATGTGAACGGGCAAAAGCAGTGAGCGCACTCCCCAATCGAACATGAATCTGCGCCTCTCGGTCATGTCGACAAGACAGCATGGTGTATCATCAAGAAACATACATCTCTTTTCCATAAAATGTTAGAGTTTTTAAACTAGGTTTCATTGGGAAGGCAGATAGTGTTTCTATCAAAAGCAAATAACTTTTGCATGTTAAAACACCGATTTCTACTCATTACTCCACCTACTTAAGACGATTTCGCCGTGGGCTTTGAACAGGGCACCTGGCTCACGCCTGGGAGGCAGTCCGGTTCCAAAACTAATACAATACATTTTTACTGGGTGCAAACTCCACCTACCCGGGGCCTGGCCAGATTAATTGAATCCCTCATGTAAACGTAAATCTGGGACACTCCAATTAGTGTGATGTGTTACATTTCGTATGGTATGTATTAATTTGTAGATGTCCATCATCCATTTTATATGATATGTTACAAATTACAATTTGTATATGTAAACAAAAACGAAGGGAAGCAAGCACTGCTAAGGTATACAATAGTAGATTTTGGTAGACAGGTGCTCTTTGGTAAAAGGGGTAAATTGGTCATCAAAAATGAAGCACCAAGGCACTCTTTAATATAATTAATTAAAATGCCTTCATTTGTGTGGCATGTTCAATGGAAACAAAATGTAAAAACTCTGACCCGTTTCGGCTGCATGGCCTTCATCAGGGAGTACAACGATATAATACATGTCCTCTTTTGAAAAGCTTTTTCCAATCACCCCTGATTTGAAGTGGTTACAGAAGTCTTTGGACAAAATCTAGTAAGCAATACTACACACATTATTAAAAAGTGAAATACTGTAGATATGTTATAAAAAATGCTAGAAGCATCAGAACCCCTAGAAAGGCAGTTTTAACCTTGGGGCGGCAGGTAACCCAACTTCGTTTTTAATTCTCACTGAAGTTTCTAGCCACATCTATAAACTAGCTAATTGGGAAGGGCTCATGAGGGCACTGCGTTGTTTTACTGTGCATTCGGAAAGTATTCAGACCCCTTGACTTTTCCACGTTTTGTTACATTACAGCCTTATTCTAAAACTGTTCCCCCCCCTCATCAATCTACACACAATACCCCATAATGACAAAGCAAAACAAGGTTTGTATTTTTTGTGTGCAATTTAAAAATAAAAATAAATCACATTTACATAAGTATTCAGACCCTTTACCAAGTACCTTGTTAAAGCACCTTTGGCAGCAATTACAGCCTCGAGTCTTCTTGGTATGACGCTACAAGCTTGGCACACCTGTATTTGGGGAGCTTCTCCCATTCTTCTCAAGCGCTGTCAGATTGGATGGGAAGCATCGCTGCACAACTATTTTCAGGTCTCTCCAGAGATGTTCGATCGGGTTCAAGTCCGGGCTCTGGCTGGGCCACTCTGAAGCCAATCCTGTGTTGTCTTGGCTGTGTGCTTAGGGTTTTTATCCTGTTGGAAGGTGAACCTTCTCCCCAGTCTGAGGTCCTGGGGCACTCTAGAGAAGGTTTCCATCAAGGATCTCTCTGTACTTTGCTCCGTTCATCTTTCCCTCGATCCTGACTAGTCTCCCAGTCCCTGCTGAAAAACATCCCCGCAGCATGATTATGTAAATAAGGTATTTCTGTTTTTTTATTTTTAGTACATTTTCAAAAATGTCTAACAACCTGTTTTCACTTTGTTATTATGGGGTACTGTGTTTTATTTAATCCACTTTAGAATAACAAAATGTGGAAAAAGTCAAGGGGTCTGAATACTTTCTGAATGCACTGTAAATGCCAAAGAATGGGACATGTAGCTGTTCAATGTAAAGGAAGCAAAAAGTGTGGAGGGGAACATGATTACGGTGAATGTAGGAGAAATGTAAAAGTTAAGTGTTGTAATTGTGAGGGGGAACATAGTGCAGCATTTGGTGGATGCCAGGTGCAGAGAGAGACTACAGATGCTCATAGATATAGAATTAGTCATGATGTATCGTATGCAGAGGCTGGTGGAACTACAGTGTGGAATAATAGAGTTCCATGGCTGCTCCTGTAGTAAGGGGCTGGTGTCTCTGCTGGTCCTGGCATGGTTTTGAGGCCTGTTCAGAGATCTTGCGCCCATGAATGTGCGGTGTCAAAGGACATTTTGATAATGAATAAAGTTGACTTCATAGCTTTTATTGGTAAGGTTATCAATATGACTCGGGTTGTGGAAAACAGAAATGCCAGGTTGAAGGTTATTGTGGAGACGGCAAAATAGATATTGGGAGTAACAGATGCTACTGTTGAAATGGTTGTTGACATGCTGAACAATCCTAAGGATGGAGTGGTTCAGATGATATAGATCAAGTTTAATGGGGTATGGGGGGTTGGGGAGGGGTTTTGGTGGGAGATTGTGGTAAAAGTTGGTAGGGATTTATTTGTTTTGTTTTTTATTTTCATGGTAGTACAGAATGGGGCAGATGATGATTGATCGTACATTCCAGCACAGTAGGTGGCGGCATGCACTTTAACGATTGTTTGCGGACCGCAAAGTTAATTTATTTTTATTAACAACAAATCAATACAGAAAGTACATGTGGGAACACAAGGATATATAGATTATATACAATGGACAATTGAGCTAGGGGGTACAATATCACATTACACAAGGACCTTAAGGGACATACATACACTTATAATTCTAACAGCTTTTTTGTTAGTAGAGTATTTAATTGTCTTAAAATACATTTTTATTTATTTTCGTAGGGTAAGAAAATTTGTTTTTTTGTTTGTAAATTTACATTTGTGAATATGAAATTTGGCCAAAAGAATAATGAAACTAATTACATAAAAATGTTCAGCTTATTCCTATCGTAGGTAAAGAATCCAAGCAGTACACCTCTCCACAATAGTGTTAAACCTTCATAAAAGTGTTAAATTATAAATATACTGATGTCTTGCCACAGTTTTCTTACATGAATACAATGCCAAAAAAGATGCAACACTGTTTCTGGGTGGTCATTACAAAAGGAGCAATTTGAGTTGATGTTTTCCTTAAACTTCTTCATATAGTGGTTGGCAGGATAATATTTCTGAATAATTTTAAAGGAAACTTCCTTAATTTTGTTAACAAGTAGGTATGTGTTTGGCAACATCCAAACTTTTTTCCAACAGATATTATCAATAAATCCATTCCAATAAGGCATGACATAAGGTGTAGATAGATACAACATCCTGCTGAAACAAGGTTCGTATCGCTCTGTTGTTGAATGGACCAAAAGAGAAACAAATCTTTGCTACTGATGAGTCAACAGGGTCAATAGAAGGTAGGCTCTGAGGGTCTTGACACGTTCCTGAATAATAGAGCAACACCTGAGGGAATGGCATCTAAAACAATTGCAAAATCTTTAGGTGTTACAGGGACCTTGTAAAAGTGATAAGAATTCCTTATAACTGAGTAAAAAACCCTCTGCAGTTACCAGTTGGCTCAACAGGATATTATTTCGGAAAAAATATTCTAAAAACAAAACCTGCCGATGAAAAGCAGAAATTTTCTCTGGAACTTTGTCAATATTAGAATTGCAAAACAACATGATGTTAAGGCCACCAAAAGTAGAGAAGACATGATGAGGAATAAAATTCCAGATAGAAGTGGGTCTTCTTAGGAATTGTTTTATCCAATTGATCTTAAAAGTATTATTTAGGGTACTAAAGTCCAGAAAATTCAGCCCACCATTCTCATAAGTGTTCATTACAACAGTTTTCCTAATGTAATGGGGTTTCTCCAAAGAAAGTTGAAAAGCATCTGGTCTATCTCCTTGCTTATTTTACTGTCAAGATATAAAGATAGAGCGCCATATGTTAGTCTAGAGATAACATCAGCCTTAAGATGGGCTCTTGAGGACGACTCTCACTGCTCGACATACGTTATCAATTTGGGCACCAGGCGTGTCCGTATAGCCTCTCCCTGCTGATGGTTTGTCGAGACTGATTGTTTATACGGTAGTGGCTACCAAGTTCAGCTCCATCTAGTTTTTGCGTTGGGGATAACATTGTTGATAACTGTAGCATTTTAGCTAAGCCTTTTCTTAAAAGTGATCCGCTTGAATGCGCCCCTTGGGTTTCCCTCGCAATGCAAAACAAGACGGAAGAGACCTGTGTGACGCTAGCAACAAAAAAAGGATTAGCCAAAATAGTTTAAGTTGAGGCTCGCCTTCAAAATAAAAGTCCCCCATTGAAAGAAATTCAAACGGATACAAATAGTGGAATCATACCATATTTGGACTAGATAATGCTAAACAAAGGTCGGAATGTTGTTATATAAATTAAACATAAAAGACAATAAAATGTTAATTTGACAAAAAAAAGTTTTTAAAAATCTGTTGATATAGCATTGTGGACTACCCCTTAAAAGCAACTTCTCATTTTGAAAATGGCCTATGTGGCGTCGATATGAGTCAGAAACATTTATTCTAGTGTCAAAATGGACAACAAGGTGTAAATAGAAAAATGTTGTCGTCAGTCTCGTGCAAAACTGAGATTTGTGATAGGAAAAAAAATGTCACGGATTGAAGGGTACCATAACAGTTTTCAGTGGGACCTGATCTTAATGCCCATGGTCAATTTGGTTTCACATTCGATATCCCTATGGGGCTAGTTAGAGACAATCAGTAAATTACACAATGTATGAGACAATATTTTAAAAGGTCCATAGCTCCAAATGTCAATTACTTAAAAACCTCAAACCAACTATAAATTGTAGAAATGCATATACAAATATTTAAAGCATTAATGAGACAACTAAAAGATGTGCAACATTAAAATATTGTCCCATTTACATTGTGTAATTTATTGAGGTCCCTATCCAAAGTCAAACCAATTTTGACATTGTTGCACACCAGCCTGAAGCTTATTGGCTAAAAAATTTGGCTCTCCCAACCTGCGAACACACAAGAGACACCCACATCAAACCACACCCCGAAACCAACTCACTTTTGAATTCAGTCATGGCTGGAAGCATTTCTTAATGAACCAAATCTAAAACGAGAACGAATTAGGAAATGCTTTCATCAGGAACAGGAACATCAGGAACATCAGGAACAGGCTTTGGAGATCTAAAATGAGAACGAATTAGGAAATGCTTTCATCAGGAACAGGAACATCAGGAACAGGCTTTGGAGATCTTTTGTTCTATGAGATAATTTTTTTATTTAACCTTTATTTAACCAGGTAGGCAAGTTGAGAACAAGTTCTCATTTACAACTGCGACCTGGCCAAGATAAAGCAAAGCAGTTCGACACATACAACAACACAGAGTTACACATGGAGTAAAACAAACATACAGTCAATAATACAGTAGAAAAACAAGTCTATATACAATGTGAGCAAATGAGGTGAGATAAGGGAGGTAAAGGCAAAAAAGACCATGGTGGCGAAGTAAATACAATATAGCAAGTAAAACACTGGAATGGTAGATTTGCAGTGGAAGGATGTGCAAAGTAGAAATAGAAATAATGGGGTGCAAAGGAGCTAAATAAATAAATAAATACAGTAAGGGAAGAGGTAGTTGTTTGGGCTAAATTATAGATGGGCTATGTACAGGTGCAGTAATCTGTGAGCTGCTCTGACAGCTGGTACTTAAAGCTAGTGAGGGAGATTTTTGTAGTTCGTTCCAGTCATTGGCAGCAGAGAACTGGAAGGAGAGGCGGCCAAAGGAGGAATTGGTTTTGGGGGTGACCAGAGAGATATACCTGCTGGAGCGCGTGCTTCAGGTGGGTGCTGCTATGGTGACCAGCGAGCTGAGATAAGGGGGGACTTTACCTAGCAGAGTCTTGTAGATGACCTGGAGCCAGTGGGTTTGGCGACGAGTATGAAGCGAGGGCCAGCCAACGAGAGCGTACAGGTCGCATTGATGGATAGTATATGGGGCTTTGGTGACAAAACGGATGGCACTGTGATAGACTGCATCCAATTTACTGAGTAGGGTATTGGAGGCTATTTTGTAAATGACATCGCCGAAGTCGAGGATTGGTAGGATGGTCAGTTTTACGAGGGTATGTTTGGCAGCATGAGTGAAAGATGCTTTGTTGCGAAATAGGAAGCCAATTCTAGATTTAAATTTCTAAAAACAAAGATGTTTGATGCGAGTCTGGAAGGAGAGTTTACAGTCTAACCAGACACCTAGGTATCTGTAGTTGTCCACATATTCTAAGTCAGAACCGTCCAGAGTAGTGGTGCTGAATGCATTTAGTTTTACTTGTATTTGAGAGCAGTTGGAGGCCACGGAAGGAGAGTTGTATGGCATTGAAGCTCGTCTGGAGGATTGTTAATATCAGTCAGTTAACATGACCTTTATGAATTATGAAGCCTTTATGTGCGTTATGTACTTTTTCTATTACATAAACGCTTCAAAATTGACAAAAAGTGACGTTAGCTGATGAAGATTATCTCATAGACTAAAATGTATAAGATCTCCTAACCCCGTGTTTACCACATATCTTATTTTCGGGGGTTTTCCATAACCCCATAATTTCTCCATAGGCTTTTTCCAAAGAATCCTGGCGGACCATGTCGGAGTTAGTAAATACAAAAAATACTATTTATCTCTATTTTACTGAGGTATAAAGAAACAGGAGTTTATTTGCTGAAATGTCTGCTGATCACAGAACGGTGTCGATTCCCGCGTATTAAAAGGGACATGCGGCTATTTGAGACATCTTTTAAATTAAATTTGATGATATTTTCTTCCAGGGCAGGCGTTATGGGCGGGTCTTAGGGGGGCCTGCCCTAACGTACCTCCTTGCCCTTCCAAATAAAATATTGAATATTGAACATTTATTTGACCGAGACGCGCGCCGACAGAGAGACACATCAATCTCAGTTAAAGCACCCGAGCGAGCGAAACAGCGCCCCTCTTGTCTCGGTATGTGAAGACCATGTATCTGATGCTGTCTGGAACAAAAGAGTATGTATGGCATCTCATACTATTTCTGTCCCTACAGTTTCGCTCGCTCGGATGCTTTCTCCGGTGATATAGTTTCAACATCTGTCCAGTATAAACCCAATGCGTTTCAATGTGAATAATATGCAGACCCAAGCCCATTGTCAGGGCGGAGACATGAGCATATCCCCGTCCAGCCCAGCCTCACATTCAATTCGCGCATATATGTACAAAATGTATTTCAGCAGATTTCGTGCGTTTTTGTGCATTTTTGGGGTGGTTCAATTCGTTTGAAAATACACGAATTTCTGTGCTACTTAATTCGTGCGAAAAGACACGAATTTAACCAGTAGGCGACACACAAGCCGTTGCAACAACCATAGACGCGATCGCCTGTATTTATTTATTTTACGTTATGAATATATAGATATTTTGTCTTTTTTTAACCATTTAACCATAAGAGGTTATATATATATTGTCTTTATTTAATCCCTATTAAAACATTGTGGTTTTATGCCTATATGTACTGTTATCATTTTTCTGAACAGACTTTTCAGGATAGAATGAATGTAAGCAATGCATGATGGTTAATGGTGTTTTATTCGGTTGTAGTTCCATGTATTTCTTAATAAAAATAAACGTGTAAACCATTTTTATTGAACAGAATGTAACTGAAAATACAATGGCAGCCTTGCCATTGTCCATCAATAACAAAACTTTTTTTTTTCGTATAACATTTGGGGAAACGTATGCGGTCATTGTAGTCTTACATTTTGTTGGCCAACCAAAATTACCAAAACGTTAACCCGTAATAAGGCTAGGGTGGCTGAGTGTAAATACATGGCTCTGAGTGTAAGCACCTTTTCACTAGAAACGTTCTTGTGTTCAAATTACCGTCAGTGCGAAATAGCTAGAAAGCTTTCGTATTTCCACTTGGCTGCACCTACGGTTACGATAACGATAAATCAAGTGCAATACCTGCGTCGACCTGTGTCGAGCAGCAAAACACCGGAAAGCTTCTAGCCTACCGGAAAGTTACAAGAAGAACAAGAATAGTTACCTCATCCGGTCATGTGACACTCTGGATGCCCCCTAAAAGCAATTTCAACCGTTTTGAAAAATGACGCCTGGTAACCCCAAAAAAATACCAGGTGCATGAAAAGTTTGGATTTTTTGAAAACCTCCATAAATCACTCAGGCCATTGACTCGAGAAGAAAAAACATAAAATATTTTCCAGAAGAAAAAACAGAATATTTTTTGAAAACCTCCATAAATCACTCAGGCCAGCACCCATTGATTTGGGGCGGTAGTATAGCGCTCCCAGAGCGGGTATGGAAGTCTGGATCCCCCCTAAAAGCATTTAAGGCTCTGTGTGTCTTTAAGCACCATACTTTTTCACTCCATCCTTGCTGTGTGTGTGTGTGTGTGTGTGTGTGTGTGTGTGTGTGTGTGTGTGTGTGTGTGTGTGTGTGTGTGTGTGTGTGTGTGTGTGTGTGTGTGTGTGTGAGAGAGCTTTTCTTTGACATCTGTTTAGCGAAATTACTGATTTACAGTTCATGAGGGTTGACCGATTCACACATTTAAAGTTTTGGAAAGATCTGACTTTTTTAAACCTTCGAAACAGCACCTATGACCCCATTTTAAGGCACTTCCGGTTGGCACAGGAAGCTATAAGTAAATACATATCCTGATCGGGGTATGCTTTTACAGAATCCTGAGTTTTAAGTCTATACGTTAAGAACTGACTGATTTACACAGGGTTGAATGCACTATATATCACAAACTGCTGGTTGGGTATGGCAAAACACTTTTAGGGTGATTTTATCACTTCCGGTTGCTCCAGGAAGCTTAGAATCAACACAGGTAGACCTCATAGTGGCTTGATGGATTGTCATTGAAGACAGGTTCATAAGACATTCATAACCCACATAGGCTTCAGGTTGAATTTAGGGGTGCAGGCAATATGTTCCTATGGGGTGAGATGTCATTGTAAACTGTTTGATGTAAACACCTTCTTTTAACTGTTAAGGGTTAATGCCACACGGTCAATGTTAGGCTTGCACAGAGACCTTAGGAACGTTCCTGAGGTCAAATTGTGCTTCTAAACCTTAACAGTTCTCTCTCTGTCTCCCAAAAGCAAAAGACTTGAAATGTAGGTCAAGGGTCATCTTCTTGTCACTGTCGCTGCGCTCAGACCGAGCAAGCTACGGTCAAGCGGGGCATCTCGTTGAACTCGGCACGGCTATGGTGATGTCATTTTTAGTGGTGATTTCAGAATGCTATTTTGGTGGTTTTTCACTGTTGAAACATATTGCAAATGCACAAAAGTCAACTAGCAAGTCAGTGTCCATCAGCCAATTAGATATTTTCAGACACCAAACTGATACCATCTGACTCCAAACTCACTTTTTCCAACTCGTTTAGAAGCCAACTATCACATATTTCAGAGCAGGCCCAAAATTCACAGCGCCTTCCATTTAAACCATAATAAAACAAATAATACGTAGTTATGTTCTAGCTGCGGGTCCAGTTTTCACATTATGTTTAGCCCTATGTGAGGCGACCTCGAATCCCAAGTTTCGGCTCGATAGGTCATTCGGTGCCCGAGCAAAACCTTAATTGGTGCTGAAATTCCACTTTTTTCCATGCCTTGCTACGGGGTCCTTGAATGAGCTATCGGACAGAAATGTCGGGGTCCGTCTCTATGGGCCGAGCCGGTTTCAATGCACCTAGTCTTGCAACTCTGGGACTTTTCTAAATGTCACCATTTTGTAATGCTCAAAATGAATTGAAGTCAATGCAAATGCACCGAGGCTTTTTATCGGTCCGAGAACCTTCTAGAGCCACATAACTCACCGTGCTTAATCGACCTGAGCTCTAGAACAGGTTTGTAAAGTTTCAGAACTCTAGGTCTGACGGTTCTTTAAAAGTTCAAACAAAAGTAACTATTGCAGGCACTGTCTGCCTCTAAGCCCCTCAGTGTGTCACTCCATCCTTTCTGTGTGGGTGTGTAAATTTTTCCTTGAAATCTGATGGGATGAATGACTAATTTACAGTTCATGAGGGTTGCCTATTCACATATATTAAGTTTTGGAAAGATTTGACTTTTTTAACCCTTCGAAACAGCCCTTTTGACACCAATTATGGCACTTCCGGTTGGCACAGGAAGCTGAAAGTAAACACATATCCTCATTGGAGTGGGCTTTTACAGAATCCTGAGTTTTAAGTCTATACGTTAAGAACTGACTGATTTACATAGGGTTGAATGCACTATTTCTCTCAAACTGCAGGTTGGGTATGGCAAACACTTTTAGGGTGATTTAACCACTTCCGGTTGCTCCAGGAAGCTTAGAATCGACACAGGTAGACCTCATAGTGGCCTGATGGATTGTCATCGAAGACAGGTTCATAAGGCATTATTAACCCACATAGGCTTCAGGTTGAATTTAGGGGAGCAGGCAATGTATTCCTATGGGGAGACATGTCATTGTAAACTGTTTGATGTAAACACCTTCTTTTAACTATTAAGGGTTAATGCCACACGGTCAATGTTAGGCTTGCACAGATCGGGAGGACCTTAGGAACGTTCCTGAGGTCAAATTGTGCTTCTAACCTTAACGGTTCTCTCTCTGTCTCCCAAAAGCAAAAAAATATGAAATTGAGGTCAAAGGGTCATTTGGGTCCTTCTTCTTGTCCCTGTCGCTGCACTCAGACCGAGCTAGCTACGGTCAAGCGGGGCATCTCGTTGAACTCGGCACGGCCTGGAGATAATGGCAATGCCATTGCAGGCTTTGTGTGTCTTTAAGCACCGTACTTTTTCACTCCATCCTTTTATCCCCTTTTCTTCGTGGTATCCAATCGCTAGTAATTACTATCTTGTCTCATCGCTACAACTCCCGTACGGGCTCAGGAGAGACGAAGGTCGAAAGCCACGCGTCCTCCGAAGCACAACCCAACCAAGCCGCACTGCTTCTTAACACAGCGCGCCTCCAACCCGGAAGCCAGCCGCACCAATGTGTCGGAGGAAACACCGTGCACATGGCCCCCTTGGCTAGCGCGCACTGCCCCCGGCCCGCCACAGGAGTCGCTGGAGCGCGATAAGACAAGGATATCCCTACCGGCCAAACCCTCATGACGCTAGGCCAACGGACCTCCCGGTCGCGGCCGGCTGCGGCAGAGCCTGGGCGCGAACCCAGAGACTCTGGTGGCGCAGCTAGCACTGCGATGCAGTGGCAGAGCTTCGAGACCCACTTAAAAAATGTTTGTCTGAACACACTGCAACTGGATCTGTAACTTTTTTTTTTTTAACTCCTTTTTGTGAACATGACCAATTTGTCAATGTACGATTTCTCTTAAATTACGATAGATAAATGGCTGGTTCTTTTTTTCCTGACACCGTATGCTTATGTACTTTGACGTGAAGCGGTCAAATTAGCACCCTACTTTACGTTTTTGACCTTTAATCCCAGAAAAATGGCCATAACTCAAAAAGCGTTGAGGCCTCGACGCCATCTTGTTCGGGGCCAACTGTCCATCACGTCTTCGAAATATTTTCCGTTTAGGAGAAAAGGCCACATGCATTTGCAATGTGCTTGTGCATTTGCAATATTATTTATTTTCCCTCTGGTGGGAATTTCCTAGACTGCGGAAAAATGACCAAAATGTGTTATTTTTATAAAACGGAAACCGAACGTCCGAGAGATTTAGTTTGATGACTTCCTGAAAGATCTCTCCCCCGCGCACGGCCCGACGCCGTCCACGAATTTTAGAAACGTTGCAGGACGTCTAGTAAGGGACCTTACATTTGCAATGTGGCGTTTCTCACTAACCATATGGCGAGTGCTAAAATGTTCCCTTAAGGTATGGAAAGGCCTTGGAAAGGCCATAAGTGTAAGCCAACATAATTCATTATTTTACATTAACATGTAATACATGGATTATGAAGAAAATGGTGTAATTTAGGCTCCACAAAATATGAAATGGGTTATGAAGAAAATCGTGTATGGTTGCCTACATGACAAAAAGGCGTTCTGATTACAAGTGCACCAGTATCCAAAGTATTAAGCGAAATCAAGCACAGAAAACAGCATTGGCATTAATAAAACAATATTTCCCACGAATTAAGTCGCAGGTAAATGTGCGTCTTTTCTCAAAAATTCTGTTCAGCAAGTCTAAAACAGTACATATAGGCATACAACGACACATTTTAAAACATGGTTAAACAAAGACAACATTTCTGTATATTCATGACGTTGAATTAGCCATTAAGAAGAACAAAAATGAAATACAAATTATCGCGTCTACATGGTTGTTGCAACGCTTGTGTGTCACCTACTGGTTAAATTTGTGTCTTTTCGCACGAATTAAGTAGCACAGAAATTCGTGTATTTTCAAACGAATTGAACCACCCCAAAACACCCCAAAAATGCACAAAAACGCACGAAATCTGCTGAAATACATTTTGTACATATATGCGCGAATTGAATGTGAGACTGTGTTGCAGCGTCATATACAGATCTCTGGTTTCAGCCTCTTGCGAATTGAAAAGGAAAGTTGGCGGATGCGCAGTGCACTGTTAGGACGTTAAAGTAAATAGATTTGTTGCCACAATTATATAACTCCTTTCGAAATAAAATAATTCAAAACACTTCACTAGGGAGCATGACTTAGCCACAGAGAATCCTTAGCTTATTTTTTTTTTTTAAATAGCTGTGGATGATTTCAAATCACAAGTGTGTTTGGGAAGTCCGCAATTTGGGTAGTGCGAGTAGCAGTAGGTCTAGACGACTGAGTTGCGGCTGTCAGTGAAAAGATTCTACAATATGTGTAAAGATAATGTGTCTTGATATATTTAAAACGCTGTATCAAGAAGAAGGGAAGAGGGATGTGGCGAAAATATGGTGCATTTCCAGAAATCATGCATATGTTGGAAAGTGCCCATTTGGCAATGTCTTATTTGTGATCGTCTTAACTCACCACGTACACCACTCATTTTGACACAAGTCAACAAAGTCTGTTTTTTTACATCCATTGTGAATGATAGTTGCTCAGTTCCTCAATTCGTTCCAACACTCCCGGCCTGGATAATCCCCTAGCCTCGGTGTGAATGAGCAAAATATCATCATCTGATATGGAAAGGTGGAAAGGTAATATATGGAAAGGTAATAAAAAAACTGCTTTCTGTCGCGAGTTAACTGGCGCAGGAAACTTTGAAGGCCCGGAATAGGCCAGTTGATACAATGTTGTAAGATTGTTAGCCACAGCTTCGGGCCGGACTCTAATGATTTGATAAAGCGTTGAACTTCACTAACAACCGCACAAGTCAAGACAGATAGACTTGGGAGGCACACAGGCGTAGAAAAGAGATGTATGTGATTGAAATAACCTGAATTTTCATCAGGATATTTGCTACTGTTTTTATTTGTCGCCTTTAGGCCTATGTATTTCAGGCTACTGCGGCATTGGTCTATACTAGGTCTATACTATACTATCTCTGAGTCCTATGCTCTCATTTCTCTCTTTACAGCATATCAATGTGTCCATATGACAGAGGTTAGTGCTCTCGTCATAGTTGCATTTGAACTTTTAGATTTGTATCATTTTACTTCATATTTTTATGATTAACCACGTGCCGATGAATTTGAGAAAACGAAAAAGTTATTGAAATGAAACTTTTCCACTAAAATGTGCAAATATAAATATTCAGAACTGGCACGCAGATCGGTAGAAATAGTAGGATAAATTGTAAACTTCCCCAAACTTATGAGCTGCCCATGGTCTTTACTACTACACCCATTTAAAAAAAATACGTGCAAGCGCGTGCACACAGAAGGTCCCGTGAAAAACCGGGCCTGCCTATGGAAATCAAATGCCCTTCCAACTGATTCCTTCTGGCGCCGGTTGTGTTTTCATCTTGTTCTGTAGTTTGCTAAATTCCTGTTCTATTGACGGACTCTGCCTGCACTAAAGACGGAGGCTTCAACCAGAAGGGGACAGTCCCTATTGAAATTAATGACATCTGGCTCAACGCAAAAGACTGTTCAGATGTAATGTAAATGGATTGGCCTAAATAAATACACCTCTAGTCAAATTATGTAATTCTTGGATATGTTGATATTTTCTGAAAATCTGCATTTCCATCCATTAGTCTAGCGAGCCTATCCACTATCAAAGTCCAAATAATTGCACTTTCGGGATACTAAGCCTTTGTCATCTTATATGTAAATGAGTTCTGATGAAACAGGTGTTGTGCCGAAAATCTCCCCCCTGCGTGAACGTTTGTTGCCTGCCTACATTTGACTCCCTCCTATGTTTAATATAACACAAAGACATTAATTATTCATTTCGGTTGCCTATCCTGATGTGGAGTTTGTTCTATAGAAAGCATTTGACTCTGATGTGTGCCACACAAAAGTATTTGACTCCTGTGAAAAAAATTAAGAAAATTAGAAGCCATTTTCTTGCCTGCCGAAATTTCCCCCCCCCCCTTCTATTTTGGGACTGCAAGGCCTGGCACACTTCATAATCATTTTGGTAGCTCATGTTGACAAGTAGTGCCACAGAAAGTATTTGACTCTAGCCACAAAATTAAGGAAATTAGAAGGGGGGGGGCCTTCCCAAAATCCTCCCTGCCTTCTAATTTCCTTAATTTTGTCGCTAGAGTCAAATACTTTGTGGCACACATCAGAGTCAAATATTTTCTAAAGAACAAACTTCGTCAGGACAGGCAACCAAAATTAATAATTAATGTATGTGTGTTATATTAAACAGAGGAGGGAGTCAAATGTAGGAAAGCAGTAAACATTTCAGAACTACTAATCGAATAAGACTTGGGAGAGATTACACATTTTGGCAAAGATATATATTTATAGACTAATACACTTGAAACAAATTGCCAGATTGAAAACTGCAGACATTACTAGTGCCTCCCCCACGATCAAACCGCCATAAAAAATAAAATGAAACGCAGGCTAACGTGATCATTGACAGCTGCCTTGAAGGACACAAATAAAAAATGCTTTCTAACTGACAACCGAGTGAAGAGCAGAAATCTCAACTAGCAAGCTGTCACGGCTGTCTTCCTCTGAAGAGGTGTAACAAGGATCGGACCAATACGCAGCGTGGTAGATATCCATGTTTTAATATAGAAAACTGAACTATGAACACCAATACAAAACAATAAACGTGAACAAACCGTAACAGTCCCGTGTGGCACTGACACAGGAAATAATCACCCACAAAATAACCAAAGAACATGGCTGCCTAAATATGGTTCCCAATCAGAGACAACGATAAACACCTGCCTCTAATTGAGAACCAATCTAGGCAACCATAGACTTACATAAACACCTATAATGAACACAACCCCATAACTCTACAAAAAAACCCTAGACAGTACAAACACCCTAGACGAGACAAAAACACACAAACCACCCTCGTCACACCCTGACCTAACCAAAATAATAAAGAGAACAAAGATAACTAAGGCCAGGGCGTGACACAAGCAAGTCGCAACAATGAAGAATTGAGTGTGTGCGCATTCACACAAAGGGCGGGGGAGGGAGGGAGGGAGGGAGGGGGGGGGGGGGTTCAGGGAGGGGGGAGATTTTCGGCACAACACCGGCTTTTGTGTTGGCCTACAAACTTGAGCACAGAGCCATTGAGCAATCAGGTTTCCCCATATGTCACCAGTATCTGTTCTAAGCAGAACTGAGAATATCCTGTGTGTGTAGTTAGGGACTACACAGAACAGATACTTTAGGGAAACTGGACTTTTGAAATGAAAGTCGTCCAAGGGCAAGTCCAATGTCATTCAACATCCTTTCTGTGATGGCAAGTTTCAAGTGTATTTGCCATATTGAATACATTTGAAGTATTTTAGAGTGAAAGTGGCTAAATAGGGTGATGGATGTGGAGAAAGGGAGCTGTTGGTTACCCAAGGGGAATCCTGGAATCCAGGATGAACCTCACACATGTCTGTGCAACGACAGCACACTGACATGAGGCCCCCTCCTCTAAGCCCGGCCCCCTCTCCTTCATCCACATCCACATCTAATCATTTGGGATGGTGTCCTCTTGATATGGATAAAAAAAATTGCAGCAGGGTTGGGCTCAATTCAGGAAGTAAAGTGAAATTCCAATTATCATTTTTACAAATGTCTCAGAGAAGCATTGAGGAAGATTGGAATTGAAATTGGAATTCCAGATTACTTCCTGAATTGACAAGGAATTGACACTCACGCTGTTTTACAGAGTAGTAAGAGTGACCAGACCAACACAAGAACACATGAAACCCTGGCCCGCTCTGTAGGTGGCTATCACCTCATGTGATTTTTGTCCGTTCTATGAATAACTAGAACAATCTCACTCAGGCAGAAAGTGCAGAGTGCTGCCACAGCACGCTGACTGCATCCCAAATGGCACCCTATTCCCTATATAGTGCACTACTTTTGACACGAGCCCTATAGGCCCTTGTCAAAAGTAGTGCACTATAGGGAATAATGTGCCATTTGTCACAGCACACCATGTCAGCCGGCAGCTGCTGGCTCCAGCCCAATTTTATGATGCAGTTTTCCATTTATAGAGCATTTCCCTTGCCCATCTCCCCAACACACACAGGCCAAACTGGCCAAACTTGTGAGTCATGTTCCCACAGCTAAACCCCCATAACCGTTCATGACAATAGCACCAGACTGACACAGCATGAGACAAGAGTTTTTGAAACGAGTGCAAATTCTTCTCTACTGTTTTTATTGACTTTTATTGGGAATTAAATCAAGTGTATTTGAAATGACACAATATAGATATTCATTAATTGAATTACACTCATGCATTGCAATATCCTAAGGGGATCAACATTGTTGTTTAGATGGTAATTCTTGTGATTTCCACTTATTCATGGAGTAAAAGGTATTTGGCTTCTTCCACTCATCTATTGGACCACCTGTATACAATACAGCTGACAGCATAGCTCATATCAAATCCACCCTCCTCTGCAGTAATGGTGTTCGCACGCTTCCTAAAGTGCAGATTCTGCTGTGATCATTTTAGAATTGATGGAAATACCTATATGTACACACAACATGCCTTCACAATTTAAACGCACGTGTTAATTGAAGCGTCAAGCAGACAGCGATTCTCCGGCTCAATGTCTTAAGGTCAATACTTGCAGTCAATCAATCAAAAATGATCACATGGTTACACTGTCAGGGCAGATTTCAGAGAGATACATTGCATATGCATTTGGGTCTGTCTGTAGACCAGAAGTCCCAACTAAAATGACTGTTATGTCTGTCCACAGAGTAACTATTCTTTTGTTCAGTATGCCATTCACTGCTTTCATGTGTAAAGACTAACACTGCACTCTAGTGGCCAGAGATGCACATTGTGGTTTTTAAACCCGTGTCCTTGCATGGCCTGTCAACCTGGCACTCCTCCAGTAGGTCTAATATCAGCAGTGTGGCCTTGGTGTAGTGCTCTGCCCTGCCTGCCTGCAGTCATTAATGCCCCAGTGCACGTATCCTATCCTCAACAGACTACAGTCTGGGAAGCTTGTTATATAACTGTCAGTAGGCTATGTTAAGCTGACTGAGACAGTCTCTGGCTGTGTCCTTTTGCCCAGTGCTTTCTAGTTTATACAGTGTATAGTAGTAAATACAACAAAATATATAGGGGGTCAAAGAAAATAGAGCTAATTGCAAAATCCACAACCAGTGGAGAACAACTTTGATTGTATTTGGTTACTGGTGATTCTCATGAAATAATAATAAACCATCATCTGAGGTTTTAGGGTATTTAGTTTATGTATGTACAGGCAACTGCCAAAATAAAGGAAACACCAACAAGTGTCTTAATAGGGCGTTGGGCCACCAGCACGCTGTCTCAGGTGTCGCTCCAGAATCCACCAAAGTGTTCAATTGGGTTGAGATCTGGTGACTGAGACACACACACGCCCACCTACCCCCTTTAAACCCCCTATGCACCGTTGAGACCCTTCTTTCAGTCACTGAGATCTGTTCTTCTAGCCATGGTAGCCTAAGCATGATGGGATGTTAATTGCTTAATTAACTCAGGAACCACATCTGTGTGGAAGCACCTGTTTACAATATACACTGCTCAAAAAAATAAAGGGAACACTTAAACAACACAATGTAACTCCAAGTCAATCACACTTCTGTGAAATCAAACTGTCCACTTAGGAAGCAACACTGATTGACAATAAATTTCACATACTGTTGTGCAAATGGAATAGACAAAAGGTGGAAATTATAGGCAATTAGCAAGACACCCCCAAAAAAGGAGTGATTCTGCAGGTGGTGACCACAGACCACTTCTCAGTTCCTATGCTTCCTGGCTGATGTTTTGGTCACTTTTGAATGCTGGCGGTGCTCTCACTCTAGTGGTAGCATGAGACGGAGTCTACAACCCACACAAGTGGCTCAGGTAGTGCAGTTCATCCAGGATGGCACATCAATGCGAGCTGTGGCAAAAAGGTTTGCTGTGTCTGTCAGCGTAGTGTCCAGAGCATGGAGGCGCTACCAGGAGACAGGCCAGTACATCAGGAGACGTGGAGGAGGCCAACAACCCAGCAGCAGGACCGCTACCTCCGCCTTTGTGCAAGGAGGTGCACTGCCAGAGCCCTGCAAAATGACCTCCAGCAGGCCACAAATGTGCATGTGTCAGCATATGGTCTCACAAGGGGTCTGAGGATCTCATCTCGGTACCTAATGGCAGTCAGGCTACCTCTCGCGAGCACATGGAGGGCTGTGCGGCCCCACAAAGAAATGCCACCCCACACCATGACTGACCCATCGCCAAACCGGTCATGCTGGAGGATGTTGCAGGCAGCAGAACGTTCTCCACGGCGTCTCCAGACTCTGTCACATGTGCTCATGTGCTCAGTGTGAACCTGCTTTCATCTGTGAAGAGCACAGGGCGCCAGTATATATATATATAGGGCAAAGCAGTCTCTAAGGTGCAGGGTAGAGTACCGGGTGGTAGCTCGACAGGATGCTCTCAATGGTGCATCTATAGACGTTTGTGAGGGTCTTAGGGGCCAAGCCGAATTTCTTAAGCCTCTTGAGTTTGAAGAAGCGCTGTAGCACCTTTTTTACCACATTGTAGGCAGGTAGCCTAGCGGTTAGAGTGTTGGGCCAGTAACCAAAAGGATGCCGATTCAAATACCAACAAGGTGAAAAATCTTTTGATGTGCCCTTGAGCAAGGCACTTAAACCTACTTTGCTCCGGGGCACTGTACTACTATTGCTGACCCTGTAAAACAACACATTTCACTGCACCTATCCGGTGTATGTGACAATAAAAAACATTTTTTTTTGAAGTGACCATTTCAGGTCGTCAGTGATGTGCACGCCAAGAAACTTGGAGCTTTTGACTGCCTTCACTGAGGCCCCGTAGATGTGGATGGGGGCGTGCTCTCTCTGCTGTCTCCTTCAGTCCACAATCAGTGTAGAGGGAGAGATTATTTTCCTGGCACCACTCCACCTGGGCTCTCACCCCCTAAATGTAGGCTGTACCATCATTGTTGGTAATCAGTCCCACTACTGTTGTGTCATCAGCAAACTTGATGATTGAGTTGGAGACGTGCGTGGCTACGCAGTCATGGGTGAACAGGGCGTAAAGGAGGGGGCTGAGCACACACCCCTGTGGGGCCCCTGAGGATCACCATGGCATAGGTGTTGTTGACTACTTTCACCACTTGGAGTTGCCCTGTCATGAAGTCTAGGACCCAGTTGCACAGGGAAGGGTTCAGACCCAGGGCCCTGAGCTTAGTGATGAGCTTGGAGGGCACTATTGCATTGAAGGCAGAGCTGTAGTCAATGAACAGCATTCTTACATAGGTATTTCTCTTGTCCAGGTGGGATAGGGCAGTGTGCAGTGCAATGGCGGATCTATTGGGGCGGTATGCGAATTGGAGTGGGTCTAGATTGTTTGGTAAGGTGGTCCTTAACTAGCCCCTCAAAGTTAAGTTACTTTGCTTTCAATGAAGTCTCCAAGGGCCCAGTATGTTATTTAGGTGAAGAGTGCCTTACAATAAAACGTTTGATGGGAGTATTATTATTCTTGGAAGGCAAAAGTGAGGCGGAGAAAAAGGGGCCGGAGGACGGGCTGCCTTCTAAGAATTTGTAGGCGATCGAATAAACCCCCACTTTGTTCCATTCTGCTAGCAAACGTGCAATCTTTGGACAATACAATAGATGACCTATGTGGAAGATTAAACTACCAACAAGACATTCACGGAGTCGTAGCTGAACGACGACACTATATACATACAGCTGGCTGGTTCTACGCTGCACCGGCAGGATAGAACAGCGGCGTCTGGTAAGACAAGGGGCGGCAGACTATGTATTTTTGTATATAACAGCTGGTGCACGATATCTAAGGAAGTCTCGAGCTATTGCTCGCCTGAGGTAGAGTATCTCATGATAAGACGTAGACCACACTATCTACCTAGAGAGTTTTCATCTGTATTTTTCGTAGCTGTTTACATACCACCACAGTCAGAGGCTGGCACTAAGACAGCATTGAATGAACTGTATTCTGCCATAAGCAAACAAGAAAACGCTCACCCAGACAGAGGCGGCGCTCCTAGTAGCCGGAGACTTTAATGCAGGGAAACTTAAATCCGTTTTACCAAATTTCTATCAGCATGTTAAATGTGCAACCAGAGGGGAAAAACTCTGGATCACCTTTACTCCACACACAGAGACACGTACAAAGCTCTCCCTCGCCCTCCATTTGGCAAATCTGACCATAATTATATCCTTCTGATTCCTGCTTACAAGCAGAAATTATAGCAGGAAGCACCAGTGACTAGATCAATAAAAAAGTGGCCAGATTAAGCAGATGCTAAGCTGCAGGACTGTTTTGCTAGCACAGACTGGAATATGTTCTGGCATTCCTCCGATGGCATTGAGGAGTTCACCATATCAGTCATTGGCTTCATCAATAAGTGCATCGATGACGTCGTCCCCACAGTGACCGTACGTACATACCCCAACCAGAAGCCATGGATTACAGGCAACATCCGCACTGAGCTAAAGGTTAGAGCTGCCACTTTCAAGGAGCGGGACTCTAGCCTGGAAGCTTATAAGAAATCCCGCTATGCCCTCCAACGAACCATCAAACAGGCAAAGCGTCAATACGGGACTAAGATTGAATCGTACTACACCGGCTCTGACACTCGTCAGATGTGGCAGGGCTTGCAAACCATTACAGACTACAAAGGGAAGCACAGCCGAGAGCTGCCCGGTGACATGATGGGCTAAACTACTTCTATGCTCGCTTTGAGGCAAATAACACTGAAGCATGCATGAGAGCACCAGCTCTTCCGGAAGACAGTGTGATCATGCTCTCCACAGCCGATGTGAGTAAGACCTTTAAACAGGTCAACATTCACAAGGCCGCAGAGCCAGACGGATTACCAGGACGTGTACTACGAGCATGCGCTGACCAACTGGCAAGTGTCTTCACTGACATTTTCAACCTCTCCCTCTCCAAGTCTGTAATGCCAACATTTTTCAAGTAGACCACCATAGTTCATGTGCCCAAGAACACAAAGGTAACCTCCCTAAATGACGACTGACCCGTAGCACTCAGGTTTGTAGCCATGAAGTGCTTTGAAAGGCTGGTCATGGCTCACATCAACATCATTATCCCAGAAACCCTAGACCCACTCCAATTTGCATACCACCCCAACAGATCTACAGATGATGCAATCTCTATTGCACCCCACACTGCCCTTTCCCACCTGGACAAAAGGAACACCTATGTGAGAATGTAGCTCAGCGTTCAACACCATAGTGCCCTCAAAGCTAGTCAATAAGCTAAGGGCTCTGGGACTAAACACCTCCCTCCTGCAACTGGACCCTGGACTTCCTTATGGGCCGCCCCCAGGTGGTAAGGGTAGGTAACAACACATCCGCCACACTGATCCTCAACACAGGGGCCCCTCAGGGGTGCGTGCTCACTCCCCTCCTGTACTACACTCATGACTGCACGGCCAGGCACGACCCAACACCATCATTAAGTTTGCCGATAACACAACAGTGGTAGGCCTGATCACCAACAACGACGAGACAGCCTATAAGGAGGAGGTCAGAGACCTGGCCGTGTGGTGCCAGGACAACAACCTCTCCCTCAACGTGATCAAGACAAAGGAGATGATTGTGGACTACACCATCGAGAGCATGCCTGGTATGGCAACTGCTCGGCCTTCGACCGCAAGGCATACAGAGGGTAGTACGAACTGCCCAGTACATCACTGGGGCCAAGCTTCTTACCATCCAGGACCTTTATTCCAGGGTGAGTCAGAGGAAGGCCCTAAAAATTGTCAAAGACTCCAGCAGCCCTAGTCATAGACTGTTCTCTCTGCTACCGCACGGCAAGCGGTACCTGAGCAATAGTCTAGGTCCAAGAGGCTTCTAAACAGCTTCTACCCCCAAGCCATAAGACTCCTGAACTCTTAATCAAATGGCTACCCAGACTATTTGCATTGCCCCCCCCCCCTCTTTTACACTGCTGCTACTCTCTGTTGTTATCATCTATGCATAGTCACTTTAATAACTCTACCTTCATGTACATATTACCCCAACAAACCAGTGCCTCCGCACATTGACTCTGTACTGGTACCCCCTTGTATACAGTCTCGCTATTGTTATTTTACTGCTGCTCTTTAATGACTTGTTACTTTTATTTCTTATTCTTATCTGTTTTTATTGTAGATTTTATTTAAGTGTCTAACAAAGTTCATCGACTTTCTTTCTCTGTAATTATGTTAAATCATATGCAGTAAAAAAGAGCATCTCTATATTCAGGTAGATAGTAAAGGTATGGTGCGTGATTTTGATCTGATGAAGGCTAGATCTGCTGGGATTGGGAATCCATAAAAAGGACCAAAGGTCTAGCTGATAGCAGCATGACTGTCTGTCTGGGAGACTCAAGTCTCTCTGTACCAGAGGCTTTTGGTATTTTAGCTCTCTCGGAACACAACCTGGTTTGTGTCTCTTTCACTCCTAGGCCAGGACCCTCACAGGGTAAGAGGTTTATCAGTTATATATATGCACTGCTTATATCAATTATTATGATTAACTATCAGTTTAATTAGTATCAATTTAAACATGCTCAATGAAGTTTGACTTGCTTCGGTTATCATTTAATCAGTCTTGTGTGACGTTTTCTCTTTGTGAGGTGAGTCCATGTGATTATTACCATTTCATACAGTTATAGTAAATGTAAAATAAAGTTTTCTTTATTTCGCAATGATAACCAATAGCATGTCCTTTTTCTTTTGCGTGGATGATCGTTGTGCTGATAGACAGAATATGTGACTTTAATTGCCACAGGTTTACATATTGATTTATGCTATTATTTGACAGCTCAGTGATAAAAGAAAATATCAATTCGAAAACGCACTGCCAAAATGATCAGGTAGGCAACTATGTTTGTATTGAAGAGAGTACTAAGGCCTACTATGTGAATGTTGTTTCAGATTCTACACCAATAGCATAAAGAAAGCACTAAAGTGGCTCAATAAACACCCAAAAATGAGTATTCTCAAGAAGAGTATTCTCAAAGAGAAGAAGATCAGTAAGTTGTTTATTATTGCTGATTCAGCATTGTGACAGACTTCCTGTGAGGCCTCTATATGACATGTAACCATGCCTGCATATACACATAAGAACAATTCCTTATCAGACAGATTTCATTTTAACCCATGTAAAATGTGTGTAATCAATTGACAAAAGTTTGGTTTTGTGTACGTGTGTGTCAGAATTCGAAGACGTCGAGGAGAGTGCAACGCAGAACAGCTCGATCGGGGCAGTACGATGGGAACTGCCAGAAGACCTACAGACTCACAACTCAGCACCTAAACTAAAATTGAGCAGCAAACCATCCAGACAAAAGGTACAGGATGGACATTACAGTCAGAAAGAGAGAGAGATTGAGAATAAATTATATGGATAATGGCAGTGAAAGTGAGAGACAGTGAATTGACAGCTTGATTTTCTTTTTCCTTATAGGGCCTAAAGGACCTGCGTAGCCTGCAGGACTGTGTTGGATTCATCACACAGTGGAAACAACAGGTGGAGGTTGTCTGCAAGGTAGGCCTGAGACTAAATATTTAGGGTCTGCAAGGTAGGCCTGAGACTAAATATTTAGGGTCTGCAAGGTAGGCCTGAGACTAAATATTTAAGGTCTGCAAGGTAGGCCTGAGACTAAATATTTAGGGTCTGCAAGGTAGGCCTGAGACTAAATATTTAGGGTCTGCAAGGTAGGCCTGAGACTAAATATTTAGGGTCTGCAAGGTAGGCCTGAGACTAAATATTTAGGGTCTGCAAGGTAGGCCTGAGACTAAATATTTAGGGTCTGCAAGGTAGGCCTGAGACTAAATATTTAGGGTCTGCAAGGTAGGCCTGAGACTAAATATTTAAGGTCTGCAAGATAGGCCTGAGACAGAAGATCTGTCTGGGCTGGGCCTTACTGTATAAGGTTTGGTTAGGTAGGCCTGAGACTTAGGGACTGGGTCCCACGTTGGGCCCAAATCCTTTGTTGTATGTATATTTGCATATTTCTTGATCGGTCTTTATTCGTATGTTTAGGAGTACTGAAACACTGTATGGGAGCCGGCGTGCTGTTGTAGGGTAATGTAGATTGACAGTTGAAATCATCAGTTACCCCTAGGTATACACACGGTATACTGGATGGTTCGAGCCATGAATGTTGATTGGCTGACAGCCGTGGTACATCAGACCGTATACCATGGGTATGACAAAACATTTATTTTTACTGCTCTAATTACGTTGGTAACCAGTTTATAATATCAATAAGGTATCTCGGGGGCTTGTGATATATGGCCAATATACCACAGCTAAGGGCTGTATCCAGGTACTCCGCGTTGGGTTGTGCATAAGAACAGCGCTTAGCCGTGATATATTGGCCATATACCACACCTCCTCAGGCCTTATTGCGTAAATATACTGAGTAAATGAAGCAAGAAGAGTATAAATTAATCTCTGTTTTAAATGTACGTTTTGAAAGCTTTGTGGTTGCTGGGCAGATTAAATTGAAACACGTGTCAAATTCTATTGAGTCACGTTCTGACTAAAATGAGACAACTCAGCTTGATGTCTTAGTTTGTTGTGGCTTATAATGGAGTTTATTTCATGCTGTTAGAAAATGAATTTTCTGGTTATGGATTTGTCATCATGGTTTCCTGGTTGAGTTCTTTCTTTGTCTGCTTATGGATAGTAAATCACTACACATCATTTGAAAAAACTAAATGAAATCATGCTTTGTTTTGGATTTGATCATTTGAGCTAAATATTATGCATCATATTCTATCTACAGTGTATGTATGGCATGTAGATTATAGAAGGTCATATGTCCCCTTAATGGAAAACTACGACGAGATTTGAATCTGGGACAAGGAGATGTCGAAGTACAAAATCTCCCAAAACCAAGTGATTGAATGGATCGCCCTTTACCTTAACCTTTATCCTGAGTCGTAATCCAGAATGGCCCTTGACAAGGAAATAGAGCCTTCACTGTTGTTGTTTTATGGGACTTTCATAAACGTTGCTCAGGGAGACTGTATGCCATAAATCCATGGATCACAGTGGTTGATAAAAAACGGTATACTTCTTATGAAAGAACTTACCTGTCCTTAGATAAACTAAACGTGAAATAAGATCTAAATTTGGTGGGGGAGACGCTACATCAGCTCATTGGGACAGGAGTGGGGATGGTGGGCTGACATATGAATGGGAAGAAGCTTTGGGGCAAATTACGGAGTTTCTTGCAAACCTTGCTTCAAATACTATTTGAAATCATTTTAAAATACTTTATCTGTGCTTGATTGAGCTTGCCTGACTTAATGGACAAATAGAATAGTCACACAACTGTAAACCCCACCCATCTAGACAGGCTAGAGGAAACGCTCAAATAGTATTTGAGTGTAAATTACAGTTTTGTGCTGTGTAAGTCAACTTGTTGTTGTGTGTTGTTCTGCAGCGCAGTAAGAATGTCAGAGTGGACCAGCAGAGCGAACAGAGTCTGGAACAGTGTCGTAAACTCATCCTCCAATGGGCAGAGGAGTTGAAGAGAGTGGACACAGTGAGTGGGTTACTAACAATATTCTCACAAATCTCATCTCGAGCTACTTGCATATTCATACTGTAAAATATGGATGGGGTTGACTAGGACATGACAGATAAAGAGGGGGGGAAGTGATCTCCTATACTTTACTATGATGTGAATTAATCAAACCAGGATGATCAATTGAGCATCCATTAATCTTACTCATAACAATTATTTATTTCATTTATATGAGACACTGATACAAACACAATAATTGTCTATACTTCATATGTTTTACTCTGTCCCACAGAGTCCCTGGATACAGGAGAGAGCTGACCTCATAGACCTGGAGAAGAACAGGGAGGATCCTGGACCCTCCACACAGGCAGAGCAGAGGATCATGGAATGGGCTAAGGAGCTGCAGAGTGTCACAGAGGTGTGTGTGTTCTTGCCAGCCATAGCCAACATTTCTGATTGACACATATCATTGGTGTAGGTAGAGGTTGCCTGATCTAGGGTCAGAGTCAGTCTCAATGAGATCAAATCAATGAATGAATCTTGCACTGTTTGTGTCCATTCAGAGATGTGGTCTGATGAGGGATGAGCTGACCCAGATGCTGAGACGGCTGGAGCTGAATAAGAAGAAGCTGGTGACCCTCCTCCCCTTCCTGGAGTTCATCACCTGGTCTCTACTGAAGGAAGAGGACAGCAGCATGGTGAGGCACACAGCCCTTACCCTATGTTCAAGCCTGACCCGAACCAAAACCCTAGCTTCATGTCCACACGCTAGTTCAACCCTAACCATAACCCTGCCACCCACACATTTCCCTCAAACTTTGTAGGATCCAGTCTTATTACATTTCTTTATAATTTCAAGCTATGATTGGTACTATTTACCTATTTCAAAATGGAAAACACAGAATTTGAGTTAGGTTTCGATTCACCTAGAATATTGTCCTCAGATAACCTTTTGTCAATCAAAAGAGGAGGACGGCGCCAGATAAAGTTCTTGTATGCAAGCAGTGATAAGGCAGCCGCCTAATCAAAGGGGCTATAGACCAGCCAATATAAATCGTTATCAGATCACATAAATCATCAGCAATACTTCGTGCTGACCTTTCTATTACCTACAGTTGAGTCAACAGTTTTGGAATGAAATACTACCCTCTAGAACTGCCCATTGGTATCAAAGTGCCCTCCTTTATTACTCCTGTTCATGCCCTCTGGCCGCTGCTCTCTATCATCCACATCCACTGGCATTGCCCCAAATTCTGACGCAACCCTTCTCTTTGCTTCTTCTATAGGGTATCATTCCCCAGCTATGGCTGGCTACGAAACAACGCACCTGGAAAACAGGTATGCCCCCCCTAACATCCCAATCTCTGTTTTCTTTGAAAATGTATTTTTACATTTGAATGTTATTGAGGTATCTTATCGTCTTCTTCTCCTGAATTGACAGAAACACCTAAGTACATCCCAAACTCAGTGTGGAACTGGATATGCAGTGCTTCGGGTAATTATGCTTCATTTGCTGCATTTCATAATTCAGTACAGTGTTTTACCAACTACGGTCCTCAGTTACTCCCAACAATACATCTTTTTGTTGTGGCCCCGGAAAAGCACACCTGATTCTACTTGTCAACGAGTCATCAAGCCCTTGATAAGTTGAATCAGGTGTTTTTGTCTGTGGCTACAACAAAGATGTGTGCTGTTGGGAGTACTTGAGGACCGGAGTTGGGAAACACTGCAGTAGAGTGACATGAAAATGTATTTAGATGGACAGAATTGATTAGATAAAAAAAAAAGCAATTACAGCCACACAGGTGGATTCAGTGCTTTCAAAATAACAGGATAATAGAAACAAATCATTTCAATTGTGGGTCCTCTATTGCCCTGAAACTACACTAAAACCTCTCCTCTCATGTTATCCTACATAGTTGACATTAACTTGGACCCTATGACCAACCACCCATGGCTGCTGCTCTCAGATGACCATAAGAAGGTCCAGGAGGCTCACTGCACGACAGAGGCGGCCTTCAGCACACAGCGCTATGACAGCTGGCCCTGCGTCCTGGGCTGGGAGGGCCTGTCCTCTGGACGTCACTACTGGGAGGTTACCCTGGCCAACAACGGATACTGGAGGGTCGGTCTGACCACCGCCACGTCCAAACGCCACGGTCGCTTCCCTATGACCCCCGCAGAAGGCTACTGGGCCCTGTGGCGCAGCATGAGGCAGTTCTACGCCTGCACCAAGACCGAGACCTCCCTGCCCATGGAGATGCTGCCCCGCAAGGTGGGCATCTTTCTGGACTACGAGGAGGGTCAAATCTCCTTCTACAATGCGGAGACCCGGGCACACATCTATACATTCACGGATAACTTCAAGGAGAAGCTGTATCCTCTGTTTGCTCCACTGGATGGACGCACCCTCATCACCATCTCATCGCCGAAGTATGTCACAGATGTAGACTAGACACCCCCTACCTAATCTCAGAACACCAAACTCGTGTGTGTCAGAAGAGCCTACCCTCTACCCATCATAGGGGCTGTTCCTGCTCGCCCTGGACTAAAAAAACAAACTCAATGGAGATTCTCAGGTTTAGGCTTAATCAGTGTGCAGCAACAACAGATAACCTTGATCCTGGAACCGTGACCTCAAAATATCTGTTAAGAGCCCTCCTGTTGCCTCCATGGAAGATACATCTAGTATCTATGAAGTATCTCTGAAGTATATATTTAGTATCTCTACTGAACAAAAATAAACACAACATGCAACTATTTCAAAGGTTTTGCTGAGTTACAGTTCACATAAGGAAATCAATCAATTTAAATAAATTCATTAGGCCCTAATCTATGGATGCAGGGGCGCAGCCATGGGGGAGCTAGGCCCAGCCAATCAGAATTAGATTTTTCGAGCCTCCCAAGTGGCGCTAGCGTCGTCACTACAGATCCGGGTTCGATATCAGGCTGTGCCGCAGCCGGCCTCGCCCGCGAGTCCCATGACGCAGCGCACAATTGGCCCAGCATCGTCCGGGTTAGGCCAGCAGGGATGTCTTTGTCCCATCGCGCTTTAGCGACTCCTGGGGCAGGCCGGGCGCATGCACGCTGACAGTCACTAGGTGTACGTGTTTCCTCCGACACATTGGTGCGGCTGGCTTCTGGGTTAAGTGAGCACTTTGTCAAGGAGCGGTGCGGCTTGGCGGGTCGTGTTTCAGAGGACGCATGGCTCTCGACCTTCGCCTCTCTCGAGTTCGTACGGGAGTTGCAGCGATGATCATGCTGTTTAAATCAGCTTCTTGATATGCCACACCTGTGAGGTGGGTGGATTATGTTGACAAAGGATGAAATGCTCACTAACAGGGATGTTACCAAGTTTGTGCACAAAATAAGCTTTTTGTGCATATGGAACATTTCTGGGATCTTATGTTTCATGAGCTGAAATACGAGACCAACACTTTACGTGTTAATTTTTGTACAGTATATACACACACAATATGAGAAATGAACAGAACTTCAGTTGGTTTAATAGCCATCAATATGAACTAAAATTGATCAAGCTTGGACCAATCACTTTTGTATGAAATATTTTCATCATAATAATTCAACGTCAAATGTATTACCTATGCTTTAGATTCCATGCATGCTGTCACACTTACTAATACATATATCTATTTATACAATAAATCACACAAAGCCAAACAATGAAAAGTAATTTCTTTCTTTAATAATTTTATGAAAAAGTAAATGTATTTCTGTTGCAGTGTAATAAAGTGTGTGTGTGTGTGTGTGTGTATACTCTTCCTCTTAACAAAAATTAACAAAAAAAAAGGGTAACAAAAACATTTTAGAATACAAAACTACAAAAAAGATATCAATAATTGGACCTTAAAAAATATCCAACTAAGGCTGCAATTAACACTTTTTTACTAGTAGAAGGTTCTCTACTCCAAACTTAATCTAGGCACACAGAACCAAATCAGCTACTCTTCCGGGTAAGGCTGTCTTACGACACTACCAAAGCATACATTTTAACATCATGGTAAAAGAGGTGTCGCAGAGCAGACATGTTGAGCTGGACACGTATGGCAGTGTCAGGACAAAAATACTCTAGTTTACAGTTCACAATATAAAATGACTAGGGAGGTAGATGTTCAGTTGAAGGGCTCACCAATTATTCAAGTAAGGATCTTATCAATAGGACTCGCTAACTAAACATCATCAGTTATGAACCACAGTCAGGCCCCTGTACTCGAATGCATACTTTTCCTTCATATGCAAAATTGACAGTGATGGCCATGCTAGGTTGTTAGCTAAATGTACAGTACAGAGAACCCAGGGGAATGCACATACTATATAGAAAAGTAGATCATTTTACAAAAAGCAAGACAGTCTAACAGGACAGGAGTTCATTGTCTTCTGAGAGTGAGTCAAACTAGAACAGGGATTCAGGATCTGCATGGGCCACCAACCAACTGACGTGCGCACCAAAGCTGCCCATAAGCATGACAGAAAAATAACCTCGACCTGCACTTAAGAGTCCTAAAACAGCTTGCTAACATAAGGCTAGTAAGCTGCAAGCATTAACAGTTCACCGTACTCCCGCAATCAATAGAAAAGGTTATTTGGCAGAATAGAAACAAAGCAGAACGGGTTAATTCTCTCTCTCTTGGGTCGTTCCACCTCAAAAAGCACAAGAAAGAGGATTAACACCCACCATCTCAGATTGTTCTGAAATAATTTCTGTAGTTGGTAACAGATATGATTAGCATTCCTGAAACATTTTGCTGAAATATAATTTGATCTTAGAAATTAAGCTAATTGATTGCACCCAAATTGGCAATTTTAATAGGATTCAGATAATACAATATACAGAACTGAAACTGTAAACTGGATGTTGGGGGTGGGCTTGGCATGAGGTCCCCCCCCCCCCGTAGGTGGCGTTTGACATTTATTTGTCTTACTCATTGGTAGGAAGCAGTTTTATCCAAATCAGATGTTGGGTACTATATTTCTTGAATATTATCTGAATCCTATCAATTAAAATGGCCACCTTGGGTGCAATCAAAAAGCTTAATTTCTCCAAGATAAAATGTACCTATCAACAAAATGTTTTAAGAATGCCAATCTTACCTGTTTCCAATTACAGAAACAATTTCAGAACAATCAGATGGTGGGTGTCACGGCGTGCTGAAATGACATGGAACGACTCGCTCTCCTTCTCAGTCAGAGTCGCTCTTCTCCTCCTTCACCAGTAGTTTCTTCCCTTTCTTCGGCCCCACTCCCATTTCCCGTTTGGCAACTCTCTTGGTGAGGCTGTAGGGGATTTAATGTTTCATTTGAATAAGATTCGGAAAGGAAACGACACACACAAGAGAGCCAAATGCACAAAAGGGAGAATTCTAATGTTGCATAAGGGAAAGAGAGGGAGAAAGCGAGGATGTGTGTCAGAGAAGTGAGTGAACTCACCGTTTCTGACGGTATTTGTCAGCGTCGGCAACAGGCACCAACTCACTCAGTTCAAGACTGTCATTGAACTTCTTCAGCATCTCATATTTTTCCTTCCCTCGAATCTGGATGGGCAGATGAGCTCAGTTACACACAGTATACACAAACAGCCAACAGCAGACTAGTGACTAGGCATCTCTGAAGGGGACTAGACATGATAATAAACTGCCATTGGTCTGTCCTCTGAGCAGTTACCTGAAGAGTGTAGATCTCATCGTCGCTCACAGCAGGGGAGGACTTGGTCTTCTTACTGGCCTCAGGCCGAGGGGCAGGCAGGGAGGCCTCCTTCATAGCTTAGAAGAACACAAACATGACACACACGATGAGGAACTGCTCACACTCAGGGTCATAGGTCAATGTCAACCTTTGTCAGCCATCATACAACTTTAAAAGTCCAATGTGAATCTGGCATCTTTCTTTTTGCCATTTTATGTTAATCCCAACCCCAAGACCACCGCTTTAAGATTGTCAGGATCAATTACAGCGTTTGATTCCCTGGGCAGGCTTGGTCTTGGTCTCCAGGGTTGTCTCCTGCTGCTTCTTCAGGTTGATCTCCTCTGTCTTCCTGTCTCGACCAGGACAGGCACACACACGCACCTCAAAGGAGCGCCGGCCCAGGAGCTGGCCCCTGCAGAACGGGAGAGGAAGTTCCCATCACTGTCATACTATGACATGACATTGGTTGGGGGTCAACCCAGGACCAGGGTTGGGGTCAATTCCATTTGAATTCAGTCAAATTATACATTTTACTAATTAGAAAAGCAACAATGACTGAATGTAAATGAAACTGAGACAAAACCCTGCAGAGGAGAGACAGGCAGGTAGCGATGACAAATCAAAGATAATCAATGGAGCAGTAGTCTAAAATGGATTATTAGATGACACTAACTCCTGTGTCTCCAGGGTGATGATGGTGAGGATGGGTCTGCGGTTCATCCCGCCCATACAGGAGCTGTTGCACATGAAGTTGTAGAGCACAGTGGTACACTCTGATCCCACCTGGGAAACCAGATAGAGATAGACAGCTGTGACTGATGGATGCCCCCAAACACACGCTCCCTCATACAAAACATATACAGTGCTGTGAAAAAGTATTTGCCCCCTCTCTGATCCTCTCTACTTCTGCATATTTTTGAAACGGAATGTTAAGCAGATCTTCAACCAAAACCTAATATTAGATAAAGGGAACCTGAGTGAACAAATAACACTTAAATAAACAAATTTATGCAACACCCAATACCCTTATGTGAAAAAATAAATTCCCCCTTACACGCAACTGGTTATGCCACCTTTAGCTACAGTGACACCAACCATCCACTTCCTATAGATGTTAATCAGTCGCTCACGTCACTGTGGAGGAATATTGGCCCACTCTTCCATGCAGAACTGCTTTAACTCAGCGACGTGTGGGTTTGCAAGCATGAACTGCTCGTTTCAAGTCCTACCACGACATCTGAATTGGGATTAGGTCTGGAGACTTCGACTAGGCCATTCCAAAACTTAAAATGTGTTGCTTTTTAACCATTTTCATGTCGACTTGATTGTGTGTTTTGGTTCATGCATGACCCAGCTGCGCTTCAGCTCACAGACGGATGGACTGACATTCTCTGATACAGAGCAGAATTAATGGTTCATTCTATTAAGGCAAGTCGTCCTGGTCCTGAGGCAGCAAAGCACTCCAAAACCATCCCACTACCACCACCACGCTTGACCTTTGGTATAAGGTTCTTACTGTGTAATGCAGTGTTTGGTTTTTGGCAGGCATAATGGGACACGTGTCATCCAAAAAGTTATACTTTTGACTTATCTGTCCATCGAACATTCTTCCCAGAGTCTTGATGATCATCCAGGTGCTTATTATCATCTGCTTATCTTATTTCTGTATGGATGATTTATAAAGCCAGGCATGTTTAACAGTTAGGCTATTGATTATAGACTTAATTAAGTTGAGGTTCTCGTGCTCCTAAATTATCTTAGACAATTAAGGCAAGGGCCGTTTTCTCGTCTCCTCACTCCGCTGCTGCCTCCGACACATTGTTCTCAACACCAATATGCTGGTTTACTTAACTATTTTGCTTGACTGCTTGACTAAAGAAATCTCGGTCGACCAACAGCCTATAGACCAAACAATCGTCCAATCGACTAAATGGGGTCAGCCCTAACTCACACACACAACAGTAGTGTATGGGACCCTACCTGAGGAGGCTCATAGGGGACGAGCACGCTCTGTCTCAGAGTGTTACCATCCTCCATATACTCTGCTCGCTGGTTCCCCTCAACTCTGACCAGGTGACCTCGCGGGGCATGACCTAAGGCACAGAAAACACTTGCGTATTAAGTGACACACAGAGGATAACCTACCAGTCAAAACATTTGCGTTACTCATTCAAGAGGCAACAAGTGTAAGTATAAAATGACGTTTAAACTCCTTTTATAGTGTGGACCCTCTATACTGCATCGAGAAGCACACTGTGTAACATTCTATATCAATCTAACATGTTTTAGTATGGGTAAGAGTAGCCTTCCCGCTGTGTTGTGTACCTTCATTGTTCTCGCTGGTGCTCTGGTGGTGAGGGCAGCGTCTCACCACGTCAGCCACGTCACTCAGCTTCTTATAGATGGCCAGGGCTCGTACCACTGCCCCAGGAGGAGGAGGGTGGTCCACCACAATCTGAACTGGACAAGTCTTCGCCAACTGGCAAAACAACTTGTTCAGGTCTGGCGAGTACTGGGGAGAGAAAGAGTTTGTTAAATCAAAAACAATAGTTGGGTCTTTGTTTCATCTGTCAGCATTGTTCTAATCCCAGTGTGATAGATATTATGGCAACGAAATACAAACTTCACCACACAAAATTTGGTCACTGGATCCAAACTGCGTGCGTCCTTATCCAATTCAGAGGTGCATATTCTCCAATTCCGAGGTGCATATTGAAGATATTGGAAGAAGTGTCCACATTTACTTTGTCAGCCAACAAGATGAGTAGGCCTAACGAACTTCTATTTTTCTGATAGTTTGATTGAACTCACAAAATGATCATGTATACATGTCCAAAATTCACAAAGTAAATCTGATCCCCCATTGTTCTTGTCTTACTCTGCCCTGAACCTTTCCAAGTCCCCTTTGAAGCGTTGGACAGTAGAAAATGTATTTATTTCAAAGCACTTGATTAGTTTAGATCTAATTAGTGACACGATAAGGAAATTTGACCATTACAAGTAGTTTGGACAAAATAGGAATCTTTACCTTCTGTATAAAGCAGAGTCCTCTTGATTCTTATCAACTGTACTAAAACTCAAGGCTGCTGTGACAGCCCAGCATCCTCCAAATAAACATCACTCCTCTCCTGATATACTCTCCAGATTATGAATGAGTCCAGGTTTAAATATTCTGTAGAGATTAAGCTGCTCCCCCAGTTCATATGGCCAGGACTGAAACCCCTCCCCCAGCCCTGCTTTGAGGCAAGTCAAGACATGTCCTCACAGGCAAACTTTACCATTGCCATTTAAACCTTATGCTTACTATGCTTTATTAAAACATTCCAGTGAAAGTATTGTTTACTACAGTACAATGTTAGGCGTTACTAATATTGTTTTTTTTAGCAGCCATATTGCAAATTTACCATTATAAAGTAAATGATATAGCTCCCATCACATTTACAATGCCTGCCTACAATGAGTTACATTGTACAAGTTTGATACCAACATCAGTAACATTGTTGCAAGTAGAAGACGTTTATGCTGATGTGACCATTTCAAATGAAACTTAATTTCGTCTTAAGTCTATTTTTCAGATTTTGTTTCACAAAAACCCATAATCTCTAACACTGAACAAAAAAATAAATGCAACATGTAAAGTGTTGGTCCCAACAAAATGTTTATGGCCTAATGAATTTATTTAAATATACTGATTTCCTTGTGAACTGTAACTCAAGAAAATCTTTGAAAGGGTTGCGTTTATATTTTTTGTTCAGTATATAATCTATACGCTATGTATGAGTTACTTCCAACACCAGTAGGTAAGTTACTATTATAAAAAGACACATTAAGATCAATATGAGATATTAGCTCCATTGTAATATCAAGCCCACACCTCATGTGTATACCGCTACATTAACATGTGTGAACACCACGATCACATCCCCAAAAACATGAATGAAACATTTGGTGTCATGGTGCTAATAAAAATGTAAAAAGAGAAATTTGACTGACCGGCAGTCAAACTAAGCACAGGACGCAGGGCGGGGGAGGTGCCCTGCCCTGCGGGCAGCAGGGCAGGGCAGCAAGGATAGGGTTGTTGAAATCATAAACAAACCGACATAAGCCATGACGGGTTTGTTTAGGACAATGCTTTGTGAATCAGTCTTAAAAAAAAAAATCGACAAGATATAGAAGGGCCACCATGTCTAACATGTCTGACTTGTCTAACATGTTGATGGGCCAAGTTGTTCAAAGACTTGGGTTAAATCTAGCAATTGATTTTACAATGACAATAGAAAAGGATGATCCTGCCATGTTCTTGTGTGGCAAGGCTCCCTCTTCCTCTGAGACCTTCTGCTACACCGCACAGACAAAGGAGGACTGGACCTTATTTGACTTTCTGCAGTGGCCCAGGTCATTTACTATGTCCATTCAACGGATGCTTAACTGGATGTGTTTGACTATATACTCGTCTGCGAATATATGAATAGAATCTAGGACGATTAAGTGTAAAAAAAAAAAAAAAAAAGAAGAGAGAAAAAAAACAAAGGACAACCTTGGTGACAAGTTGAATGGAATGTTAGTTATATTCAAAATGATCAATTCAAATTACAAAAACTACAGTGTTACCAGGGCATTTCCATGTAGAAAGCACCATGAGCACTAACGTGAAGTCCATAAGAGCACATCAAATTGTGTCAAACGAAAGCTAAGAGTCTATATTTGTTAGAAATTACGGCATATGTACATTTCTCAAACATTTCCCGTCGGAAAAATTCAGAACAAGCATGTGAAGGCTTTGATTTCTGGTAAAACAGATGGAAAAGGGGTCTTAGAAATACATCAGAACACAATGTTGAAGTAAAGACCCCTGTCAACTAATATCAACATTTATATTTAGTTTTCCTGAAATGTTTTGCCTTCTGTAGGTTTAAGAACTATTGCCTAGTATCTTGTCATTCTGTTACCAAAAACCCACATATTGAAGATATTTTCGATTCTGCCGCATGAGGGAGGACAATGAAAGTTCACAGAAGTAACACGTAAAGTTAAACCAACCAATTAGTTACCGTTTCCACTAAACAATTTAGTTTATGATTTATTAAGTAATTAAAATGCATCATTCTATTACCAAATTGGTAACAGAAAGACAACCCCCAAAGAATTTGGAATTCATCAAAACAAATGTTATTTGTCACATGCGCCAAATACAACAGGTGTAGACCTTACAGTGAAATGCTTACTTACAAGCACTTAAACAACAATGCTTCAAGAAGTTTAAAAAAATCTGTGAAGTAGCCTTTTGGACATAGACTTGGCGCTCAGGTACCACTTGCCGTGTGGTAGCAGAGAGAACAGTCTATGACTAGGGTGGCTGCAGCCTTTGACAATTGTATTGCCTTCCTCTGACACCGCCTGGTATAGAAGTCCTGGATGGCAGGAAGCTTGGCCACAGTGATGTACTACCCTCTGTAGTGCCTTGCGGTCGAAGGCCGAGCAGTTGTCATACCTGGCAGTGATGCAACCAGTCAGGATGCTCTCGATGGTGCAGCTGTAGAACCTTTTGAGGATCTGAGGACCCATGCCAAATCTTTTCAGTCTCCTGAGGGGGAATAGGCTTGTCGTGTTGTTACCTACCCTTAACACCTTGGGGCGGCCCATCGGGAAGTCCAGGATCCAGTTGCAGAGGGAGGTGTTTAGTCCCAGGGTCCTTAGCTTAGTGATGAGCTTGGAGGGCACTATGGTGTTGAACGCTGAGCTGTACTCAATGAACAGCATTCTCACATAGGTGTTTCTTTTGTCCAGGTGAGAAAGGGCAGTGTTGAGTGCAATATAAATTGAGTCATCTGTGGATCTGTTGGGGCGGTATGCATATTAGAGTGGGTCTTGCATTTCTGGGATAACGGTGTTGATGTGAGCCATGACCAGCCTTTCAAAGCACTTCATGGCTACAGATGTGAGTGCTACAGGTCAGTAGTCATTTAGGCAGGTTACCTTAGTGTCCTTGGGCACAGGGACTATGGTTGTCTGCTTGAAACATGTTGGTATTACAGTCAGGGACTGGTTGAAAATGTTAGTGAAGAACCTTGCCAGTTGGTCAGCGCATGCTCGGAATTTCTTATAAGCTTCCGGGTTAGATTCCCGCTCCGTGAAAGCGGCAGCTTTACCCTTTAGCTCAGTGCGGATGTTGCCTGTAATCCATGGCTTCTGGTTGGGGTATGTATGTACGGTCACTGTGGGGACCACATCACTAATGTAGCTTAGCATCGGCTTCATCTGACCACTTATTGACCGAGTCACTGGTGCTTCCTACTTTAGTTTTTGATTGTATGCAGGAGGATAGAATTATGGTCAGATTTGCCAAATGGAGGGCGAGGAAGAGCTTTGAACGCGTCTCTGTGTGTGAAGTAAAGGTGGTCTAGAATTCCCCCCCCCTCTGATTGCACATTTAACATGCTGGTAGAAATGAGGTAAAACGGATTTGAGTTTCCCTGCATTAAAGTCACCAATCACTAGGAGCGCCACCTCTGGATGAGCGATTTTCTGTTTGCTTATGGCCGTATACAGCGCATCGAGTGCGGTTTTAGTGCCAGCATCAATTTGTGGCGGTATATAGACAGCCACGAAAAATACAGAAACTCTTGGTAAATAGTGTGGTCTACAATTTGATGAGATACCCTACCTCAGGCGAGCAAAACCTTGAGACTTCCTTAGATTTCGTGCACCAGCTTTTGTTTACAAATATACATAGACCACTACCCCTTGTCTTACCAGAGGCCGCGGTTCTATCCGGCCTGAAAAAGCTTAAAATGTTATTCATGTCGTCATTCAGCCACGACTCGGTGAAACATGAGATATGTTTTTTTATGTCCCATCGGTAGGATATAAGTGATCTTAGTTTGTCTACTTTATTATCGATCAATTGTACGTTGGCTAACAGGACCGAAGATAGATTACCCTCTCGGTGACGGACCCTTACAAGGCACCCGGACCTTCGTCCACGATACCTCCGTCTCCTTCTCTTGCGAATGACGGGGATGAGGGCCTTGACGGGCGTCTGAAGTAAATCCTTCCCGTCCGTCTCGTTGAAGAAAAAGTATTCCTCCAGTACGGGGTGAGTAATCGCTGTCCTGATATTTAGAAGCTCTTTTCGGTCATAAGACGGTGGTCGAAACATTATGAGCAAAATAAATTACAACTAACAGCTCAAGGTGCCATTCCCTTATATAGTAGTGACAAACCACAGTTGGGTCACCTGCTACTGTCCTACCTTCAACTCATAACAGTTCTTTCTTCGTCATGTGGTGGTCAAACGGTCCGAAAACACTCTGGACAACCCCTCCCTCGCTCTCTCCGTGTCACCCCTCGCGGCTTTTACTGACACCTACCTACTCCTCCCTTTCCATTTACTGTAACCAGCCCTCTCACCCACTGAGCCTTGTTATTTTATTGTTGCTCTTTTTTTCCTTCTTGTTTATTTAGTAAATATTTTTCTTAAAACTGCGTTGTTGGTTAAGGGTTTGTAAGTAAGCATTTAAAGGTAAGGTCTACCTACACCTGTTGTATTCGGCGCATGTGAAAAATAAAATTTGATTTTGACGTCCAGGACTTAATATTGTCAGTCCAAATCTGAAGCAATCATAGATGTTTGGACAACAGTACAGTAAAAAGTAGATTATAGGTCAGTACAGTTCAGTAGAGTACAGTATAATTTACTGTACTATACTCTGTTCTGAACTCTACTTTGCTGTGCTATACTCTACTGTACTCTGTCTATGTTTCACCAGTTTGGACATCTATAATTGGTACAGATTTGGTCTGGTCCGAACAAATTTGGTCTTGTTTGGGGGTGGAGCTCATTAGAATAATATCCAGTGTGTAGTAGAATAATAAGCAAGCATTCAAAGTAGGATATTACATTTTTCTACCTTTGTGTACCTATTCAGGATGCATGACCATGAAGAGAACGACTCATAATTATGCATAGTACAGATCATGGACCCATAAATGTTATTGTTACCAGGTGTTAATCTAGTTCACTTACTGTAATTCAATAAACAAAATAGATTTTTTCAAACTCAAGGTGTCATATCATAGCCCACACTCCATTCTTTCTGCATACATCTTTTTATAGGGATAGCTTGGGATTTTGGCAACTTCCCCAGAGTCAGATGAACTTGTGGATACCATTTTTATGTTTCTGCGCTAACGCTAGTTAACATTGGCTCGTGAAACTACCTCATACTATATGCAGAGACGTACAAATTGTATCCACGAGTTAGGGATAATTGCTAAAATACCGCACTTTAAATCTGGGTAGCTATTTAACAGAGTTCTTGGAAATCGTGGTCAAACCGAGGGTGATTTTACTGCCATTCCTGTTACCAAACTTTAAAATCTGCACTGTTCAAGTAAAATGTATTTGTGTAAAATTCAGTGCTTGTGCATAGTTTAACTTCGCAATCAATGGTTTTGCTTTGGCATACTTTTTCTGAAAAATCAGAGTCTCTGCGTCATTCAGTTACTGTGGAATTGACCACCACTAAGTGTTATAAGATACATCAGATAAAATCCATCAGATGATATTTAATTAAAACTATAGTCAATGTGATTGATAAGCTACAGAAAGTATTTAGGCAATTTAGATCAACTTTCTTTACACAGCCTACTTTAAATAATGAATAAGAGCTTCATTGAGCAGCCATCATAGCCCAATAAAATCTGCAATGCGGGAAAGCGAGGACGGAATCACAGGATCTGATATTAAAAAGGAATTAAACAATATAACAACTTTTTTATTGAACCTAGTAAAAAGTTAATTAGATGTATTGAACTAGAAAACTTGGTAAAGTGCACTAGTTTCTCAAATCAATGCATCAGTGCTTCTCATTTCCAGCAACTTTCTGAAGTAGTAATGGCTAGGGAATGCGCTCGTTTGTGTTGGGTAACTGGTTAGAATGACAAAACTAAAGGCTTTCCCCCCAAAAACGTTTCAATTAACTGTTGACTGCAAAGTAGGCCTACTTGGCAGAAGAACATCATGATGAATTGCCTATCAATCAGGTGGGCATTTGTTTTGCCACGTACAGAATATTTTTTCCCAGACATCAAAAGTGTTCTCCTGATGTGGTTTAAGCATTGTTGTGGACCAATGTTGTTCCTATGAAAAAGTGTGATTTTTTTTTGTGTGAAAACCTGAAGAAAAAAAACTGGAGGGAAAAAATCAGAAATCTTTAATAAAAAAATTCAAATTATTTTTGTGAAAAAAACAAACAAAATTAAAATACAAATATTTTAAAGGCCCTAGATACATAGGTGAGGGTGTCAAATCCCTTAGACTTACTGTGCAAGTGACGGACTTGGCTGTGCTGGACTGGAGGAAACGGAGCTGGAACCCCAGGGCCCCGGGGTAGTCAGAGGTGGTTGGTACGGTGGAGGTAGGTGGCGAGCCAGTGTCCAGGGTAGAGATGGATGGCTGGGGTGCAGGCTCTGTTGCAGACACCTCAAACAGACTCGGATCAAATTCCCCCTGGAGAGGGGTCTCCATCATGAACTGCATGTAAGAGAATTAGGTTTTTCTTAAAACAACGAATGGTATCAGAGCAATCCTTTCCTACAAAGGTTAGGTAAATAGTGCACTGCAATGGAGAGACCAACATGTTTTCAGCAACAACCAAATTGTAACTTGAGACAACATTAAAATAACTCACTAAATTAAACATAGAAATAACATGCACAAGGAAAAATTACTTGCTGCAGTGACACGTACATTACCATATTCCCCCCAAGCCGAGGTTACAGGTGATGGAACTGCCCTGATATGAGAGAGGGAGAGAAAGAGACTTTCAAACTCAGAAAACAACCAAATGCAGGCATTCATAATTGAACAGTTCAGATTGTGGAAACTTTGGAGCTGATGGTGATAGCAACAGCTGCTTTGCTTATGTCTACACTCACATATGGTCATAACCCTGAGGATGGAGAGACAAACCTGAGAGGCAGAAACACTTGGAGGTAGAAACAAAACATGATATTTCAGTATCTGATTCATTCAATTGTAATACTGCACGTTTTTTCTTACAACAGGTTCAAATTCATTTTCCACAGGTCCTCGAAAGACTCTTGGCTGAGGGGAAGAGACACGTTCTCCGCCAGATCAGCCATGATAGCGTTCTCTAGCACCTCAAAGCAGCACGCAGGGAAGAAAAGCCAACCGGGGCTGAAAGGAGGCAAGCGATGATAATGAGATGAAATATGCGTTACCGTATTTACTATGTAACGTTAAACAGTATAAAATACAAATTGCCAAGAGATATCAAAATGATTAGATCGTAGTAATTAGAATGGTAGGGCTCAACATACTAAGTGTGGTTCAAAACGTTTTCGTCTTTCATACATAACAGGCTCACTTCCGTGTTATTGCCACGATGACTATGCAATAGCTAACAAACGTACATAATTTCAATACAATCTAACGTTAACTTGGTATTAAACAATAATGCCGACGTACAATCTCCCTTGCTAGATAACTCCCATTCAAGTCAGTCTCATAGATCAAAGCAGTACAGTCATTGGCTACCCGAATGATGTATAACAACAAAACCCATAAACCACAAACCAAGCAATGTTCTCTAGAAACTAGATTGCTCTGATCATTTGGTGGTGGACTAACTTACCTTCTCCGATCTGATTACCCCGAAACTCTTGATTGCACAGTGCTGCCGGTGAAGTGTAGCTAGCTAACTCGGTATGTAAATTCACATTTGTTATTGCCGTGGGTGTTAAGTATCTAGTTTGCCAGCACAATATTTTTATACTTTTCTTCCACGCGTTGGGGAATCCCCTAAATTTGACCTGTAATATGGGCGGAGTCAAATAGGTCATCCAGTCAAATCCAACCAACGAAAAGTAAATGAATTCAAATCAAAACTGCGCCGAGAGGATCGAAATATATTTATAATATCATTTTAGTGTTGTAAATTATAGTAAACTTAAAATAAAATATCAAAGGAATATTTTCATGTTGTATGATTAAGTGTCGATGGGTGCGTTCCAGAAATAGTCTCCCAAGGAAAACGGACAAGTTTGACATTCCAGATACATTGGAGGTGTCCCGCTAGCAGTGGTGTAAAGTACTTAAGTGAAAATACTTTAAAGTACTACTTAGGTCGTTTTTGGGGTAACTGTACTTTACTATGAATATGTTTGACAACTTTTACTTCACTACATTCCTAAAGAAAATTATGTACTTTTTACTCCATACATTTTCCCTGACACCCAAAAGTACTCGCTACATTTTGAATGCTTAGCAGGACAGGAAAATGGTCTAATTCATAAGCTTATCAAGAGAACATCCCTGGTCATCCCTACTGCCTCTGATCTGACGGACTCGCTACACACATGCTTAGTTTTTAAATGATGTCTGAGAGTTGGAGTGTGCCCCTTGATATCCGTAAATGCTTAAAAAAACTAGAAAATGTGTCTGCTTTGCTTAATAGAAGGAATTTTACAATATTTATACCTATACTTTTGATACTTAAGTACATTTTACCAATTACATTTGATACTTAAGTATATTTAAAACCAAATAATTTTACTCAAGTTGTATTTTACTGGGTGACTTTCACTTGAGTCATTTTCTATTAAAGGTATCTTTACTTTTACTCAAATATGAAAATTGGGTACTTTTTCCACCACTGCCCACTAATAGTGGGGGCTTTGCGCCCAAGGAATACTGTAACACGGGCTGGTGTCTACCTAAGGCCCAAGTTTTTAATGGTACAGGGAGCAGATCCTCACCTTTGCACCACAGGATCATAACATTTAGCAATCTGTCAGCTCTCTCTCCATCTACAATGAAACCTGCAAAGGCATGAATAATCTGGAACGCGCCCAAATGGCCTGTCCAGAGCTGATTATTACAAAAGTGACATAAAATTAAGAGATGCTTTTACAGATTCAAATTAACAGAATACAAACCATTTACATGTCCACTTTACCGATATCATACACTAACCTTCATATGTACTTGGACAGTGAAGCTACATTTTTTAATTTGGCTCTATACTCCAGCATGTTGGATTTTCATAAATATCGATTTAAGCGCTTTATGTATATAGTCCCACCCGAGTGCTTTCATTTCTAAACGGTAAATCAGATATGTATGAAAATATCCTCAAATAAAAGGTGACATTCTGTACGGTTGCCTCATATGAAACATTTGATTTCAAAATGCTGGAGTAAAGAGCCATTTTAGCTTCACTTTCAAAACACAGGTGAGTATATATGCTGGATTACAAACCAAAAACACCAGAAAGAGTGGTGTGACGATTTCAGAGCCTCCATTTCATGAAATTTACTGAAAAAGTAGATAGAAGTTTCAAGTGGATATTTCATCATTTTCTTGACCATCTAAAAGTCAATAAAGGCTACATAGTTATAAAATCCAACTTTTCAAACAAACTTTTGACATAATCAGATAAATATGTAGACAAATATTTTACAGGGAAAACTGAGATTCTCTGCACATCCCTTTCTGCTTCTCTACCACATGGGCACATACAATGGCTCTCTGTCACAGGCACATTCCAGACATGGTGAACAAGACTGACAAACAATACATAACTAACAAAACCAATAAATGCAAGTAAATAATACATATATAATTAATTCAAATAATTATTGTAGATAATCGGCAGAATCTACCGCACACCTAAGTCAGATTAGTGAAAGCGCTGGAGGCAAATCGCTAAACTGGAGAAACAGGAAAAACTATCCACACACTTCCAGACAGATGCAAATTCATTTTAATAGTAGCTGAGCTTTCGGTCAGCCGACCTTTACCTTAAAGTAAATTCAAATAATTCATAAAATACTTTAAAAGCCTAAACACTAATGTATCAGTGTAACATATATTTCTCAGATAGAAAATGGGACTAATTACCTCCGAAACCATACGTTTAATTGAAATATGTATAAATTAACACAATTAAATTGCTTGACTGCATAGCACGTTTATCGAATATCAATGGCAACCTACTCCTGCAATTGAATCACCCACCTGTCATTGGTGATGCCTGGAAAAGTAGTAGAGAAAGAGGTCTCCATGAGTGGGTTTGAAACTCTGGGGAGATGGAAAGATCGAGAAGTTGCATAGAGATCCATGATAAACAATAGTGAACAAAGGGCGTAAAATTGCTCCTATAATTCTAACTGACTAAAAGCCGGAAATGGAGGTTTGGTCTGGGTATAGTCAAATAGAAGGTCAAAACATCAGGAAAAGAGCATCATTGGTAACCAATTGTATTGCTTGAACAGTTTCGGAAGTAGAAATCAACCATTTTTTTGAAAGTAAAGGAACACCCTCATGAAGACCCCGTTATCTGTGAGGAAAATGTATAAACTTGAAGGATATTAGCCAATAGACACCATGATTGAATGACAAATATAGGAAACAAAAAAATTGAGTAGTTGACGTGAAATGGAAATAGTTATATACACGAGAGAAAAAAAGGAAAACGGGCGAATATAACACTCACTCCAAAAGCAACTGTACAAAATTCACAAATAGATACATCACCCACATAAAAAGTCAAGTCATCCCAGTGCTTTCAACTACAAGAAAACAGACTCAGTGATTCATTCAAATAACACACTGGTTTCAGTTTCATCAGTCCCATAGCAATGTGAAGAGTAAAATCCAGAAGGGAACGGGTCGAATCCAAAAACAGTAGGCTATATTTTGATATCTATCTCGACCTACTTATTGTCTCTTAAGTTGAAATCTGAAACATGACGAGTCACTGGAGAGCAGGCCATTTTTTCTTCATTTTTCGCGCTCTCCCTCTTCCTAACCACTAAAAAGTGCATAATCAACTTCCGCCCTTCTTCTCTCCCACAGACGGGCATATATTCAAGACTCTTCTGCATGTGATCCTGTAACACTTTTTTTATGCTTTACTTCTTGTGAATGACCTCTCCTTAGATTCATCGCTGTATGAATAAATGTTTCTATTCCAAGTAATCATCTCAAAGTTCTTTCTTTCGTTTTTACAAAGATTACCACCTTCACTTCCCTCCCACATAACTTGTCACATGTTCTCTTCTTACACATCACCATACGCCTCTGCATTAAAAAATAATAACCATTGCATGTTTAGTTTTCAAGTGCAATTTAATAAAATTAGTAGATTTTCATTTAAAAAGTTTAGGAAAATATGGCTTCCACAAATACAGCACGTTTAAGTGAATCAAAGAGTTCTTCCTTGCAAATGATCATTTCCTCCATGGGCCCTGAGAAGGGTTTACATTTAATCATTTAAAATGTATAAGATTAAGAACACAAATATTAAGAGAATTTTAAGAGGCTTTCATTATCAGTAAAAATTGAATAGCACAGACTACTGAAGCTTGGGTTCATTTGCTAACACATCAACAATGAAAACAGCACCATTGTTTGGAATGCAAATATTATCATTCTGAATCTACCAATTCTCTATCATAGTATGTCATGATTGAGACACCCTGTATGAAACAGAAAGCTTATCTATTGAAATACGGATTTTTTATATAAAATTTAAAAAACATGCTAATGCATACTGAAAGTAGTCAATATACACATTATGGGATGTTAATGCAACATTTTGGCAGAAGAAACGCTACATTGATGTACTATTTCAGCAGTTGAAGTTGAAGCCTAAATCTGTGTGGAGAATGATGCCAATCCCTAATTGCTGGTGGTGGTTGTGGCCAGTTTACTTGGTGTGGTGGTAGAACCTCTGTCCTGATTGGCTGTGGGAAAGGTAGGCATGCCGAGGAGAGCTCTGAAACGTTGCCTGTAAAAGACAAACAAGAAAGCATGAATAGATCCTTTAGAAACATCATACCATAGAAGTATAATTGAGTTATTCTATTTGTAAGCATCACATGGTCTAACTAAACATGAGAATGACTGAGTCGGTCAAATCAAAGCTAGGGTGCATCTAGCCTAAAAGTGATGAATACTCGAATCCATATTGTGACTAATGTTGATTTTCATGATGTATTCCTAGTATTTCGTTGAAGCCATTACAATTGGCCATTTGATCTAACTGGCAGCACCAAGGGTGTATGTAATGGGCAGTGCGGCCCAGGTTTGGGTGCTACGTGATAGGTAGGGCTCTGCATTTAGGGAGAGTTATTTTCTACCCTGCATTTTTCAGTCATCTGACCTAAAGAGGCTGATATAGCGTCTTCTCACACCACGTGTGAATTAATTGTCACCCGTGCATACCATAATTGTATAACGGAATTATTCAATTAGTCCAAAATATATTCCCAACCATGTGGATTGACTTCAAAAAGGAAATTACTGCCGACACTTATTCCAGAGAGGAGGAGGCAAAGTGGCAGGGCCTCTGCCCAAAATCTGTCCGCGCAGACTGAGCAGACTTGGTCAGCGTTAGGTAGAGCAAGTGAGGAGTTTTTGTATGGGGGGCAATGAGTGTCGAATTTGGTAAAGATAAAAGTGATTTGCTATTTTGATACAGTAGTTAAGGCTTATTGGATCGAATGGAAGTTTCATAATGCTTAGGTTGTTACGATTGTATTAAATATTTTCTACCAAAGATCATTGTCTAGCTAGAATGTTCCCACTTGATCTCGCCGCCTCCCGCCTGCGTTTTGCCTTTGCGGACAACCATTTCTATTGTTTGAGCCCTGTTCCCGGAGAGATACCGTCCTGTAGGATTTCACTCCAACCCTAATCTAGCGCAACTGATTCTAATAATTAGCTGGTTGATAAAATGAATCAGGTTAGTTACAACTGGGGTTGGATTGAAAACCTAAAAGGAGAGTAGCTCTCCAGGAACAGGGTTGGAGAACCCTGGTTTGAGGGTTTACAGGGAGGGTAACAACCAATGGGTGAATTTCCCTGTGGGTCCTGCTTTTTGTTACACATCCTTGGGCTTATCAACACTAAAGAACAATTATATAACTAATATAACATTATTTTCTGAAAAACAATGGCAAAAATAGCAATTCTCTCTTGGAATTTGAAATACCTTATATGTCCTATCAAACGTGTCAGCGGTCTAGATATCCTTCCAAGAAACCATATTGATACAGCAATGCTCCAAGAAACACACCTGCTCCATAAGCAGCGCTCGACATTCAGGGCAGCCCGCTGGCCCTGCAACCTCTGCCGAAGCTTGCCGGGCCAGTTAATCAAGCTTTCATATCGCCCACTTGGGCCAGTACATTTTCAAACTCCCGAAAAAATTTAATAAATACATATTCACAATCTCTCTGACGTCTGATGCTTCACACTTGTTATCAACCAGCATTCGGTTTCCAAGTATGGGGGATTTTACGATGCATGTGTTGTGCGTCTCGGAGCGGTGAGTACAATCAATGTGGGCTTGGGGGGGAGACCATTGTGAATATGTGTGTGTGTGTGTGACTGGGCCATTGTGGGCTTGAGGGAGGCCGTTGCCTAGTCCTGTGGGTGTCCTTGGACATGTTTTTTAATCGTTACTATGGTTACGCCACCAATATAATTATAATATAATCTAAGTCTGGTTCATCCTTGAGAGCAATTTCCAAACGCCTGAAGGTACCACGTTCATCTGTACAAACAATAGTACGCAAGTATAAACACCATGGGACCACGCAGCCGTCATATTGCTCAGGAAGGAGACGCGTTGTCTCCTAGAGATGAACGTACTTGTGTGAAAAGTGCAAATCAATTCCAGAACAACAGCAAAGGACCTTGTGAAGATGCTGGAGCAAACAGGTACAAAATTCTCTATATCCACAGTAAAAAGAGTCCTATATCGACATAACCTGAAAGGCCGCTCAGCAAGGAAGAAGCCACTGCTCAAAAACCGCCATAAAAAAAGCCAGACTACAGTTTGCAACTGCACATGGGGACAAAGATCGTACTTTTTGAAAAAATGTCCTGGTCTATTGAAACAAAAATATAACTGTTTGGCCATAATGACCATCGTTATGTTTGGAGAAAAAAAAGGGGGAGGCTTGCAAGGCGAAGAACACCATCCCAACCGTGAAACACAGGGGTGGCAGCATCATGTTGTGGGGTGCTTTGCTGCAGGAGGGATGGGCCAAAATTCACCAAACTTACTGTGGGAAGCTTGTGGAAGGCTACCCGAAACGTTTGACCCAAGTTAAACAATTTAAAGGCAATGCTACCAAATACTAATTGAGTGTATGTAAACTTCTGACCCACTGGGAATGTGATGAAATAAATACAAGCTGAAATAAATCATTCTCTCTAATATTATTCTGACATTTCACATTCTTAAAAATAAAGTGGTGATCCTAACTGACCTAAGACAGGGAATTTTTACTTGGATTAAATGTCAGGAATTGTGAAAAACTGATTTTAAATGTATTTGGCTAAGGTGTATGTAAACTTCCGACTTCAACTGTATGTAAGAATGCTGTTCATTGACTATAACTCAGCCTTCAACACCATAGTACCCTCCAAGGTCATCATCAAGCTCGGGGACCTGGGTCTGAACTCCGCCCTGTGCACTTGGGCCCTGGACTGCATGACGGGCCGCCCGCAGGTAGGAAACAACACCTCCACTTCACTCATCCTCAACACATGGGCCCCACAAGTGTGTGTGCTACAGCACCTCTTCAACCTCAGGAGGCTGAATACATTTGGCATGGCCCCTAAGACTCCCACAAACTTTTACAGATGCACAATTGAGAGCATCCTGTCGGGCTGCATCACCGCCTGGTACAGCAACTGCACCGCCCACAACCGCATGGCTCTCCAGAGGGTGGTGTCGTCTGCCCAATGCATCACCTACAGCACCCGATGGGCACCTACAGCACCCAATGTCACAGGAAGGCCAAATAGATCAAGAACATCAACCACCCAAGCCATGACCTGTTCACCCCGCTATCATCCAGATGGCGAGGTCAGTACAGGTGCATCAAAGCTGGGACCTAGAGACTGAAATACAACTTCTATCTCAAGAAGAAGATAATTATCTGAAGATAATCAGAACTGGAAATGTTAACTGCTGTAAAGCGTTCTCAACAAACACTTTTCTCAGACGAGGTAGTCAAGACAGAACTTCATTTATTGATAAGGCAGCGAGAAGAATTTCACGTCCATCGAGTTAGACTCACCCATTACTCCATGGTAATCATCCCAGTATTTTACTGGCCAACAAGCTATGCATAATGATCAAATAGCTACTACTGAATCTGAAACAGTGGAATTATCAGAACCCAAATGAATTAAATAACCTTACACCACTGATTGTAAATCCACATCAAGCCAGACTAAGCCCTTTCTAAAAGAATGAAGAACTACTCTTCTCAACAGAGGAAGCCACCTCGCTGGGAGCCCAAATCTCTTTCAAAGAACTCAAAAGAGCATTGGATAGCATGAATGAAGGTAAATCACCTGGACGAGATTGTATTCCCTGAGGTCTATTTAAAATTTTGGAATCAATTAGGTCCACTACTGGTCGGAATTATTAACACAGCCGTTCACAAACGTTCATTTGGAAGAGATGTGAATACAGCACTAATTTCGCTTTAAAACTTTTTTAAAGGATGCCACCCAGTGTTCTCACTATCGCCTCCCATCTTTGATAAACACAGATATTAAAGTTTTTCAAAATGTTATCGTCCCATTTCGAGACTTACTACCCAAATTGGTCTACAAGGACAAAAGCAGGTTTGTTATAAAACATTTATCCTATGCAACCTCCAGCTATTACACATCTTAAATGCTTCATATGAAACAACAGCTCATTGGGCTGTTTTATCTCTCAATGAAGGAAAATCTTTTGATAGACTAGATCAGTCATATCTTTGGTGTGTCTTGGAACATACAGTACTGGTCAAAAGTTTGGACACAACTACTCATTCAAGGGTTTTTATTTTTACTATTTTATACATTGTAGAATAATAGTGAAGACATCAAAACTATGAAATAACACATGGAATAATGTAGAACCCAAAACAAGTGTTATACAAATATCTTATATTTGAGATTCTTCAAAGTAGCCACCCTTGCCTTGAAGCCAGCTTTGCAGACTCTTGGCATTCTCTCAACCAGCTTCATGAGGTAGTCACCTGGAATGCATTTCAATTAACAGGTGTGCCTTGTTAAAAGTGAATTTGTGGAAATTTCCTTCTTAATGCGTTTGAGCCAATCAGTTGTGTTGTGACAAGATAGGGGTGGTATACAGAAGAGCCCTATTTGGTAAAAGACCAAGTCCATATTATGGCAAGAACAGCTCAAATAAGCAAATAGTATAAGACAGTCCATTACTTTAAGACATGAAGGTCAGTCAATGCGGAACATTTAAAGAACTTTCAACATTTCTTCATGTGCAGTCACAAAAACCATCAAGCGCTATGATGAAACTGGCTCTCATGAGGACCGCCACAGGAAAGAAAGACCCAGAGTTACCTCTGCTGCAGAGGATAAGTTCATTAGAGTTAACTGCAGCTCAGATTGCAGCCCAAATAAATGCTTCAGAGTTCAAGTAAGACACATCTCAACATCAACTTAAGTGGAGACTGTGTGAAATCAGGCTTTCATGGTCAAATTGTAGCAAAACCACTACTAGAGGACACCAATAAGAAGAAGAGACCTGCTTGGGCCAAGAAACACGAGCAATGGACATTAGACCAGTGGAAATCTGTCCTTTGGTCTGATGAGTCCAAATTGGAGATTTTTGGTTACAACTGCTGTGTCTTTGTGAGACACAGAGTAGGTGAACGGATGATCTTCCATGTGTGGTTCCCAATGTAAAGCATTGAGGAGGAGGTGTTATGGTGTGGGGGTGCTTTGCTGGGGACACTGATTTATTTAGAATTCAAGGCACATTTAACTAGCATGGCTGCCACAGCATTCTGCAGCGATACGCCATCCCATCTGATTTGCGCTTAGTGGGACTATCATTTGTTTTTCAACAGGACAATGAGCCAAAACACACCTCCAGGCTGTGTAAGGGATATTTGACCAAGAAGGAGAGTGATGAAGTGCTGCATCAGATGACCTGGCCTCCACAATCACCCGAACTCAACCCAATTGAGATGGTTTGGGATGAGTTAGACTGCAGAGTGAAGAAAAAGCAGCCAACAATTTCACAGTATATGTGGAAATTCCTTCAAGAGTGTTAGAAAAGCCTTCCTCATGAAGCTGGTTGAGAGAATGGCAAAACGGTGCAAAGCTGTCATCAAGGCAAAGGGTGGTTACTTTGAAGAATCTAAAATATATTTTGATTTGTTAAACAGTTTTTTGGTTACTTCATGATTCCATATGTGTTTTTTCATAGTGTTGATGTCTTCACTAATATTCTACATTGTAGAAAATAGTGAAAAATTCATAAAAACCCTTGAATGCGTAAGTTTCCAAAATGTTGACTGGTACTTTGTGAATTGGCTCCAATTTCATAAATATGATTAAAATACTATATGCCAATCCCTCAGCCATAGTTATAACAGGTAATATCTGCACTGCTCCTTTTAGAATCACTAGAAGCAGCAGACAAGGTGAGAGAGCTGCTTTTAATATTATCCATGGAACCCCTGGCCCAGACAATTCGTCATATCGAAAATAACATCAATTTCCCTAAAATCTACTGAGGACTTAATTTCATTAAATGCGGACGACATTTGACTATATCTAGACAATTTCTTAATCACCCTCGAACACATGGAAATCATAGATTCATTTTATAACTTGATGAAGCTGAATTACAGTCCATTCGGGAAGTTCAGACCCCTTCACTTTTTCCACATTGTTACAATTTTTTGTGTGCAAATGTATTAGAAACTACATAAGCATTCAGAACATTTACTACAAAATACAAAATTGAAATATCACATTTACATAAGTATTCAGGCACTTTACTAAGTACTTTGTTGAAGCACCTTTGGCAGCTATTACAGCCTCAAGTCTTCTTGGGTATGCTGCTACAAGCTTGGCACACCAGTATTTGGGGAGTTTCTCCCATTCTTCTCTGCAGATCCTCTCAAGCTTTGTCAGGTTGGATGGGGAAGCGTCGCTGCACAGCTATTTTCAACTATCTCCAGAGATGTTCGACCGGGTTCAAGTCCGGGCCACTCAAGGACATTCAGAGACTTGTCCCGAAGCCACTCCTGCATCATCTTTGCTGGGTGCTTAGTGTTGCTGGCTTGTTGGAAGGTGAACCTTTGTCCCAGTCGGAGGTCCAAATCAGTCAGGTTTCAAGACTAGTCATTCAACTGAGACTGCTCTTCTCTGTGTCACGGAGGCGCTCCGCACTGCTAAAGCTAACTCTCTCTCCTCTGCTCTCATCCTTCTAGACCTATCGGCTGCCTTTGATACTGTGAACCATCAGATCCTCCTCTCCACCCTCTCCGAGCTGGGCATCTCCGGCGCGGCCCACGCTTGGATTGCGTCCTACCTGACAGGTCGCTCCTACCAGGTGGCGTGGCGAGAATCTGTCTCCGCACCACGTGCTCTCACCACTGGTGTCCCCCAGGGCTCTGTTCTAGGCCCTCTCCTATTCTCGCTATACACCAAGTCACTTGGCTCTGTCATATCCTCACATGGTCTCTCCTATCATTGCTATGCAGACGACACACAATTAATCTTCTCCTTTCCCCCCTCTGATAACCAGGTGGTGAATCGCATCTCTGCATGTCTGGCAGACATATCAGTGTGGATGACGGATCACCACCTCAAGCTGAACCTCGGCAAGACGGAGCTGCTCTTCCTCCCGGGGAAGGACTGCCCGTTCCATGATCTCGCCATCACGGTTGACAACTCCATTGTGTCCTCCTCCCAGAGTGCTAAGAACCTTGGCGTGATCCTGGACAACACCCTGTCGTTCTCAACTAACATCAAGGCGGTGACCCGTTCCTGTAGGTTCATGCTCTACAACATTCGCAGAGTACGACCCTGCCTCACGCAGGAAGCGGCGCAGGTCCTAATCCAGGCACTTGTCATCTCCCGTCTGGATTACTGCAACTCGCTGTTGGCTGGGCTCCCTGCCTGTGCCATTAAACCCCTACAACTCATCCAGAACGCCGCAGCCCGTCTGGTGTTCAACTTTCCCAAGTTCTCTCACGTCACCCCGCTCCTCCGCTCTCTCCACTGGCTTCCAGTTGAAGCTCGCATCCGTTACAAGACCATGGTGCTTGCCTACGGAGCTGTGAGGGGAACGGCACCTCCGTACCTTCAGGCTCTGATCAGGCCCTACACCCAAACAAGGGCACTGCGTTCATCCACCTCTGGCCTGCTCGCCTCCCTACCTCTGAGGAAGTACAGTTCCCGCTCAGCCCAGTCAAAACTGTTCGCTGCTCTGGCACCCCAATGGTGGAACAAACTCCCTCACGACGCCAGGTCAGCGGAGTCAATCACCACCTTCCGGAGACACCTGAAACCCCACCTCTTTAAGGAATACCTAGGATAGGATAAAGTAATCCTTCTAACCCCCCCCCCCCCTTAAAAGAGTTAGATGCACTATTGTAAAGTGGTTGTTCCACTGGATATCATAAGGTGAATGCACCAATTTGTAAGTCGCTCTGGATAAGAGCGTCTGCTAAATGACTTAAATGTAAATGTAATGTCCTGAGCGCTCTGGAGCAGCAAGATCTCTCTGTACATTGCTCTGTTCATCTTTCCCTCGACCCCGACTAGTCTCCCAGTCCCTGCCGCTGAAAAACATCCCCACAGCATGATGCTGCCACCACCATGCTTCTCCGTAGGGATGGTATTGGCCAGGAGATGAGCGGTGCCTGGTTTCCTCCAGACTTGACGCTTGGCATTCAGGCCAAAAAGTTTGATCTGGGTTTCATCAGACCAGAGAATCTTGTTTCTCATGGACTGAGAGTCCTTTAGATGCCTTTTGGCAAACTCCAAGCGGTCTGTCATATGCCATTTACAGAGTAGTGGCTTCCGTCTGGCCACTCTACCATAAAGGCCTGATCTCCACAGAGGAACTCTGGAGCTCTGTCAGAATGACCATCGGGTTCTTGGTCACCTCCCTGACCAAGGCCCTTCTCTCCCAATTGCTCAGTTTGGCCGGGTGGCCAGCTCTAGGAAGAGTCTTGGTGGTTCCAAACTTTTTCCATTTAAGAATGATGGCGGCCACTGTTTTCTTGGGGACCTTAAATGCTGCATAAATGTTTTGGTACCCTTCCCCAGATCTGTGCCTTGACAGAATCCTGTCTTGGAGCTCTATGGACAATTCCTTCGACATCATGGCTTGGTTTTTGCTCTGACGTGCACTGTACACACACACACACACACACACGTGTGTACCTTTCCAAATCATGACCAATCAATCGAATTTACCACAGGTGGAGTCCAATCAAGTTGTAGAAACATCAAGGATGATCAATGGAAACAGGATGCACCTGAGCTCAGATGAGGCTCATAGCAAAGGATCTGAATACTTATGAAAATATGGTATTTCTGTTATTGTTTATTTATACATTTGCAAAAAATGTCTAAACCTGTTTTCGCTTTGTCATTATGGGGTAGAGTGTGTAGATTGATGAGGATTTTTTATTTAATCCATTTTAGAATAAGGCTGTAAGGTAACAAAACGTGGGAAAAGTGAAGGGGTCTGAATACTTTCCGAATGCAACGTAAATACACATTTGATTAAAAGAAATCTCTATATATTTTTCATTCACTATAGAAATTAATGTAAAAACTTAAATGGAGAGGAAATCACGATAACAGACGACACAGTCTCAACCTTAGCCTACATAACATTCTAAAGCAAAAAAAACAAAGAATAACATAACCTAGGTTAGCACATGTGAATAGAACAACTTTAACCTTCACCCAGCTCTCCTTGCAAGACAAACAAAATAGGAACATATTGATCCAGTGTGTCAGTTAATTCGTCCGTTATTATTGACATGTTTTCAGTTTTTTGACAAGATGTTTTAGTTCCTCTTCGTGTTTTGTGGCTACCTTTGGTAGACGTCGACTCCTGAGTTGGGTACTTGTAGGGACTGTGCCTCTTGTTTTTCACATGTTTATTAATGAATGCGCACATTTCGGGGTTTATCAACTTTTTCTAGAGGGATGTTGGCGCTTGCGAAACCCTCCACCATATCCTCCAGGTCCTCCCACCTGACTAAACGATCTTGGCCAGTAGTCCTAGAATTCTTATGAGACAGCGTTATGTTATTTCAGATGTCCATCTATCCTGTCTTTCTGTTTATGAGCTAATGCTAAGTTGCATGTTTTGCTGAATATATTGTTGTCATCTGCAAAGAGCGTCTCTGTGGAGTATTTCTGGTGTACAGAAAATACCCGAGCTCTGAAGCAAGCTTCCAGAAAATTGGAACGGGAATGGCGCCACACCAAACTGGAAGTCTTCCGACTAGCTTGGAAAGACAGTACCGTGCAGTATCGAAGAGCCCTCACTGCTGCTCTATTATACTATTTTTCAAACTTAATTGAGGAAAATAAGAACAATTCAACATTTATTTTTGATACTGTCGCAAAGCTAACTAAAAAGCAGCATTCCCCAAGTGAGGATGGCTTTCACTTCAGCAGTAATAAATTCATGAACTTCTTTGAGGAAAAGATCATGATCATTAGAAAGCAAATTACGGACTCCTCTTTAAATCTGCGTATTCCTCCAAAGCTCAGCTGTCCTGAGTCTGCACAACTCTGCCAAGACCTAGGATCAAGGGAGACACTCAAGTGTTTTAGTACTATATCTCTTGACACAATGATGAAAATAATCATGGCCTCTAAACCTTCAATCTGCATACTGGACCCTATTCCAACTAAACTACTGAAAGAGCTGCTTCCTGTGCTTGGCCCTCCTATGTTGAACATAATAATCGGCTCTCTATCCACCGGATGTGTACCAAACTCACTAAAAGTGGCAGTAATAAAGCCTCTCTTGAAAAAGCCAAACCTTGACCCAGAAAATATTTTTAAAAACTAAAATTCGGCCTATATCGAATCTTCCATTCCTCTCCAAATTTTTTTTAAAATCTGTTGCGCAGCAACTCACTGCCTTCCTGAAGACAAACAATGTATACAAAATGCTTCAGTCTGGTTTTAGACCCCATCATAGCACTGAGACTGCACTTGTGAAGGTGGTACATGACCTTTTAATGGCGTCAGACCGAGGCTCTGCATCTGTCCTCGTGCTCCTAGACCTTAGTGCTGCTTTTGATACCTTCGATCACCACATTCTTTTGGAGAGTTTGGAAACCCAAATTGGTCTACACGGACAAGTTCTGGCCTGGTTTAGATCTTATCTGTCGGAAAGATATCAGTTTGCCTCTGAATGTTTTGTCCTCTGACAAATCAACTGTACATTTCGGTGTTCAAGGTTCCGTTTTAGGACCACTATTGTTTTCACTATACATTTTACCTCTGGGGATGTCATTCGAAAACATGTTAACTTTCACTGCTATACGGATGACACACAGCTGTACATTTCAATGAAACATGGTGAAGCCCCAAAATTGCCCTCGCTAGAAGCCTGTGTTTCAGACATAAGGAAGTGGATGGCTGAAAACTTTCTACCTTTAAACTCGGACAAAACAGAGATGCTTGTTCTAGGTCCCAAGAAACAAAGAGATCTTCTGTTGAATCTGACAATTAATCTTGATGGTTGTAAAGTCGTCTCAAATAAAACTGTGAAGGACCTCGGCATTACTCTGGACCCTGATCTCTCTTTTGACGAACATATCAAGACTGTTTCAAGGACAGCTTTTTTCCATCTACGTAACATTGCAAAAATCATAAACTTTGTCCAAAAATGATGCAGAAAAATTAATCCATGCTTTTGTTACTTCTAGGTTAGACCACTGCAATGCTCTACTTTCCGGCTACCCGGATAAAGCACTAACTAAACTTCAGTTAGTGCTAAATACGGCTGCTAGAATCCTGACTAGAACCAAAAACTTTGATCATATTACTCCAGTGCTAGCCTCCCTACACTGGCTTCCTGTTAAGGCAAGGGCTGATTTCAAGGTTTTACTGTTAACCTACAAAGCATTACATGGGCTTGCTCCTACCTATCTTTCCGATTTGGTCCTGCCGTACATACCTACACGTACGCTACGGTCACAAGACGCAGGCCTCCTAATTGTCCCTGGAATTTCTAAGCAAACAGCTGGAGGCAGGGCTTTCTCCTATAGATCTCCATTTTTATGGAATGGTCTGTCTACCCATGTGAGAGACGCAGACTCGGTCTCAACTCTCAACATCTCTTCAGTGGGTCATATGATTGAGTGTAGTCTGGCCCAGGAGTGTGAAGGTGAACGGAAAGGCTCTGGAGCAATGAACCGCCCTTGCTGTCTCTGCCTGGCCGGTTCCCCTCTCTCCACTGGGATTCTCTGCCTCTAACCCTATTACAGGGGCTGAGTCACTGGCTTACTGGTGCTCTTTCATGCCGTCCCTAGGAGGGGTGCGTCACTTGAGTGGGTTGAGTCACTGATGTGATCTTCCTGTCTGGGTTGGCGCCCCCCCTTGGGTTGTGCCGTGAAATTTAGTCAGTTGGAGAGGATCAGTTTGAGCAAAGTAAGGTGCAGAATCACTGATCTACAAAAAGAGTTCCTTGCCAAAAAATGTATTCGCAGAACTAAGCCTCCCCTGGATCAGGCGAACCCCCACAAAACACACGCGAACAACCAGCCATTGATTGATTGGAAACAGCTTGTGTCAAATATCATTTCCTAGAATTTTCTGACAGCTGCGTCACTAGCAGAATAAGGTTGGAAATACCGGTAAAAGCACAGTGCTACATATCATCAACCAAAACTCCAGGCCCTAGTGATAGGATACTCACTGGGTGAGCCTGCTGTGGAGGAGTTCCATGAGTGAAGCTTCCTGGAGAGGCCGGACGGGGGGGATGGGTGTATGGCAAGCCAGACTATTCACACAGAACAGGGGGAGCAAGAAAGGAAGATATGACGTTATGAATTGATCAGGATAACTGACTTTGTGGTGTGTGTAATGCCAGAGGGATGAGAGTAGTACACACAGCATGGTTGTGTTCATTAGGCACAGAATGGAAGAAAACTGAGTGAAATGGAGAGGTACTAACTACACCGGTCCAATAAGAAACACTTGTTTCATTTTTCATTGCAAAACATTTAGCTACTTTTGTCCTAATGAACACGACCCAGGGCAGGTGGGTAAAGAGGGTTGGCCTTACCGTGGCAGGAGGGATCTGCACTGTGAGGGAGGGGGTAGGCAGCAGGCTTGCAGCACTGGCATGAAGAGCCTGAGGGTGCATGGACCGTAGAGCACTCTGAAACCACCACAAAAACACAGCAGCCAAAGATTAACGGACAGTTACGTGCGAGTTAACCACAGATGACCCGTCCACAAACAGATACAGTACACTGCCTGTGATCAACCTCTTAAAAAGGTTTGTTTGAACACTGAACACCATATTTAATCATGTGCAATGCTACTTTTCCACTCTATAAAAGGGGCCCAACGAACTCACAGAGTCAGTGAAGCCAGATTGTTGATTGGCATGTTCCAGTTGCTTCTGTAGAGGGATCCCAGCACTAGGGATAAATCCTGGTGACAAAATACAGAATATGTTTAAAAGAGAAAAATGGAGTGAAGCAAGAGAAGTGAGTAGTAGTTTAGGCAGAGCAAGCGACTAACTTTATTTCCTCACCATCCTGGTACCGTCTGGAAGTGCAATTTCAACGATCCCAAACTGATCTCGAACCGTCCCAAAATTAAAATAGTTTTTTAAATGTTTTGATATGCCAACATGGGTCTAGGTCATTTGCAGTGCTTTTAAATTAATTGGTATATTTCTGAGAAAGATACAGAGAGTCTATACTACATCAACTTCATTTGTTAAGAAAAAAAACTTTTTGCATCTTAAATGAAAACAGACAAACATCCATTACATTATTAATAATTACAATTTATTAACTGAGCATGCTAACCACATATATATCTAAGAGAGAACAAACAATGTTATTGTGAACTGGTTACTGAACAAACTTAAGAGACATTACATTCCACCAGCAGCTGCCCCATTAAACAGCATAACACAACAACATACAATAAAGAACGGTGTGTGCGTGTGTTCCCCAGCCTTCACTTTCTCCGCTTCACCCTCCCCTCTTCAGTCAGTGAAGAATGGTCACCTTGACCTTATTGAGCGCCACCATCTGTTAACAGCCAGGGACTAAAATAAACTTTTTGGTCCACCAGCCACTGTGGCAGGTATTGAGATTTTTACCAGCCCAGATAAAATTAAATCTAAAAAAATTACACCAACAAAACATTAAAAAAAAAACAGATGAGCATGCTTTGTAATGTTTCTAAAACAATACATGTATTAGTAGTAAGAAGTAGTGTGTTTATATTGTTTCATTTCATAAAACATTTTAAACAGAGACTTACAATTTTGCCGTGGTAATGCATGTTTTCGCCTGTAAGATTCTGACTAGTATCCACATTGCTTCTCTCCCTAGCAGTTGAAACTCAAACATTGAAAAACAACCTAGCTGGTGAACAAAACTACGTAATTAACCAAGGAACACAAGGACAAAGTCTCACTTCAGTAGACTTCCGTTTCAATTCAATTAAAACAAACTTTTATGCCCCTGCTCTGCGCTTCTAAAAATGAATCGGTCACTCAGCTCTTCCCGTGTGCATGCACAGCACCCAGTCAGGCAGTGTTGTAGAGCAAGACAGAAATACATTGCAAATTCTCCAGTGTGCATTCGGTTCAGGTCAGGGACATCCAACCATATTCTCTAGAATACCATAGTAGATAGCCATAGCCTCAGCTCTGGGCCGGCGGGCACGCAGACAGGCTGAGAGAGTAAAATGTGCATTCTAATCGGCCTATTTGCCCAACATTGGAATGATATTCTAACACACATAACCTACATATGCGATGCCTAGGCAGCCATATCATTGTTTGAAACCTGTACGTTTTACATAGCCTACAGCCAAAATCCGACCATAGAAAAAAAGCTAAGATTTCCTGATTTGCCATTGAAACCCGCATTTCTTCTTCTACTGTCCGAAGGCAGGAAGGCACAATCCTATTGTTGCATCTTCATTTATTCCCTCTTTGTAAATTTCTACTATTATATCCATCTCTGTCGCATTATAAGAATCGCTCGCATCGGTGCGTGTTTGAGAAGGGTGTTTTCCCAGAATAGCGTTTTGGAACATTCACGTACATGGCCGAGACAACACATTGCTGCGCTTATGTGAATTATTCATAGTTTATCAACTTTTAAGCTAAATATTGTGATCCGTTTCATAAGCGTCATCTTTGTGTCAAAAAAAAATTCTGGCCTATAGTCCCACAACTGTCCGAACGTCTGTTTTGAACCGTCTCAAACATATTTATCGTCCCCGAGATGACAGGACACCCTTAATTTCGAGCCGAGTCTAGGGCTGTTAGTCTTGGAATTTGAGGTTGGCCAGGCCAGGCCAATGTACACGTCACCAACATAACCGTTGGGGGGAGGATTAGGCATATCAGACTCAAAAGAGAGGTGGCTTTTCTCTGCAACTTTACTATTATCATTACACTTCGTTATTATTATTCAAGTCAATACCTCAAAATATTAATCTAGTATACAAATTAAGAAATGTCCGATTGGAGAGGAATTCCGCAAAAATATAGATTCCAATTTTGACGCACTAAACCACTCCCATCAAGTCCATCGCATTTTCCCCTCCACTTCTCCAAACAATTCGCGTAACGTCACCAACGCTTCTGCGATCAATCTATGTGGCAATATTTTGTTCAAAGTAGCTAGAGGACACAGTAAGTAGAGAAAATGCATATACTACTGGAAAAATAATACGCTGCTGAAAATCTTACGATATAGGCTATGCATCCTGTAGGATGAATCAGGAGGAGAACTTGGCTACGTTTCATTCAGTTGCACCACATTTAATAAGAGAAGAAACGCAAAACTGGTACCGGTCGTCATTCCCTGCACATATGCTGACCCTGCAACAAGACACAGGTTGTTGTTTTCTATCTGATTAAAGAGATGAAGTCCAGACAGGCTAGTCCTATTTTAGGAAATGGACATAAGGAAAAAGTGAACTCGTACATGCACACTACCCACCTAAAAGGACCCATCAATCAAGCTGTCTGCAGCGCATCTAACTCAGACATAAGAAAATTACATTTGTCCTTTCCCAAAAATATATTAAAAACCTTGCCTTAACTTCAAATCCTTTCTGTGGGATATCAATAAAAATTTGTCTGCATTATGGGACAATGCTAAAACAATGTAGCCCATCATAAACTGACGAGGAACGGTTTAAGGGGGATATAGAGACAGCTGTGATAGGCATGAAGATGAAATTGATAACCATTAGAAAATGTAAAACACATGCATGCAGCCTGTCCATAGCCTAATGATCAGCCCGCCCATAGCCTAATGATCAGCCCGCCCATAGCCTAATGATCAGGGTGTCCATAGCCTAATGATCAGCCTGTCCATAGCCTAATGATCAGCCTGTCCATAGCCTAATGATCAGCCTGTCCATAGCCTAATGATCAGCCTGTCCATAGCCTAATGATCAGCCTGTCCATAGCCTAATGATCAGCCTGTCCATAGCCTAATGATCAGCCTGTCCATAGCCTAATGATCAGCCGTTGATCCATTTTATTGAAGCAATGGGTGGTTATGTTGACACTACATTTTAATTTGAGTGCTTTATTTAAATCTGCGCAACCACTTATTGAGAAAGGTAAACCTCGGAGGATATTTTCTCTGTCTTTTAGGGTCGCTATACAAATAATGCATTAATAAATCAATTAACTTCTAACTTACACATCTCTGTCTTCTTCACTGTTCCCTTCCACTGTCCCATCTCATCCCCCTCTCTCTAGCTCTTGAACGAGCAATATAATTTGTAACTTATTTCGAGCAATTTCTAAAACTAATAGGCCTATTCGAGCAGAGAAGCACTGGTCAATCGTCTTGCTTGCTGAATGGCTATAAAATAGGCTACAGCGTTGGCAATGAACTGGTGAGGACAAAGTGTATGTAGCCTAGATCTGGTGTGATGTGATCACATTGAATTGATACATTGCTTAACTGAATCATTGCAAACGTTTTTTTTTAAAGTCTGAGAAATTCATTTGTTCATGAATTCACACAATGACCCCAAAGACCTGTGAGCGGCAGTGTCCCCGATAACAAATTCTATTGGTCAACAGATTATTTTCGCATTCAAAAAGACACGAAAATCTAACCTGTTCCGGATAAATAATTGACGGATTGTGGCGGGACGATATTTCGCAATTGGTGTGAACGGCATCATAAACAAGACGTGCATGGATTTATTTTTTTCTTCCTAATTATTCGGACGAAAATAACAGACTTGGTGAGAAATGGCCTTTAACAAGATTAAATTATGATTGGAGCGTTTGATTTTCATTAGAGATAAAAGCCTATACGAGCTACTTTAAGAAACCTTCTGAATGGACATATAGGCCTATAAAGAGAAATCAGCGAAATCACACTCGCACAACACTGTAAAAGGACCTGTCAATCAAAGCAACCAGCTTATGTCAGACACAAGAGCAAAATAAATGAATTTTCTTAAAACATGAAAAAACCTAGGACTACCTTATTCTTTCCGAAAGTAGGCTATAAGATCATGAATTGACAAGGAAAGTATGAAGGGGAGACGACTAGGCGAAACTGACAATCATTAACATAGAAACAAATACACGCAACACAGCCTATTTATCAGCGTTGATTAGTCTATAAATTAAGAGAAGATTACGTATCAAATGATACTATACCAGGTTGGGTAGGATTTGCGCATTGTCCATTTGACACATTAGCACATTATAGGCCTCAGAGCCAGAACAAACTTGTCAACTGCTGTTGAATAATTAAGTCAGACACATCCAACCTATTTTTAAAGACAGATTAATTTATTTACTAATCCACACATCAAACTATTTTTTTTTACTGAAGTGCCATAGCATATAGGCTAGCACTTCTCCACCCCCTTGCATCTAGCAGATTAGCTGCTAAAGCATAAAATGACAGTTGGAAAAAGGAGGCGATGTAGACAGACTAAGTTAGCAAATCAAATGCTTATGATCATTAGTAAACACTCCCGCTATTAGGTCAAGTTTATCTACATCAAAAAGTTTATAAAAATAAATGTAGGCCTATTTAAACGGTTTTGGAGGTTGTTTAATTTTCATGGCGGACATCATCCATAACCATCAGCTACATGGTTATTCAATTACTGACAGAGTCCTGGTGCAGTCAGTACACCAAGCCATCCCAGCGCCTTTACGCATAAACCTTCTTAATAAACATACTGTGCCACAATCACAACAGGGCCTACAACAACATATACAGTGGGGAGAACAAGTATTTGATACACTGCCGATTTTGCAGGTTTTCCTACTTACAAAGCATGTAGAGGTCTGTCATTTTTATCATAGGTACACTTCAACTGTGAGAGACGGAATCTAAAACAAAAATCCAGAAAACCACATTGTATGATTTTTAAGTAATTAATTTGCATTTTATTGCATGACATAAGTATTTGATCACCTACCAACCAGTAAGAATTCCGGCTCTCACAGACCTGTTAGTTTTTCTTTAAGAAGCCCTCCTGTTCTCCACTCATTACCTGTATTAACTGCACCTGTTTGAACTCGTTACCTGTATAAAAGACACCTGTCCACACACTCAATCAAACAGACTCCAACCTCTCCACAATGGCCAAGACCAGAGAGCTGTGTAAGGACATCAGGGATAAATTGTAGACCTGTACAAGGCTGGGATGGGCTACAGGACAATAGGCAAGCAGCTTGGTGAGAAGGCAACAACTGTTGGCACAATTATTAGAAAATGGAAGAAGTTCAAGATGACGGTCAATCACCCTCGGTCTGGGGCTCCATGCAAGACCTTACCTCGTGGGGCATCAATGATCATGAGGAATGTGAGGGATCAGCCCAGAACTACACGGCAGGACCTGGTCAATGACCTGAAGAGAGCTGGGACCACAGTCTCAAAGAAAACCATTAGTAACACACTACGCCGTCATGGATTAAAATCCTGCAGCGCACGCAAGGTCCCCCTGCTCAAGCCAGCGCATGTCCAGGCCCGTCTGAAGTTTGCCAATGACCATCTGGATGATCCAGAGGAGGAATGGGAGAAGGTCATGTGGTCTGATGAGACAAAAATAGAGCTTTTTGCTCTAAACTCCACTCGCCGTGTTTGGAGGAATAGAAGGATGAGTACAACCCCAAGAACACCATCCCAACCGTGAAGCATGGAGGTGGAAACATCATTCTTTGGGGATGCTTTTCTGCAAAGGGGACAGGACGACTGCACCGTATTGAGGGGAGGATGGACGGGGCCATGTATCGCGAGATCTTGACCAACAACCTCCTTCCCTCAGTAAGAGCATTGAAGATGGGTCGTGGCTGGGTCTTCCAGCATGACAACGACCCGAAACACACAGCCAGGGCAACTAAGGAGTGGCTCCGTAAGAAGCATCTCAAGGTCCTGGGGTGGCCTAGCCAGTCTCCAGACCTGAACCCAATAGAAAATCTTTGGAGGGAGCCGAAAGTCCGTATTGCCCAGCGACAGCCCCGAAACCTGAAGGATCTGGAGAAGGTCTGTATGGAGGAGTGGGCCAAAATCCCTGCTGCAGTGTGTGCAAACCTGGTCAAGAACTACAGGAAACGTATGATCTCTGTAATTACAAACTAAGGTTTCTGTACCAAATATTATGTTCTGCTTTTCTGATGTATCAAATACTTATGTCATGCAATAAAATGCAAATTAATTACTTAAAAATCATACAATGTGATTTTCTGGATTTTTGTTTTAGATTCCTTCTCTCACAGTTGAAGTGTACCTATGATAAAAATTACAGACCTCTACATGCTTTGTAAGTAGGAAAACCTGCAAAATCGTCAGTGTATCAAATACTTGTTCTCCCCACTGTAGATGTTAGTAGACACAGACACACAGGTGTAAGGTACCTGGCTGAGAGGTAAAGTGGCTGTGTACGGCGTAGCCCTGCTGCTGTTGAGGCAGGTACTGCATGGCTTGGAAGGCTGAGGCACCTGGGGACACAAGAGGGGACATAGCGATGGGTTTATGAATGAAGCGCGCACAAACAGCACACACATTAGGGTTCTCATAATAACCTCAACATAGTCACCTTGAAAAACATAATACCTAAAGATTCAACGGCTGTTCCCAGATCCGTTTGTGCCATCTTGACAACGCCATTGATCATTGTCAAACATGCTTGGCATTACAATGACCATATTAGTGGGCAAGACAACAGATCTGGGAGCAGGCTACCAAACAAATGATTTGCTTTAACATCTCACGTCTCTGAAATGACAATTACATTAAAAAATTCTAACCGGTTACCTCGGAGCTGTGAGCTGCTGGCGTAACTGACAGGGACAGACTGGCTGGGGGCGAAGGGAGTGGCGTGCTGTGCCTGGGTGAGCTGGCCGTAAGGACCATGGGCTGCCTGGCTGGCTGCATACTGCCCATGCTCCAAGCCGCCGGAGCTCATCCCTGGCTGGCTCTGGTAGTGACGCCCCTGTCAAACAACATACAGGACACTTTTTCAGACATTCACTGTACTGCAATTGCATATTTTATATAATTATTACATTACATTCAAGCCTGGACTAAATTAATTATAGAACAATTAAGTGCAACAACTAGGGCATCTTGTGTCCCCATTGGTCATTCCTCAAGTCACTGAAGTCCTAATTATAATCAACAGGAACAAGTGCCTGCTGCATACACTGACTAAGGTGCTTGAGGCCAAACCCTAAGAACTCCATTTCTACACTGAACAAAAAATATAAACGCAACATTTAACAGTTTCAAAGATTTTACTGAGTTACAGGTCATAAGGAAATCAGTCAATTGAAATCAATTCATTAGGCCCTAATCTATGGATTTCACATGACTGAGAATACAGCCTTGTGGCTATCAAAAACACAGAGTACCAGTATATACAACGTAAACGATTAAAAAAAAGAAAAGCTCATATTTCATTTTCAAAACATACACACACTCCTTCACTCAAACGCTCATGCACACATGCACATCGCGGCGATAAGTCTCCCATGAATGGAGTAATGTCACAACGCCTGCGGGCTTCAAGAATGTGCATACCGTTTACAGATCTGTTGATATATCTTTTTTTTAAAGTAGGGGCGTGGATCAGAAAACCAGTCAGTATCTGGTGTGACCACTATTTGTCTCATGCGGCGCAACACATCTCCTTCGCATAGAGTTGATCAGGCTGTTGATTGTGGCCTGTGGAATGTTGTCCCGCTCTTCTTCAATGGCAGCGCAAAGTTACTGGATATTGGAGGGAAATGGAACCCACTGTCATACACGTCGATACAGAGCCTCCCAAACATGCTCAATGTGTGACATGTCTGGTGAGTATGCAGGCCACGGAAGCAATGGGACATTTTCAGCTTCCAGGAGTGTGTGCAGATCCTTGTGACATGGGGCTATGCATTTTCATGCTGAAACTTCAGGTGATAGCAGAGCATGAACGGCACGACAACAGGCCTCAGGATCTTGTCACAGTATCTCTGTGCATTCAAATTGCCACCGATAAAATGCAACTGTGTTCATTGTTAGACGTTTATGCCTGCCCATTCCATAACACCACCTCCACCATGGGGCACTCTGTTTACAATGTAGACATCAGGAAACCGCTCGCCCACACGACACCATACACATTGTCTGCCATCTGCCCGGTACAGTTAAATGCGGGATTCATCCATGAAGAGCACACTTCTCCAGCATACCAGTGGACATCGAACGTGAGCATTTGCCCACTGACGTCAGTTACGACACCGAACTGCAGTCAGGTCAAGACCCTGGTAAGGATGACGAGCTGGCAGATGAGCTTCCCTGAGACAGTTTATGACAGTTTGTGCAGAAATTCTTTGGTTGTGCAAACCCAGTTTCATCAGCTGTCCGGGTGGCTGGTCTCAGATGATCCCGCAGGTGAAGGCAGATGTGGAGGTCCTGGGCTGGCGTGGTTACACGTGGTCTGCCAAATTCTAAAAAACGATGTTGGAGGCGGCTTATGGAAGAGAAATTAATATTAAATTCTCTGGCAACAGCTCTGGTGGACATTCCTGCAGTCAGCATGCCAATTGCACGCTCCCTCAACTTGAGACATCTGTGACATTGTGTTTTGTAACAAAACCTTTTATTGTACACAGCACAAGGTGCACCTGTGTAATGATCATCCTTTTCAATCAGCTTCTTAATATGCCACACCTGTCAGGTGGATGGATTATTTTTGGCAGAGGAGAAACACTCACTAACAGGGATGTAAACAAATTTGTGCACAAAAGAGAGAGAAATACGCTTTTTGTGCGTATGGAACATTTCTGGGATCTTTTATTTCAGGTCATGAAACATGGGACCAAAACTTTACATGCATTTATATTAAGAAGTCTGCTCACTCACCGGAAGGACAGGGGACTGGAAGAGCTGTTTACTGCGTTCTCCTAGCAGAGCAGCAGAGCGGCTGTGACTCACTTGACCCGCTGATCATTGATATAGAGAGGAAGGAGACAGAGAGAAAGATACAGTTTGTGTGTATTAACAATCAGACGTGTGCTACATAAAATTTATGTGAATTACCTTGCATGCTGAGCAGGTGTTGTCCTGAGTGGGAGTGGATAGCCATGCTGGGCTGGTACGTAGAAGATGTCAGGGTTGTCATATCACTACAAGAAAACAATTATGTCCATAGTCACACACTAGCAGTCAGTAGTAACAATGTTAATGCTAATCTATCAGCAAATAGGACTGAATCTCACATCAAAAGCCAATAACATAAGTAGGTTGCTGGGGAATGTGGGGATGTGTTAGCCTGGTGGTCCCAGATATTTATGCGCTGTCACACCATAGATGTGGTCAAGACAGCACATACAGATCTGGGACCACAAGGCTAAGGATAAGTGATTTTTGTAAGACCCCCAGAATGTTCATTCAAGAGCCGGGAGAGCCTTTACCTCTGTTCTTTCCTCCGTCTCTTCTCCTCCTCATGGAGCACTTTCTTCAACTGGAGGAAGAGCTGGTGTTTCTCCTCTTGTAGCCCCTGTAGCTTCTCCCCCATCTTCATGATCTAAGGCAGAGCGAGAGGGACAAACAAAGAGGAGTTGAATAAGAGAAGTAGAAAGAAGCAGGCACTGGCCAATGTAAAAAATCTCAATAACGCACCTGCTCTTTTGTCTCATCTAAAGACATTCTCTCCTCCACCTCTTTCTTCCTCTTCCTTTCTTCCTCCTCCTTCTGCTTCTGCTCCATCATTTTGTCTACTTCTTCTTCCTCTGTGAGACAAGGTTGGATGAGGGGGTTTTACAGGACAGGAGTTGGTATCAACGACCACGTTCACATGCACACCAAGATCCTGTTATTACTCGGGATACTCAAGTATTTTGTTTTTGAGTTGGCGCATGTAAACATCATATCCCGTTTACAGAAGCTTGTATCCCAGTTATGAGAAACCCAGATAAGATGCCTGGTATATGCTAATCTAAGACGGGATACTGTGGAATGTAAACATCTAACCCGGTTTACTGTTGTTTTTGCTGTCTGTGCAGGCTTAGTTTTGCAGATCATGGATGTTGTGTGATGTTTTCGTCAGATTGCCAAACAATTCACTTCAAAAAGTAGCATACCTGCGCATTTCGATCCACCATAATAACTTAGCCTATTACAATTAATTTACTACTGGCTACTTTCACCCCTAATTTAGACAATTCTGCTTATAATTCCCGAAATCTGGTAGGCCATATTATAATTTCAGAAATTTGGTAGGCCATTTATTTGTCATAACTTTTTGCCCCAGAAGACTAAATGAAAGTAGTGCTCACCAAAATAATGTCTTACACTGACAGAATGAATGAATTAGTAATCTAGTTAACACCAGTAAAGTTGTCTGTTTTGTTTAGGGACCAGGGAGAAAACGCAATAACTCCAAAACAGTAGAAAGACTGGTCCTGTGTGAAATTGAATCAAATTTTAGTCACATGCGCCGAATACAACAAGTATAGGCCTTACAGTGAAATGCTTACTTACGAGCCCCTAGCCAACAATTTAGTTTAAAAAAAATATGGATAAGAATAAAGAAATAAAAGTAACAAGTGATTAAAGAGCAGCAGTAAAATAACAATAGCGAGACTATATAAAAGGGGGTACAGGTACAGAGTCAATGTGCGGGGCCACCGGTTAGTTGAGGTAATATGTACATGTAGGTAGAGTTATTAAAGTGACTATGCAAAGATGATAACAGAGAGTAGCAGCGACGTAAAAGAGGGGGGGGGCAATCAAATAGTCTGAGTAGGCATTTGATAAGGTGTTCAGGAGTCTTAAGGCTTGGGGGTAGAGGTACCGCTCGCTGTGCGGTAGCAGAGAGAACAGTCTATGACTAGGGTGGCTTGAGTCTGACAAGTCTGACACCGCCTGGTATAGAGATCCTGGATGGCAGGAAGCTTGGCCCCAGTGTTGTACTGGAGTGTCTTGCGGTCGGAGGCCGAGCAGTGGTGCAACCAGTCAGAATGCTCTCGATAGTGCAGCTGTAGAACATTGAGGATCTGAGGAACCACGCCAAATCTTTTCAGTCTTCTGAGGGGGAATAGGTTTTGTCATGCCCTCTTCACGACTTTCTTGGTGTGCTTGGACCATGTTAGTTTGTTGGTGATGTGGACACCAAGGAACTTGAAGCTCTCAACTTGCTTTACTGCAGCCCCGTCGATGAGAATGGGGGAGTGCTCAGTCCTATTTTTCCTGTAGTCCACAATCATCTTTGTCTTGATCATGTTGAGGGAGAGGTTGTTGTCCTGGCACCAAATGGCCAGGTCTCTGACCTCCTCCCTATAGGCGGTCTCGTCGTTGTCGGTGATCAGGCCTACCACTGTTGTGTCGTCTGCAAATTTAATGATGGTGTTGGGAGTCATGCATGGCCATGCAGTCATGAGTGAACAGGGAGTACAGGAGAGAACTAGGCACGCACCCCTGAGGGGCCCCTGTGTTGTTACCTACACTTACCACCTGGGGGTGGCCCGTCAGGAAGTCCAGGATCCAGTTGCAGAGGGAGGTGTTTAGTCCCAGGGTCCTTAGCGTATTGATGAGCTTTGAGGTCACTACGTTGTTGAACGCTGAGCTGTTGTCAATGAATAGCATCCTCACATAAGTGTTCCTTTTGTCCAGGTGGAAAAAGGCAGTGTGGAGTGCAATAGAGACAGCATCATCTGTGGATCTGTTGGGGCGGCATGCAAATTGGAATGGGTCTAGGGTTTCTGGGATAATGGTGTTGACGTGAGCCTTGACCAGCCTTTCAAAGCCTTGTGAATGTTGACCTGTTTAAAGGTCTTACTCAAATTGGCTGCAGCGAGCGTGATCAGTCTTCCAGAACAGTTGGTGCTCTCATGCACGTTTCAGTGTTATTTGCCTCGAAGTGAGCATAGAAGTAGTTTAGCTCGTCTGGTAGGCTCGTGTCACCGGGCAGCTCTCGGCTGTACTTCCCTTTATAGTCTAATGGTTTGCAAGCCCTGCCACATTCGACGAGCGTCAGAGCCAGTGTAGTACGATTCGATCTTAGTCCTGTATTGACGCTTTTCCTGTTTGATGGTCCGTCGGAGGGCATAGCGGGATTTCTTATAAGCTTGCGGGTTAGTCCCATTTCTTGAAAGCGGCAGCTCTAGCCTTTAGCTCAGTGAGGATGTTGCCTGTAATCCATGGCTTCTGGTTGGGGTATGTACGTACGGTCACTGTGGGGACGACGTCATCGATGCACTTATTGATGAAGCCATTGACTGATATGGTGTACTCCTCAATGACATCGGAGAAATCCCGGAACATATTCCAGTCTGCGCTAGCAAAACAGTCCTGTAGCTTAGCATTTGCTTCATCTGACCTCTTATTGATCTAGTCACTGGTGCTTCCTGCTATACTTTTTGCTTGTAAGCAGGAATCAGAAGGATAGAATTATTGTCAGATTTGCCAAATGGAGGTCGAGGGAGAGCTTTGTACACGTCTTTGTGTGTGGAGTAAAGATGGTACAGAGTTTTTTCCCCCTCTGGTTGCACATTTAACATGCTGATAGAAATTTGTTAAAACGGATTTAAGTTTCCCTGCATTAAAGTCCCCAGCTACTAGGAGCGCCGCCTCTGGTTGAGCGTTTTCTTGTTTGCTTATTGCGTAATACAGCTCATTCAATGCTGTCTTAGTGCCAGCCTCTGACTGTGGTGGTATGTAAACAGCTATGAAAAATACAGATGAAAACTCTCTAGGTATGTAGTGTGGTCTACAGTTTATCATGAGATACTCTACCTCAGCCTCGCAATAGCTCGAGACTTCCTTAGATATCGTGCACCAGCTGTTATTTACAAAAATACATAGTCCTCCGCCACTTGTCTTACCAGACGCCGCTGTTCTATCCTGCCGGTGCAGCGTATAACCAGCCAGCTGTATGTTGATGGTGTCAATAAGATATTACAGTTTTGAATGTCCCATTGGTAGTTTAATCTTCCGCGTAGGTCATATATTTTATTGTCCAAAGATTGCACGTTAGCTAACAGAATGGAAAGTGGGGGTTTATTTCAATCGTCTACGAATTCTCAGAAGGCAGCCAGCCCTTCAGACCATTTTTCTTAGCCTCCTCTTCACGCAAATTACGGGGATCTGCGCCTGTTCCCGAGAAAGCAGTATATCGTTAGTGTCGGCCTCGTCAGACTCGTTAAAGGGAAAAAAATTGATTCTACCAGTCCGTTGTGAGTAATTGCTGTCCTGATGTCCAGAAGTTATTTTTGGTCATAAGAGACGAGACTGTAGCGGCAACATTATGTACAAAATAAGTTGCAAATAAACAAAAAAACAAATCGGTTGGGGGCACATAAAACGTCTGCCTTCTTCTTGGGCGCCATCTCAGTTTGACCGGTTTTAAGGAAATGAAAAGCTGAGAAAATGACAATTTTTCTGATAAGACTTCAGTTCCTCTTGGGTGCATATTTTATGTGGTTGAAATACTGTATGCTTGCATAACAGTGTCAAAGATAACACATTCCACATGTATTCACATTTTATCAAGAGATGCAGAAAGAAAGAAATCATATTTCTCCACTCCTTGTCCCAAGACAAAATTCACATTGCTCTATTGCCCTCAGCTATGTTTAAACTGTTGTGGTCCATGTTGCTGTTATCTAGTGTACTATAAAATAGATGGCTCTCCTATTCTTACCACTTTGCCCAGTCATATTCAAGGTTAGAACTACCTTTCTAGGGGTTCTGATGCTTCTAGCCTTGATATGCATTTTTGATAACACATCTACAGTATTTCACTTTTTAATGTGTATAGTATTGCATACTAGGTGTTGTCCAATGAATTATGTAACCACTCCCTCTTCAAATTAGGGTTGATTGAAAAAAGATGTTCAAAAGAGGACATGTATTATATCTTTGTACTCCCTGATGAAGGCCATGCAGCCAAAACGCATCAGAGTTTTTAAACTGTTTCCATTGAACATGCCATACAAATAAATGCATTTGAATTAATTATATTAAAGAGTGCTTTGGTCCTCCTTTCTTTTTGAGGACTAATTTACCACTTTTACAAAAGAGCACCTTCTGTCTACCAAAATCTACTATTGTGTACCTTAGCAGCGCTTCCCTTCCTTTTAATATATAAAAAATGTTTTAATAAAAGTTTGTTGTATAATTTCACTGAAAGAAATGCATCATTCTGCAGGTGTTCATATTATATTATGCTACATGTGAGAGGTTATAGGACTACAGTCAGTGTCCATATTGCAGTTACTATTCCATGTAACCCATATGAACTTAAGTTAGGAATGTTTTGTTTATTCATAAGAATAGGGATACTCAGGATATCAAATGTAAACAGCTTATCCCGAATAAGACCTTAAGCAGGATATGAGCCACTAACCGGAAAACTGTGTGCATGTAAACATGGTCAGTAACTTTGTTTGAGTTTGCAAACTCCCAGTGTCATTGGGTAGAGTGTTCTTTCTTACCTTGTCTCTTACGGTCTCGCTCCCGCATGATGTGCTTGTGCAGGGCGCGTGCCATGGCATTGGACAGTTTGGGCCTCTCTAATAGAGCAGGCATAATGGTAGGGATTGGTGGGGCCAGCTAAGAACAGACAGATAGACACAGGAAGAAAGTGAGCCCACGAATCATCACTGACATTGCTAACATATGTTTACATCTATTTGCCTACCACAGTCCTTCATTAATCAAACAATACATGACTCAATCAGGCTGTTATAAATTCCCTAATAAGTAGATCACAACACCATAAATCTAAACTATAATCATCTATTAAATTAGCAAACGAGCTATGTCTGAAGCCAACTACAATATGACTGACTAGCTGAAATGTCAGCAGCAGATTCTAGCTACTGTATTTAAATATGATAGCCTATGTCGAGAATGTGATCATGATTCGACAGTTTTGTGGCAACGTTATACAATATAAATACGTAATATTACAAAATCATGATCACATCCTCGACATAGGATACCATATTTATGAATAATAACGACAAACTAACACTATAATCAAGAATAAACTACAGGCTAAATTGTATTACTAACTGGCTAACAAACCGTTAATATAGCTAGCTAACTAGCTAATAACGCCGACTTGCTTGTTGACTAATTGCACGATGGTAATCTCACACTAGCAGTTTAGCATTAACTAGCTAACGTTAACTTGGTAACTTTTTGAAATCAATCTAACTACTTTGAAACTACACACGGGAAGCCTGACTCTATAGCGAGCTAACGTTAGCTAGATAGCAACGCTATCTAAAAACATCAAGAATGTACAGTTTAGCAAGCGAACGTTGTGTCTAGCTAAACTACACATCCTCGCATATCTAGCTAGCGAACAGTCTTGAAATAATATTGCGTGGAATCCTTTCAAAACGCACTTTTATCCGTGCCAGAAAATATGTCTTTGTTAGTCTGGTTTGCAGATAAAAATATTATAAAAGCCCAACGTTGACACTACAGCTGATACTGTTGGGTGTGACGTTACCGAGTTTCTGAATGTTGCCAAAATCAACAACAAAAAAGCAGAGGGAATTTGACACTTTATGCATTAACGACAGCCAGAAATAATAATTCTTCTTCTTCGATGGAGTTTAACGGCGGTTGGCATCCAATTTGTTGCGTTACCGCCCCCAACTGAGCTATAGAATAAATTCGTTACACTTTGTGATACAAAACGGGGAAAATTCAATACAAAATGTTTTTCATTATCCGGCATCCAATTTGTTGCGTTACCGCCCCCAACTGAGCTATAGAATAAATTCGTTACACTTTGTGATACAAAACGGGGAAAATTCAATACAAAATGTTTTTCATTATCCTACTAACCCTCATTAAAACCCACCACGTTATTCCACTACTTTAACCCCATCTGATCCTACCCCAGGCCAATGACCTGAGAGGTCGAGACACTACCACTCAACACACCCTGTAACTCTTCTTTAGTCAAATCTCGTATCCTCAAGTACTTCTCTGCAGAGGCCACCACAACATCCATTTTCTGTGATTTACGTTTAATCTCAGCAGTACAATTGATAACCATTGCTATGAACGCTAAGAAGCCAACCTTACTAAAACATATATCACTCATTGGCCTATCCATCTGTTCTGGCGCAGATCTACTATTCACACGGACCCTGACCACCCCAAACTGCCTCTCTCGCACCGGACACCTCCGATCCCCAGCAACATGTACCCATGCAGTTGACACACAACTTTTCCCAACGAAACGACACATTCCTCTGTCCCGCACCTTCAAATCTCCCTCATACACCCTGCTGCGTCATGCCCAGAAACCTAACACCTGTAACACTGCAGTGTATTCAGCACAAAAGCTGTAACAGCATAACTCATATATCCTAACATTACATTGTCAGGTAAAGACTGAATCAAAGCTCAAAAGAACAGACTGTGTCACCTCTGTTTCACCATACTCCCCACTGGATCTGCGTCGCACCAAACGGCGAGCGGCACAGACACCAGGAATCTCCAACGTAAGCCCCACCTCCACACTCCAGAAATCACTCCCTTCAATGGTGTCCTGTACCTAAGAATATGGGGGGGTGATATGTGCCAGAATTAAGCCTAGACAAACCTACCACCGCGTGGCTGTCACCTACCATTGAACATCTGACTGACATGACATGACATTAACGCCTGCGTGTAACTAACATATCTACTGTAACGACCCTGGGTTCATACGCGCGGGAATCGACCGTGCCGCACGAGCATGCTTTTGCGGCACAGCCGATAGCGCGCCGGACTTCGGGTTAGAAGGTCGAGGGTTCGAGACCTGCTCCCTGCCGTTTCATTACAATACCAACACCTTACTAACGTCTGCATGACGGCTGCGTGTAACTAACATGTCGTCATACCAACAGCTTAATAACGTCTGCGTGACGCTTGCATGTTAATGAAAGTCATAAGGTGCATAGTTTATATAAATGATCCTACAGAAATACAGTGTATTTCTGTTATCGCAAATTGCATAGAAAATATTATGTTCATGTGCTATAGGATATATACATATTTTACATTGTAAGACGATGCCATTGTGTGCTGGAGCTATTGGTTTATTTTTCCACTGTCACTAGGCCTACACATTCACACTCTAACTGAATGGAATAGGGGATGCATAACTACTTTTCACTGAAGAGGGGAACGAGGTACGACGTTCAACTTCGATCGAAGACCTTAAAATCATGCCTGACAAGACCAATGAAATCATAACGGTATCCTAATATAGTGTGAATACGGGAGTAGCCTATTCTACAATAATGTAACGGTATGTGCTTGTATTATTTATCTAATTGATAAATAAAATAGTACATGTGGATGATACGCACTTCATTCAATGATTACGGTATTGTACAAGGTAGATAGAGGAGTAGCCTATAGTCTATAGTAATAATGTCCATGAATGTGCTATATTATCATTTATTTCATTGATTAATTCACTTGTAAATGGGGATGGGTAGGCTACCTCATTCAGTGAGTACTGAATGTCTTGCTATCTCTGGAAGTATGTTAAAGAAAGCTTTTCTGCTGTTGAGCTAAGGCAAGGTCAAACTCATTTCTAAATCTATTTTTATTTTAGTCAAGTGATGAGCCAGAGCAACCAATCAGCATCACTGTGGATGTTCTCCCCCACCACCCACACTGCTCTCCCACCACACGCAACCACATCCTATTCTCCTGTTCAATTAATTCGCTGCCACACTGAAAAGGACTGTACACACGTACCTCTGTGCCTATCTCATTGCAGCATGATCCATCCAAGGCCAAAGATGGACACCTAAAATGTGAGAAATGTAAACAAGATGCTACTGTAGTTTGTCTCTCTGTGTGTGTGTGTGTGTGTGTGTGTGTGTGTGTGTGTGTGTGTGTGGATGGAGTTCCAGGAAAATACATGAGAAGATGGCAAAAGAGATCGTGATGAGAGTGAGAGCATACAGTATGAAAATAAAGACCCCTTGGGATCTAAAATGAGTGTGGGGTGCCCTCTTGTGTCTCCTTTTTGTCTGTTTGAGGATACTACAGTCACCCCTGGTGGTGGTTCTTGGAACACTATTTAAGTCTGAGCATACACGTGTTTAGAAGATGTTATTGCAGGTGTAGCGAAATTCTTGTGTTTCTAGCTCCAACAGTGCAGTAATATCTAACAATTTCACAACAATACACATAATACACACAAATCTAAAGTAAAGGAATGGAATTAAGAATATATAAATATTTGGACGAGCAATGTCAGAGCGGCATAGACTAAGACACAGTAGAATAGAATACAGTATATACATATGAGATGAGTAATGCAAAATACGTACACATTATTAAAGTGACTAGTGTTCCATTATTAAAGTGGCCAGTGAAGTGTTTGTATATAGGGCAGCAGGGGTGGTTCTGTGGTTTTCTGTAAAAAATACATATTAAAAAATCCTTGGTGGTGGGGAGTTAACAATCAGAAATACTATGAAACATCCCCACTTTTAACACAGATTTGTGTTAAAAGTAACCGATGTGTGCTGAGGCATGTGTGATCACTCAACATTGACAGGACCGACAAAAAAGACATGCTCACATGCAAACAAAAGACAACATGTGTCTAACTTGCACCGTTATGCAATTATTAGGAGACTAGATGCAAATAGCTAATCCTGGCTACCAATGTTTTGGCATGAATTTATTGAGGCAAGCAGATCAGAGATGTCAAGGTGGTACCCAAGCAAATGCCATTGTTATATGTGAGGCACACAAATATGTATGGTCATATTCTTTATTATTTATTTTGTTTGTTATTTTATGGAGCCATCCCCTGTATCATTTTCTAGGCCTCACAGGTATTTACATTTAATATACAGTTGAAGTCAGAAGTTTACATACACCTTAACCAAATACATTTCAACTCAGTTTTTCACAATTCTTGACATTTAATCCTAGTAAAAATTCCCTGTTTTACAGGACTCGTTTTACTGTGGATATAGATACTTTTGTACCTGTTTCCTCCAGCATCTTCACAAGGTCCTTTGCTGTTGTTCTGGGATTTATTCGCACTTTTCGCACCAAAGTACGTTCATCTCTAAGAGACAGAACGCATCACCTTCCTGAGCGGTATGACGGCTGTGTGGTCCCCTGGTGTTATACTTGCGTACTATTGTTTGTACAGATGAACGTGGTACCCTTCAGGCGTTTGAAAATTGCTCCCAAGGACGAACCAGACTTGCGGAGGTCTACAATTTTTTTTCTGAGGTCTTGGCAGATTCTTTTGATTTTCCCATGATGTCAAGCAAAGAGGCACTGAGTTTGAAGGTAGGCCTTGAAATACATCTACAGGTACACATCTAATTGACTCAAATGATGTCAATAAGCCTATCAGAAGCTTCTAAAGCCATGAAATAACTTTCTGGAATTTTCCAAGCTGTTTAAACGCACAGTCAACTTAGTGTATGTAAACTTCTGACCCACTGGAATTGTGATACAGTGAATTATAAGTGAAATAATCTGTCTGTAAATAATTGTGGGGAAAAATGGCTTGTGTCATGCACAAAGAAGATGTCCTAACCGACTTGCCAAAACTATAGTTTGTTAGCAAGAAATTTGTGGAGTGGTTGAAAAACGAGTTTTAATGACTCCAACCTAAGTGTATGTAAACTTCTGACTTCAACTGTATGTATATGATTATTGCCGCTAGGGGGAGCTGTGGCATCAATGGAGTGTGTTATTGAGATCGTGAGGGTCTTGTAGATTTCTTCTTCAATCTTGGAGAATGACTACTGAAAACGAACGTTAATTCAGGTATATCATGTGCAAAAGTGAAATATGACTCAAAATGTTGAGGTAACATGGTTAATTGCAAAGTCCAAGAGTTTGGAGACGTTTGAAGGCAATTGAAGGGAGTTTTAATTAGAGGTCGACCGATTATGATTTTTAAACGCCTATACCGATATCAATTATTGGATGACCAAAAAAAGCCGATACCAATTAATCGGACGATTTTTAAATATATATTTGTAATAATGACAATTACAACAATACTGAATTAACACTTTTTTAACTTAATATAATACATAAATAAAATCAATTTAGTCTCAAATAAATAATGAAACATGCTCAATTTGTTTTAAATAATGCAAAAACACAGTGTTGGATAAGAAAGTAAAAGTGCAATATGTGCCATGTAAAAAAGCGAATGTTTAAAGTTCCTTGCTCAGAACATGAGAACATATGAAAGCTGGTGGTTCCTTTTAACACGAGTCTTCAATTAAGAAGTCTTAGGTTGTAGTTATTATAGGCGCTATAGTATTGCCAGCCTAATCTCGGGAGTTGATAGGCTTGAAGTCATAAACAGCGCTGTGCTTCAAGCATTGCGAAGAGCTGCTGGCAAACGCTAGAAAGTGCTGTTTGAATGAATGCTTACAAGCCTGCTGCTGCCTACCACCACTCAGTCAGACTGCTCTATCAAATATAAAATCATAGACTTAATTATAATATAATAAACACACAGAAATACGAGCCTTAGGTCATTAATATGGTCAAATCCGGAAACAATAATTTAAAAAACAAAACGTTTCTCCTTTCAGTGAAATACGGAAATGTTCCTTATTTGGGCCAGGTGGCCCAAACTGCTGCATATACCCTGACTCTGCATGCACTGAACATAAGAGAAGTGACACAATTTCCCTAGTTAATATTGCCTGCTGACATGAATTTCTTTTAACTAAATATGCAGGTTTAAAAATATATACTTGTGTATTGATTTTAAGAAAGGCATTGATGTTTATGGTTAGGTACATTGGTGCAACGATGGTGCTTTTTTCGCGAATGAGCTTTTGTTAAATCATCACCCGTTTGGCGAAGTAGGCTGTGATTCGATGATAGATTAACAGACACCGCATTGATTATCTGCAACGCAGGACAAGCTAGTTAAACTAGTAATATCATCAACCATGTGTAGTTAACTAGTGATTATGTTAAGATTTATTGTTTTTTATAAGATAAGCTTAATGCTAGCTAGCAACTTACCTTGGCTCCTTGCTGCACACGGGTAACAGGTGGTCAGCCTGCCACGCAGTCGCCTCATGGATTGCAATGTAACCGGCCATAATCAGCGTCCAAAAATTTCGATTATCGATTGAAACCGGCCCTAATTAATCGGCCCTAATTAATCGGTCGACCTCTAGTTTTAATGAGTGAAAAACTGGTTGGTATTTTCCCCATTGTAAGTAATGGAGTTTTACATGTAAGAGAAGGGATTAAGATGGCTTTCAAACATTCTGTACTTTTTTTCAACAATGTTTTAGATCCAATTTGTTTTATTTTCTATGAACAAAGGCTCAGTTTACTTCAGGTAATATATGTAAATATGTGATTTCCCGATAAAATGTGTTAGTGTTAATATTTGTACGAAAATAGCTTTTAACAGTTCGCTAGCTTGATGCTAACCAAATTTAGTTTGGCTAAGTGCTGGTTAGCTCTAGGCTAGTTGGTTTCAGTCAATGTTAGCTTACATGTTAGTGGTTAATAATGCAATGGTTGTAGCATTGTTTTGCATAGGCCTCCAGTAATTTCGTTTTTTTTAAATGACACTGATAGTACAGTGAGTTATATATAATGTGAATGTGTAGATGTATGGTGACTCCAGGTTTGGATGAATGGACCAGTGGGATATCCATGGGCAAGTCCCATGGAGGACAATCTGAAAGTAATTATCTTTGCACACAAAAGCAGCGTCCTCCAGAGTACTCACCCTATCTCCTGCTGTACGGACAGAAGCCGCAGCTGTTTATTATCAGCAAGCTGGAGAGGTTACAACAAACTCTGCACACCGCACAGTTCTATCAGAAGCTCCTCTGGGGCAGTCCCAGCAGTTGTCTTATGTATGGCAAGTTATATTTGCATGATTTAGCATAATTCATTAATCATTACCGGTGGCTCGCACATGTGACTGACCAATACCTCACAAGGCTTTCTCTCTCCAAGTTGAGACCTTGAAACTAAGATACCTCGGTTGTTTCCATAGCAACATTCTGGGCGTACTGCCAAGTTGCTTATCAGTGACAGTGAGGATTCCTCCATACACGATCAGTCAGTCACCTGCATGAACCCATCGAATTGGTTCAGAGAAAAGCAGCATTGATTTGATAAAAAGATAACATTTCCCTCACAGTACTTTGAGATCACTGAAACCCCACCTGATGTGGTGGAAGTTTGTCGAACCAGATCAGAACGCCTTCAAGGACCACTTTCAGGCATGGGCTGAGAAGGATGTGGAGGTATTTGACCAGGTAAAAATGATTGTCCGCTGTTAATTTATTTTCTGGCCTTCCAAGATATATATAAGAGATCTATTTGTAACAATATTAAGTATAATTGCATCTATTTATATTATCATCAAGTTGAGACTGAACATGGACAAGGCGCCAGGAGAAACAGAAGGAGAGCCACCGGAGGAGAATCAAGGGGACTAAGTGCTTTGACATCCGGGCGAATGACTTGGCTTGGAAGAAAGACGAAAGGAAGGTGAGACCTCGAAAACCTTGCTGCTCTTTCGCTCCTAGCCGGGGTCACCATCCGTTAAGGTGAACATGTAAATCTCAGATGATAACTATTTGCTTTTGCCTCTTCGTTGTGGGCTACCATTAACATTATTGCATGTCTAATCAAACATTTAAATTAAATCATTCAATAATTGTATTTTTACATACCTGATAAACCTGTAACCTGTGTGTTCGCTTGTTTACGTCTGTCTCCTATCCTGTTCCCTTTACTCTGCTCCTGTTCTCCAGGACCTAGGATTCTGCCTAACACCCAGACATGGATCCACCTGATCTCCTCCATTACCAACCACCCTCCAACTTTTCATTACATCAGCTACTGTTATTATCATGTTGTCATTATCTGCTAAAAAAGAGCAAGAAAACTATCATACTGGGCACATAATGTGAGCTGCACAGATTAGCTAAAAACACGAGCACTGCAAACACTCAGAACAAAGAGAGCAGCGGCGCCTGGACTTTGCAGTCTCCCTCTTCGAGTCCCCCTTCCGAGACTGACTACCTGTTGAAAACCACACAGCACCCACCACCTCTCTATTCACCTATCTACCAGAATTCCGTATTTCAGTCATACGTATTCTATCTTTTTGGTCTTTTGCGGTAGCCTACCACTAATATTCTAAATCGCGGAGCATTTAATAAACCAACCATACTTTCCTGTGATGTTGAGGCTGAGCAAGACCTTCAATAGGCTAGTAGACTATGCGGAAATAATCGTGTAGTTATTCATTGATATAGCCTAGATCACTTTATATAATCTGGACCGTTGTTTGTTCTAAGTCTAAGCAAACAAGGGCTATCAAATCAAATCAAATGTTATTGGTCACATGCACATGGTTAGCAGATGTTAAAGCGAGTGAAGTGAAATGCTCATGCTTCTAGTTCCAACAGTGCAGTAACATCTAACAACTAATCTAACAAATTCACAACGACTACCTTATACAGGGATGAATAAGAATATGTACATATAAATATATGGATGAGCGATGGCCGTGCGGCATAGGCAAAATGCAGTAGATGGTATATGAGGTGAGTAATGTAGGATATGTAAGCATTATTTAAGTGGCATTATTTAAAGTGACTAGTGATACCTTGATTAAATCCATTTATTAAAGTGCCCAGAGATTTGAGTCTGTATGTTGGCAGCAGCCTCTATGTTAGTCATGGCTGTTTAACAGTCTGATGGCCTTGAGATAGAAGCTGTTTTTCAGTCTCTCAGTCCCAGCTTTGATGCACCTGTACTGTATTGACCTTGCCTTCTGGATGATAGCAAGGGTGAACAGGCAGTGGCTCGGGTGGTTGTTGTCCTTGATGATCTTTTTGGCCTTCCTGTGACATCGGGTGCTGTAGGTGTCCTGGAGGGCAGGTAGTTTGCCCCCAGGGATGCGTTGTGCAGAGCGCACTACCATCTGGAGAGCCTTGTGGTTGAGGGCGGTGCAGTTGCAGTACCAGGCGGGGATACAGCCCGACAGGATGCTCTCGATTGTGCATCTTTAAAAGTTTGAGTGTTTTAGGTGACAAGCCAAATTTCTTGGTAAGCAAATTGGAGTGGGTCGAGGGTATCAGATAGGGTGGAGGTGATATGATCCTTGACTAGTCTCTCAAAGCACTTCATGATGACAGAAGTGAGTGCTACGGGGCGATAGTCATATAGTTCAGTTACCTTAGCTTTCTTGGGAACAGGAACAATGGTGGCCATCTTGAAGCATGTGGGGACAGCAGACTGGGATAGAGATTGATTGAATATGTCCGTAAACACACCAGCCGGCTGGTCTGCGCATGCTCTGAGGACGCGGCTAGGGATGCTGTCTGGGC